>NC_069502.1:1003535397-1004135397 GCF_027579735.1 Bombina bombina | reverse complement strand
GTCGCCAATCGTATAATTTAGTTCTGCAGGTTGCAAAACTCTTGAATAGTAGGCAACTGGATGAAGCGTAGTATCTGTACTAGTTCTTTGGGAAAGGATTGCTCCTATGCCAATGTCTGATGCATCTGTTTCTACTATAAATTCACAAGTATGATCAGGGATTGACAAGATGGGTGCTGATGAAAATTTCTCTTTCAAGAGTTTAAAAGATGCATCGGCTTCTGTTGACCAAAAGAACTTTGTATTAGTTTTTGTTAGATTGGTCAGAGGTTTCACAATAGCTGAGAAGTTGAATATAAATTTGCGATAAAAGTTGGCAAAACCCAAAAAGCGTTGCACAGCTCTCACTGTTTTAGGTTGTGGCCAATCTTTTATTGCAGATAATTTTTCTGGATCCATTTGAATCCTATCTGGTGTGATGATATACCCAAGAAACTTTATCTCATGCACGTGGAATAAACACTTCTCTAATTTAGCGAACAATCTATGTTCGCGTAAACGTGTCAACACCCACCTAACATGTTTTATGTGTTCAGATGTTGTTCTGGAGTAAATCAGTATATCGTCTAAGTATATTATTACGCATATATCAATGAGATCTTTAAATATTTCATTTATGAAATATTGGAAAGTACCTGGGGCATTGCACAGGCCAAAGGGCATGACTCTGTATTCAAATAGCCCGTAGCGGGTTCTGAACGCAGTCTTCCACTCATCCCCATCTTTAATCCTGATCAAATTATACGCCCCCTTGAGGTCTAATTTAGTAAATATAGACGCACCGTTAAGGCGCTCAAGGAGTTCAGGGATGAGTGGAAGTGGATACCGGTTTTTAATGGTTACTGCATTCAGAGCTCTATAATCTATAATTGGCCTTAATGTTTGATCTTTGTTCTTTACAAAAAATATACCCGCTGCTGCGGGAGATACAGAAGGTACTATAAAGCCTTTTCTAAGGTTTTCATCTAGGTAGTCTCTGAGATATTGTAGCTCTTGTTGTGATAGTGGGTATATTTTACCAAAGGGGGCAGCTGAACCTGGAACTAAATCAATCGGACAGTCGAAAGTCCTATGGGGTGGTAAGGTCTCAGCCTCTTTGATATCGAACACATCAGATAAATCCTGGTACTCAGGAGGTATGGTAGTCTGTAGTGTAGCTATAGTCTGTTGTGGGAAGCATGTGTTTTTACAGAACTCAGAAGTGAAATGTATGTTACATTTTTCCCAGTTGATACTAGGATTGTGTTTTACCAACCAGGGTAAGATGACTGTGTGAATGGCTGTGGGTATGATGTCAAAGCTTTGAAATTCAACATGACCCTCTTCTGTCTGTAACAATAGTGGGATGGTGTGGTGTGTTACCGGTCCTTTCTGGATTAAAGATCCATCTATTACCTTAATAAAAAGAGGGTTTTGCTTTGAAATTATAGGTATTTTATTTTTTATGACAAAGGAAGCATCCATAAAACAACCATATGCGCCAGAGTCAATAACAGCTTCAGTCTTGAACTGATGTTGATCCCACTGCAAAGATAAAAAAACGGTAAGTGCATGAGTCTGTTTCTGCAGGGATACAGTATAGATATGGGATGGCTTACCCTTCTTAGTACGTTGTAGAATGGGACAAGTACCCACTGTATGATCTTTACTAGCGCAATAAAGACATAGGTTAGAGGTGCGTCTCCTTGCTTTTTCCTCTGGTGTGAGGGGAGCCTTGATAATGCCAATCTCCATGGGGACACTTACTGGTGTGTTTCTGTCGATATAGGTAGCAGTTGGTCTTTTAAATGAGGAGTCAGAAGTCAGTCTCTCAGTGCGGCGTTCCCTTAGCCTGCGGTCTAAGGTGATTGCCAGCTTAATAAGTCCTGTTAGGGTCTCAGGCATCTCTACTCTGGAGATTTCATCTTTTAAGATGTCATTGAGCCCAAGCCTGAATTGATTTCTTAATGTGATGTCGTTCCACAATGTATCTGTGGCCCACATCTGGTATTCTGTGACATAATCCTCAACAGGACGTTTTCCCTGTCTGAGAGATCTAAGTTTGGTTTCTGCATTTATTTGTGTGTTGGCATCTTCATAAAGTGATGCCATTAAGGAAAAAAATGCATCAAGTGAATTCAAAATCTCATCACTGGATTCAAAAAAACGGTTAGCCCAGGTCCTGGGTTCCCCTGTTAAGTATGAAATAACAGTACACACCTTTATTTTTTCTGTATGATAAGTGCGGGGTTTCATAGAAAAAAGCAGCAAACAAGAATTTTTGAAGTCTCTGAAATCTGACCTCTTTCCTGAAAAGACTGCAGGAGGGTTAATGTGTGGTTCAGGAGGGTCTAGATTTCTAGGAGTTATTATTTCCTTATAAACATTTTTTAAAGCAGTGTTCTCAGCTTGTAAGTCTGTGAGCGCTCTTGCCAAATAATCAACTTTTTGGTTTAAGGTTTCAAACTCTGTTTTTATGGCTTGGGAGTCCATATTTATATTTAAGGCTTGATTATTATGTAAGATAAATTGTATCTTTTAGAATTGTAGTGTGTTGCTAGTTGCAAACGCCAAGAGATACAAATTATAACCTGGCAATATGCTTCAAGCGTTTTGCTAAGAGTGAACTCACAGGAAATGCTGCTAGACAAATATGATTCTATTCAGACAAACAAGTGTGCAAGTCTGATAAATTCACAGAGGCAAATATGGATAGCTAGATCAAAAATAGAGTTCTTTAGCATAAGATCAATTGTTAATATAAAGACTGAGTAAGTACGGTTGATAATATGAACTAGAAACAACTTGAGAGAATCTGATTAGCAGAGTTATACTTGCGGTAGCCTGTGCTTGGATTTCCCTTGCAGCATGGAACGCTGTAATGGCGGAGTGAGACTGGAGTTCTTCCTGAGAGCTGAGTGGCTAGTTGCAGTACTGGTCAGGCTGAGAGATTGTTCTGTAGCTTCCGGAAGGAAGGTGAGTTGAAGTCCTAGCGAAGCAGGTGAATGAATCAGCTGCAGCTGGAGATGTGAGAAAATCCTCTGTAATACTGTGGTGGAGCTGCACTTTAGGAGAGAGACTGACAGGCAATCTATGAAATGGATTCAGATGGCTGTGCAGATTAAGTGTCTTTAGTAGAAAGCAGCAATTAGTTAGAAAGTTCCTTTTTGAGGGTTAAATTCAAATAAGCAAAAGTTCAATATCACTCAGTTTGAGATGATAGCAGGAGTGACTTGATTTCTGTGAAGTATTCCAATCAGAACAAACAAAATAATCAAGCAAAGTAGATCTCAGGAAGTGAGGTTTTATAGGCAGGTGAAAAGGTGGAAGTGGAATGTCTTAAAGGGACATTACAGTACCCTCGAGAAGATGCCTCCATACCGTGAGTGCCAAAATTATGGCCAGTATTTCCCTGTCACCAATTTCATAATTGCACTCCGCTGGAGACAATTTCTTAGAGAAGAAACCGCATGGATGCAAGGAACCGTCAGGCGTAGGACGTTGAGACAAGAGGACACCTACTCCAGTCTCAGAGGCATCGACCTCAAGAACGAAAGGCAGGACAGGGTTAGGATGAGCCAGAAGTGGAGCGGCAGCAAAGGCAGTCTTAAGACTTCCAAAGGCCTTAATGGCAGTAGGTGACCAACAGGGTGGATCATTCTCTTTATGAGTCATGTCTGTGATTGGTTTGACAAAGGAAGAAAAGTTTTTAATAAACTGTCTATAGTAATTGTTGAAGCCTAAAAAACGTTGAATAGACCGAAGACCAGCTGGGCGAGGCCACTACAGAACTGCAGACAACTTGTCAGGATCCATGGAGAACCCTGCAACAGAGATTACATAACCTAGGAAGGTTGCTTGAGTCTGATGGAACTCACATTTCTCGAGTTTACAAAACAGGCCGTTCTCACGTAGTCTCTGAAGTACCCATGTGACATCAGAACGATGAGCCTCAAGTGTGGGTGAGTGTATGAGGATGTCGTCTAAGTACACCACAACACACTGTTGCAACATATCTCATAGGACATCATTAACAAATTCCTGGAAAACAGCAGGAGCATTACATATGCCAAAGGGCATTACAAGATATTCATAATGTCCACTCCTGGTGTTAAATGCTGTTTTCCATTCGTGGCCCTCCTTGATGCTAACGAGATTGAACGTTCCTCTCAATTCAAGTTTAAAATAGACTGTAACTCCCTTGAGGTGGTCAAAGAGTTCCGTAAAGAGCGGAATAGGGTAAACATTCTTAATGGTAAGACGATTAAGACCCCTATAATCGATGCATGGTCTTAACTTGCCACCCTTTTTCCTCACAAAGAAGCCCCTGCTGGAGAGCAGGATTTGCGGATGATTCCCTGCGACAGAGAATCGGCAACATACTCCTCCATAGCACAATTATCCACAACAGACAGAGGGTAAACCTGGCCCAAGGAGGAATGGCTCTGGGTTGCAGGTCTATGGCACAATCGTAAGACCGGTGAGGAGGCAATGTACCGGCACGCACCTTGTCAAAAACGTCTAGGAAATCTCGGTACTCCTCTGGCAATTGAGATACCGAAGAAGTGCACAAGACTTTGACTGGTTTCCGAAGACAAGTGGAAATACATTGCGGAGACCATGACAAAATTTTGGACCAGCGCCAGTCGAGACCCAGAACAATTGGAAAATGCGGAGAGTTTATCACCTGGAATTGGAGGGTTTCAAAATGTAGAGCCCCAACAGCCATGGATAACAGAGTGGTTTTGTGAGTACGGGTTGAAGGGGCCTGCCATCAATGGCCTCAATATCAAGCGGAACGGACCGAGGCAATACAGGAATGCAGTGTTTTGATATAAAAGCACTGTTGATGAAATAGCCCACAGCACCGGCTCAGCATTACCTGGTGACTTGAGACCAAGAGGCATGGGAGGAGAGGGAGGCATGGGTGGGAACGAACACATAGGAGACAATGTAACAGGAGGCTTCCACAAGCGCTCCTTGAAAGAGGCCTCTCTCTGAGTCTGATGTCAATTAGGATTACAAAAGACACAAATGCTTCAAGATCTTCTGGTAAATCTCTGGCAGCAACTTGGTCTTTAATCGCATCAGAGAGCCCATTAAAAAAGAAGGCGGCAACAAGGGCGTCATTGTTCCAACCTACCTCTGCGGCAAGCGTACAGAACTCAATGGCATACTGAGCAACAGATCTCGTACCTTGCTGAATGGACATGAGTTGTTTAGCAGCAGAGGAGGAGCAAGACGGAACATCAAATACCCTTCGAAAGTTGGCCACAAATTCAGTGTAATTTGAAATCACTGGTTTATTAGTCTCCCACAAGGGATTAGCCCAAGCAAGAGCCATGTCAGAGAGTAAAGTAATGAGAAATCCCTCCTTAGCTCTGTCAGAGGGAAATGCCTGAGGTAACAATTTAAAATAAATGCCCACCTGGTTCAAAAACCCTCTGCACTGATTAGGATCACCTCCATATTGCTGAGGTAGAGGTGCAGAACTGGACATGCTCCTGGTAGGACTAGGTGCAGCAGCGGAAACAGGAGCAGCCATAAATTGTAGGACACTCTGATCCAAATGTGCAGTGCGAGTCAGAAGGGTTTGCCGGGCAAATTGATCCAAGCGGTGATCCTGTTCATCCATCCTGGAAATGATGGAGGGTAAAGGTGGATTATTAGCACCGTCAGGATTCATGGCCCTTCCATAATGTCAGGGTACCAGGAATCAGACTGAGACATGAAGTGTAAAAATAATCACACCTTTATTAATAACAAAAAAATAATAAAAAGTCCACAAGCCAAATGACAAGCCAGGAGTCAAAGCCAGAGTTGGTAGTCAGACGAGCTAAGTCAGGAGCCAAAGCGAGAAGTCAGAAGAGCCGGGATCAGGAACTAGGAAAACAGCAGAGTCAGGAACAAACCAGGGATAAGGAACAAGAAGGGATGTCAGACAAGCCAGGTAATACACAGGAACCAGTTTGGCTATAAGAGGGCGCCCAGATGAGAGAGCAGCGTTACACACTCTGCATCAGATTCAGTGAGAGAGGTAAGTAAAATGGCAGCCAGCAACAAATAGCAAACAAAGCAGGGTGAAACCCTAACAATCATATATAAAGACTCTATTGCCCTTGTGAAATATCTCGTTTTGCAGTTATGTTTTGCTATTTCAAAGTTTACAAGATCATCAAGTTTTTCTTTTTCATTTTTTTAAGTTTGTTTGTATTTTATAGTTTTTTTTTTTACTTTAATTCCTTAATTTTGTAAAGTTTTAAAGGCATATTTGTGATGACTGTATCCTTTACAGTGAAACTCGTTCGACGTGAATCTTTACAAAATAGATGCAGCTTTATTGGCTATAATGGAGCTTAACACAATGCATGAATGTGACCATGGGTGGGTAAGAATCCGAATTTTGCAATTTTTGATTTGTGTTGTTACTGTGTTTTTTTGTTGTTGTTTTTTTTCACTTTTGTGTTTCCACTTGTGTTTCAATTGTAGAGTTACATTTAAGCACAATGGGGTCCATTCCAATCTTTTAGATTTTCTCTTTCAATAACATAAAAACTAGATTGTTCATTTTTTTCAAAGTGATTACAATCTTACGCCTAGATTACGAGTTTTTGTCGGTAAGGCTGTGCTGGGCTAACAAGCCTTTTTTTCTCACCGCTCACTTAAGCCAACGCTGGTATTACAAGTTTTCTTCAAGCCGACGTTAGCCTCAGAAAAGTGAGCGTTAAGGAAAATTTAGCTCCACATTTTACTGTAATACCAGCGTTGCTTACGGTAGTGGTAAGCTAGCAAAACGTGCTCGTGCACGATTTCCCCATAGGAAACAATGGACACCTGCAAAAAAGCAGCGTTCGGGTCCTAACGCAGCCCCATTGTTTCTTATGGGGAAATTAATTTTATGTCTGCAACTAACACCCTAACATGAACCCCGAGTCTAAGCACCCCTAATCTTACACTTATTAACCCCTAATCTGCCGCCCCCGCTATCGCTGACACCTACATTATATTATTAACCCCTAATCTGCCGCTCCGGACACCGCCGCCACCTACATTATACTTATGAACCCCTAATCTACAGCCCCCAATATCGCCGACACCTACATTATAGTTATTAACCCCTAATCTGCCCCCCCAACGTCGCTGCAACTATATTAAATTTATTAACCCCTAATCTGCCGCCACCAACGTTGCCTCCACTATAATAAATGTATTAACCCTTAAACCTAAGTCTAACCCTAACCCTAACAGCCCCCTAACTTAAATATAATTTAAATACATCTAAATAAATTTACTAAAATTAAATAAATAATTCCTATTTAAAACTAAATACCTATAAAATAAACCCTAATCTAGCTACAATATAACTAATAGTTACATTGTGGCTATCTTAGGCCTAGATTTAGAGTTTGGCGGTAGCCGTGAAAACCAGCGTTAGAGGCTCCTAACGCTGGTTTTAGGCTACCGCCGGTATTTGGAGTCACTCAAAATAGGGTCTAACGCTCACTTTTCAGCCGCGACTTTTCCATACCGCAGATCCCCTTACGTCAATTGCGTATCCTATCTTTTCAATGGGATCTTTCTAACTCCGGTATTTAGAGTCGTTTCTGAAGTGAGCGTTAGAGCTCTAACGACAAAACTCCAGCCGCAGAAAAAAAGCAGGAGTTAAGAGCTTTCTGGGCTAACGCCGGTTCATAAAGCTCTTAACTACTGTACCCTAAAGTACACTAACACCCATAAACTACCTATGTACCCCTAAACTGAGGTCCCCCCACATCGCCGCAACTCGATTAAATTTTTTTATCCCCTAATCTGCCGACCGCCACCTACGTTATACTTATGTACCCCTAATCTGCTGCCCCTAAAACCGCCGACCCCTGTATTATATTTATTAACCCCTAACCTGCCCCCCTCAACGTCGCCGCCAGCTACTTACAATAATTAACCCCTAATCTGCCGACCGCAAAGCGCCGCCACCTACGTTATCCTTATGTACCCCTAATCTGCTGCCCCTAACACCGCCGACCCCTATATTATATTTATTAACCCCTAATCTGCCCCCCTCAACGTCGCCGACACCTGCCTACACTTATTATCCCCTAATCTGCCGAGCGGACCTGAGCGCTACTATAATAAAGTTATTAACCCCTAATCCGCCTCACTAACCCTATCATAAATAGTATTAACCCCTAATCTGCCCTCCCTAACATCGCCGACACCTAACTTCAATTATTAACCCCTAATCTGCCGACCGGAGCTCACCGCTACTATAATAAATGGATTAACCCCTAAAGCTAAGTCTAACCCTAACACTAACACCCCCCTAACTTAAATATAATTTACATCTAACGAAATTAATTAACTCTTATTAAATAAATTATTCCTATTTAAAGATAAATACTTACCTGTAAAATAAACGCTAATATAGCTACAATATAAATTATAATTACATTGTAGCTATTTTAGGATTAATATTTATTTTACAGGCAACTTTGTAATTATTTTAACCAGGTACAATAGCTATTAAATAGTTAAGAACTATTTAATAGTTACCTAGTTAAAATAATAACAAAATTACCTGTAAAATAAATCCTAACCTAAGTTATAATTAAACCTAACACTACCCTATCAATAAATTAATTAAATAAAATACCTACAATTACCTACAATTAACCTAACACTACACTATCAATAAATAAATTAAATACAATTCCTACAAATAACTACAATTAAATAAACTAGCTAAAGTACAAAAAATAAAAAAGAACTAAGTTACAAAAAATAAAAAAATATTTACAAACATAAGAAAAATATTACAACAATTTTAAACTAATTACACCTACTCTAAGCCCCCTAATAAAATAACAAAGACCCCCAAAATAAAAAAATGCCCTACCCTATTCTAAATTAATAGAGTTAAAAGCTCTTTTACCTTACCAGCCCTGAACAGGGCCCTTTGCGGGGCATGCCCCAAGAAAATCAGCTCTTTTGCCTGTAAAAAAAAACATACAATACCCCCCCCAACATTACAACCCACCACCCACATACCCCTAATCTAACCCAAACCCCCCTTAAATAAACCTAACACTAAGCCCCTGAAGATCTTCCTACCTTGTCTTCACCTCAACAGGTATCACCGATCCGTCCTGGCATCCGGTGCTGAAGAGGTCCAGAAGAGGCTCCAAAGTCTTCCTCCTATCCGGCAAGAAGAGGACATCCGGACCGGCAAACATCTTCATCCAAGCGGCATCTTCGATCTTCTTCCATCCGGTGCGGAGCGGGTCCATCTTGAAGCAGCCGACGCGGATCCATCCTCTTCTTCCGGCGTCTCCCGACGAATGACGGTTCTTTTAAGGGACGTCATCCAAGATGGCGCCCCTCGAATTCCGATTGGCTGATAGGATTCTATCAGCCAATCGGAATTAAGGTAGGAATATTCTGATTGGCTGATGGAATCAGCCAATCAGAATCAAGTTCAATCCGATTGGCTGATCCAATCAGCCAATCAGATTGAGCTCGCATTCTATTGGCTGATCGGAACAGCCAATAGAATGCGACCTCAATCTGATTGGCTGATTGGATCAGCCAATCGGATTGAACTTGATTCTGATTGGCTGATTCCATCAGCCAATCAGAATATTCCTACCTTAATTCCGATTGGCTGATAGAATACTATCAGCCAATCGGAATTCGAGGGACGCCATCTTGGACGTCCTTAGACGCCGGAAGAAGAGGATGGATCCGCGTCGGCTGCTTCAAGATGGACCCGCTCCGCACCGGATGGAAGAAGATCGAAGATGCCGCTTGGATGAAGATGTTTGCCGGTCCGGATGTCCTCTTCTTGCCGGATAGGAGGAAGACTTTGGAGCCTCTTCTGGACCTCTTCAGCACCGGATGCCAGGACGGATCGGTGATACCTGTTGAGGTGAAGACAAGGTAGGAAGATCTTCAGAGGCTTAGTGTTAGGTTTATTTAAGGGGGGTTTGGGTTAGATTAGGGGTATGTGGGTGGTGGGTTGTAATGTTGGGGGGGGTATTGTATGTTTTTTTTTACAGGCAAAAGAGCTGATTTTCTTGGGGCATGCCCCGCAAAGGGCCCTGTTCAGGGCTGGTAAGGTAAAAGAGCTTTTAACTCTATTAATTTAGAATAGGGTAGGGCATTTTTTTATTTTGGGGGTCTTTGTTATTTTATTAGGGGGCTTAGAGTAGGTGTAATTAGTTTAAAATTGTTGTAATATTTTTCTTATGTTTGTAAATATTTTTTTATTTTTTGTAACTTAGTTCTTTTTTATTTTTTGTACTTTAGCTAGTTTATTTAATTGTAGTTATTTGTAGGAATTGTATTTAATTTATTTATTGATAGTGTAGTGTTAGGTTAATTGTAGGTAATTGTAGGTATTTTATTTAATTAATTTATTGATAGGGTAGTGTTAGGTTTAATTATAACTTAGGTTAGGATTTATTTTACAGGTAATTTTGTTATTATTTTAACTAGGTAACTATTAAATAGTTCTTAACTATTTAATAGCTATTGTACCTGGTTAAAATAATTACAAAGTTGCCTGTAAAATAAATATTAATCCTAAAATAGCTACAATGTAATTATAATTTATATTGTAGCTATATTAGGATTTATTTTACAGGTAAGTATTTATCTTTAAATAGGAATAATTTATTTAATAAGAGTTAATTAATTTCGTTAGATGTAAATTATATTTAAGTTAGGGGGGTGCTAGTGTTAGGGTTAGACTTAGCTTTAGGGGTTAATCCATTTATTATAGTAGCGGTGAGCTCCGGTCGGCAGATTAGGGGTTAATAATTGAAGTTAGGTGTCGGCGATGTTAGGGAGGGCAGATTAGGGGTTAATACTATTTATGATAGGGTTAGTGAGGCGGATTAGGGGTTAATAACTTTATTATAGTAGCGCTCAGGTCCGCTCGGCAGATTAGGGGTTAATAAGTGTAGGCAGGTGTCGGCGACGTTGAGGGGGGCAGGTTAGGGGTTAATAAATATAATATAGGGGTCGGCGGTGTTAGGGGCAGCAGATTTGGGGTACATAGGGATAATATAAGTAGCGGCGGTTTACGGAGCGGCAGATTAGGGGTTAAAAAAAATATGCAGGGCTCAGCGATAGCGGGGGTGGCAGATTAGGGGTTAATAAGTGTAAGGGTAGGGGTGTTTAGACTCGGGGTACATGTTGGAGTGTTAGGTGCAGACGTAGGAAGTGTTTCCCCATAGGAAACAATGGGGCTGCGTTAGGAGCTGAACGCGGCTTTTTTGCAGGTGTTAGGTTTTTTTTCAGCTCAAACAGCCCCATTGTTTCCTATGGGAGAATCGTGCACGAGCACGTTTTTGAGGCTGGCCGCGTCCGTAAGCAACTCTGGTATCGAGAGTTGCATTTGCGGTAAAAATGCTCTACGCTCCTTTTTTGGAGCCTAACGCAGCATTTTTTTGGACTCTCGATACCAGAGTTAATTTTATGGTGCGGCCAGAAAAAAGCCTGCGTAGCGTTAACAACCCATCTACCGCCAAACTCCAAATCTAGGCCTTAGGATTTATATTTATTTTACAGGCAACTTTGTATTTATTTTTTAACTAGGTACAATAGTTATTAAATAGTTATTAACTATTTAATAACTTCAGAGTTAAAATAAATACAAATTTACCTGTAAAATAAACCCTAACCTAAGTTACAATTACACCTAACACTACACTATAATTAAGCTAATTACCTAAACTACCTACAATTAATTACAATTAAATGAAATTAACTAAATTACAATAAAAAACAAACACTAAATTACAGAAAAAAAAGAATTATAAGAATTTTAAACTAATTACACCTAATCTAATCCCCTTAATAAAATAAAAAAGCCCCCCAAAATAATAAAATTCCCTACCCTATACAAAATTACAAATAGCCCTTAAAAGGGCCTTTTGCGGGGCATTGCCCCAAAGTAATCAGCTCTTTCACCTGTAAAAAAAAATACAATACCCCCCAACATTAAAACCCACCACCCACACACCCAACCCTACTCTAAAACCCACCCAATCCCCCCTTAATAAAACCTAACACTACCCCCTTGAAGATCACCCTACCTTGAGATGTCTTCAATAGGAAAAATCCTATTGGCTGATGCAATCAGCCAATAGGATTGACCTCGCATTCTATTGGCTGATTGGAACAGCCAATAGAATGCGAGTGTAATGACATCCCCAAGCATAAAAGGGTTAAACCGCCGTCTAGTAGATCTTCCCTTTCAGAGGCACAGCATACAGTAAATTTCCCCTCTCCCTCCCCCCAAGCATGAGTCAAAGCTCCATGGTGAGGGTCAAACAGATATCAGCAAAAGCTGTGGGTTTATTGTTCTTATATACACATTCTGACATATTAGTACCACCCACAGGGTTTTGTAAAGCAACCAATAAACAAATGCAATACTCTCAGACACTCCCACACAAAATCATCCCCTCTGCCTGATGCAATTACCTACACAATGGTTGATGCAGTTACCTTACACAATGGTTGATACAATTACCTTACACAATGGTTGATGCAGTTACCTTACACAATGGTTGATACAATTACCTTACACAATGGTTGATGTAATTATCACAGGCAAAGAATTACAGTTCCCTTTGTGACCAAATGAAGCATGGTTTTTCTGCCCAAAACCAGTTCCACAGAGTCTACTATCCTGGAGATAATTGGGAAGTAATACAATTATCTCCAAGGACAGATGCAAAACTCGATTGAACACATGGTAGCAAAAGACAATAATATACATAAAAATATATAACGGTGCAGCTATTGCATAAAACAGGTACATTCAACAAATCCCCAGATAGCCTAGATCTGAGCGCACATTATTACTTAATGGCGCTCAGGTCACACACATACAGTTCAATTGCCATGGAGCCAAAGTCTTTCATTATACAAATGGGCTACATGGCATAGCTATCTGGGGTATCACTGCCCAAATAGGGCAAGTACTGAATGACCCGGCTTTCGTGTCTTTGCAGGGGAAAAGTAAGCATTTCAACATGGGGCCATAGTCTAAAGGCAGCAGGGGGGCAACCAGGCTCCTCCAATGCACAGTGGCGAGATTGGTCTCGTCACAGCAAGCTCAATCCTATTGGCTGATTGAATCAGCCAATCGGATTGAACTTCAATCCTTTTTGCTGATTGCATCAGCCAATAGGATTTTTCCTACCTTAATTCCGATTGGCTGATAGGATCAGCCAATCGGAATTGAAGGGACGCCATCTTGGATAACGTCACATAAAGGACCAGTCATACAGTCGTCGGCCGTTGGATGAAGAGGATGCTCCATGTCGGATGTCTTGAAGATGGACCCGCTCCGCTCCGGAAGGATGAAGATAGAAGATGCCGCCTTGTTGAAGACTTCTGCCAGTCTGGAGGTCCTCTTCTGGCCGGATAGGATGAAGACTTCGGACCCTCTGGAGGACCACTTGTGCCCGGCTGGATGAAGACGTCTTAAGGTAGGGTGATCTTCAAGGGGGTAGTGTTAGGGTTTTTTAAGGGGGATTGGGTGGGTTTTAGGGTAGGGTTGGGTGTGTGGGTGGTTGGTTTTAATGTTGGGGGGTATTGTATTTTTTTTTACAGGTGAAAGAGCTGATTACTTTGGGGCAATGCCCTGCAAAAGGCCCTTTTAAGGGCTATTTGTAATTTAGTATAGGGTAGGGAATTTTATTATTTTGGGGAGCTTTTTATTTTATTAGGGGGATTAAAATTCTTGTAATTCTTTTTTTTTCTGCAATTTAGTGTTTTTTTTTCGTAATTTATTTTATTTAATTTAATTGTAATTAATTGTGGGTAGTTTAGGTAATTAGTTTAATTATATTGTAGTGTTAGGTGTAATTAGGTTAGGGTTTATTTTACAGGTAAATTTGTATTTATTTTAACTAGGAAGTTATTAAATAGTTAATAACTATTTAATAACTATTGTACCTAGTTAAAATAAATGCAAAGTTGCCTGTAAAATAAAAATAAACCCTAAGATGGCTACAATGTAATTATTAATTATATTGTAGCTATCTTAGGGTTTATTGTATAGGTAAGTATTTAGTTTTAAATAGGATTAATTTATTTAATTGTAGAAATTTAATTTCGTTTTATTTAAATTATATTTAAGTTAGGGGGGTTAGGGTTAGGGTTAGATTTAGATTTAGGGGTTAATAAATTTAATATAGTAGCGGCAACGTTGGGGGCAGCAGATTAGGGGTTAATAAATGTAGGTAGGTGTCGGCAATGTCTGGTCGGCAGATTAGGGGTTAAATAATTTTATAATAGTGTTTGTGATGTAGGGGGCCTCGGTTTAGGGGTTAATAGGTAGTTTATGGGTGTTAGTGTACTTTGTAGCACTTTAGTTAAGAGCTTTATGTTCCGGCGTTAGCCCATAAAACTCTTAACTACTGACTTTTAAATGCAGTAGAAGTCTGGACAGGAGAGGGTCTACTGCTCACTTTTTCAGGCGATCGTAATACCGGCGTTAGGAAAATCCCATTAAAAAGATAGGATACTCAATTGACGTAAGGGGATTTGTGATAAGCTAAAATCACGGAAAAAAGTGAGCGGTAGACCCTCTCCTGCCTGACTCGTAATACCAGCAGGCGTTAAAAGCAGCGTTGGGACCCCTCAACGCTGCTTTTTAAGGCTAACGCAAGACTCGTAGTCTAGTAAGTCTATTCCGATGACATTCGATCATCATTTTCCTGGAATGGCACCCGGAACAAACGATAATTACTGTTGATCAACACACACCAGAACGAACACACAATAAAATAAAATTATTTTAACTACACAACAAATTCTCAATTCCAGCATGACAAATTTGCTTGCTTTTGTACATTACATCAAATCCCTATCGACTTCAAAGCCAATTGCAAACCTCACTCAAATTACCAAAATGACACACTGTTGCACACTATAAAACCATCAATGCAGGGCCTCCAATTTAGATGCGGTTCGAGACAGCAGACATGTTAGCAAAGCAGGTAATAGAGAAAATAAAATTATATTGATTAAAAGAAAAATAGGGATGGACAGTGGAGGAAGGCAGGAAAGTACAAAGGGTAGTGCTTGAGGAAGTGAGGGATATTTATCAAGCCATCAATCGCAAATATGCTGGAATTCCGCAGCTTAATTGTGGCGAGCCTGATTCACCCCATTTATCAAAGCCTATAGACCGGCAAAAGTTGAAATTTGTGACGTAACATAGGATACGCCGGTCTCGATCCGACACAGATCGATGCTTACGTCATTACAGATGTTCCAAATACAAATTTGGCACTATCTGACAACTTTTGCATTTATCAAACAGGTACGCTCGCCACTATTCCAGCCCAGCGTACCTGGTTTTCAATCCGCCGCCCTGGAGGCCACGGATGCCATAGGAATCAATGGGAGTCTGAAAGCAGTGAAAGCTTATTTTCAATGCTGCCAGATATCCCATTGATTTCTATGCTAGAATAAAAGTTACGTTTACACTTATCACCCTAACATAAACCCGAGTCTAAACACTCCTAATCTGCCACCCCCGACATCCCCGCCACCTAAATAAAAGTTATTAACCAATATCCCGCCGCTCCCGGACCACGCCGCAAATAAATAAATGTATTAACCCCTATCCCGCCGCTCCCGGACCCCTCTGCAACTAAATAAATGTATTAACCCCTAAACCCCTGGCCTCCCACATCACTACCACTTACTAAACCTATTAACCCCTAAACCACCAGCCTTCCCACATCACCATAAACTAAACTATTAATTAACCTACCCTAACTATTATACTAAATTACATTAAACTAACTATTAAATTAACTATATTACATATTTAAAAACATAACCCTACTCAAGTTATTTAAATCTACAATTAAAAATTACTAAGTTACAAAAAAATAACAACTAAAATAAAAACTAAAACAAAATAAAAAATAAATTATCAAATATTTAAACTAATTACACCTAATTTAATAGCCCTATCAAAATAAAAAAGCCCCCACCCAAAATAAAAAAAACCCTAGCCTACAATAAACTACCAATTGCCCTTAAAAGGGCCTTTTGTAGGGCATTGCCCTAAAGGGACAGTCTACACCAGAATTTTTATTGTTTTAAAAGATAGATAATCCCTTTATTACCCATTTCCCAGTTTTGCATAACCAACACAGTTATAATAATATACTTTTAACCTCTGTGATTATCTTGTATCTAAGCCTCTGCAAACTGCCCCTTTTTTCAGTTCTTTTGATAGACTTGCAGTCTAGCCAATCAGTGCCTGCTCCCAGATAGCTTCTCATGCACGAGCACAGTGTTATCTATATGAAATACGTGAACTAACACCCTCTAGTGGTGAAAAACTGTTAAAATGCAATTTGAAAGAGGTGGGCTTCAAGGTCTAAGAAATTAGCATATGAACCTCCTAGGTTAAGCTTTCAACTAAGAATACCAAGAGAACAAAGCAAAATTGGTGATAAAAGTAAATTGGAAAATTGTTTAAAATTACATGCTCTATCTGAATCATGAAAGTTTATTTTGGCCTAGACTGTCACTTAAGTTAAACAGCTTTTTTACCTGTAAAAAAATAGAAAGACTTCCCAACAGTAAAACCCACCACCCACACAACCAAACCCCCAAATAAAAACCTATCTAAAAAAACTAAGCTCCCCATTGCCCTGAAAAGGGCATTTGTATGGGCATTAATGTATGGGCATTGCCCTTAAAAGGGCATTTAGCTCTTTTACTGCCCAAAGTCCCTAACCTAAAAATAAAACCCACCTTATAAAACCTTAAAAAAACTAACAGTAACCTCTGAAGATCCACTTACAGTTTTCGAAGAACGGACATCCAATGAGCCAATAGGATTGAGCTTGCATTCTATTGGCTATTCCAATCAGCCAATGGGATGAATGCTAAATCCTTTTGGCTGATTGCGACAGCCAATAGGATTTTTTCCCCCTTAATTCCTATTGGCTGAGATAGAATTCTATCAGCCAATTGGAATGTAAGAGATGCTATCTTGGATGAAGTAATTTAAAGGAAACTTCATTCTTCAGTCGCCAACGTAAGAAGAGAATGCTCCGCACCGGATGTCTTGAAGATGAAGCAGCTCCGCGCCGGATGGATGAAGATAGATGATGCCGTCTGGATGAAGACTTCTGCCCGGTTGGATGAAGACTTCGGCCCTCTTGGATGAAGTCTTCTACCGGCTTCGCTGAGGACTTCTGCTGCTTGGATGAGGATGGATGTCCGGTCTTCGAAAACTATAAGTGGATCTAAGCGTTTATTGGGTGGGTTTTAATTTTAGATTAGGGACTTTGGGCTGAAAAAGAGCTAAATGCCCTTTTAAGGGCAATGCCCATACAAATGCCCTTTTCAGGGCAATGGGGAGCTTAGGTTTTTTAGATAGGGTTTTTATTTGAGGGGTTTGGTTGTGTGGGTGGTGGGTTTTACTGTTGGGGGGTGTTTGTATTTTATTTTACAGGTAAAAGAGCTGATTACTTTGGGGCAATACCATTGGTAGTTTATTGGGCCATTGGTAGTTTATTGTAGGCCAGGGGGGTTTTATTGGGGGGGGGCTTTTTTATTTTGATACTAGATTAGGTCTAATTAGTTTAAATATTTGATAATTTATTTTTTATTTTGTGTAACTTAGTGTTTTTTATTTTGTGTAACTTAGTTATTTTTTTGTAACTTAGTAATTCTTTATAGTAGATTTAAATAACTTGAGTAGGGTTAGGTTTTTAAATATGTTATATAGTTATTTTAATTGTTAGTTTAATGTAATTTTAGTATAATAGTTAGGGTAATAGTTAGGGTAGTTTAATTATTAGTTTAATATAGTTTAATGTAATTGTAGTATAATAGTTAGGGTAGGTTAATTAATAGTTTAATATAGTTTAATGTAATTTTAGTATAATAGTTAGGGTAGGTTAATTAGTAGTTTAATATAGTTTAATGTAATTTTAGTATAATAAGGTAGATTCATTATTAGTTTAATATAGTTTAATGTAATTTTAGTATAATAGTTAGGGTAGGTTAATTAATAGTTTAATATAGTTTAATGTAATTTTAGTATAATAGTTAGGGTAGGTTAATTAATAGTTTAATATAGTTTATTTTAATTCTAAAGGTACATTTAAATTTATTATAAGATAGGGATGAGTTAATATTTAATGTAAAGTTAGTGTGGCTTGTTAGGTTTAGGGGTTAATGGCTTAATTTAGTTTATGGCGATGTGGGGGGCTGGCGGTTTAGGGGTTAATAGGTTTAGTTAGTAGTAGTGATGTCGGAGGCCAGGGGTTTAGGAGTTAATGCATTTATTTAGTTGTGGCGGGGTCTGGGAGCGGCGGGATAGGGGTTAATAACTTTATTAGAGTTGCAATGGGCTCCGGGAGCAGCGGGATAGGGGTTAATACATTTATTTAGTTGCGGCAGGGTCCAGGAGCGGCGGGATAGGGGTTAAACATTTTAGTATAGTGGCGGTGTTTAGTAACAGGATATAAATAAAGTTGGGAAAAAGCCGAATAGCAGCGAGATCGATTACTGTTAGTTAACAACAGTCCGCTGCTCATTGCCCCGTACTTTGTGTGCGGCTTTTTGACAGCTTTTTTTATAAATATGGAGAGCGTATTCAGGTCCGCGGCTGCGATGTTAGGCGAGCGTATTGGTGCCGCCGAATGCAGCACAGTTGACAGCTTGATAATTCGGCCTCAGTGTCATTGGTTATCAAAGGGGGAGGACAAGGAAGACAATGAAGGCAGGTGAGGTGGCAGTAAGGTCCCAAAAACACAACACACAAGGCCCAGATCATAACATACCAAAACAGAAAGCTATGCCAGATACAGAGACAGGTGGTAGAGAGGCAGGGGCACATGGCAAAACTCAAAATATCCCACATGGGGAAGCATAGATACTGGATTAGGAGGAAGAGACAAATTGAAAACTTTTAAAAATCTATACTAAAAATTATAGAAAGATAAACAGCTCCTGCCCGTGCGTTATTGGCTGTGCGCGGGCAGGGGAAGATGTGCAATGTTAAATTCCCGCAGCAGATTTTACAGGCAACTTTGTATTTATTTTTTAACTAGGTACAATAGTTATTAAATAGTTATTAACTATTTAATAACTTCCGAGTTAAAATAAATACAAATTTACCTGTAAAATAAACCCTAACCTAAGTTACAATTACACCTAACTAGGCTGACCATATTGCCGCTTTAAGAAGGAACACATATGAAAAATACATATGTGAGGGTTCTTATACAAAACCATTTCTTTAAACAGCCCTGAAAACATATGTATTTTTTATATGTGTCCCTTTATAAAGCGGCAATATGGTCAGCCTATACCTAACACTACACTATAATTAAACTAATTACCTAAACTACCTACAATTAATTACAATTAAATGAAATTAACTAAATTACAATAAAAAACAAACACTAAATTACAGAAAAAAAAGAATTTTAAACTAATTACACCTAATCTAATCCCCTTAATAAAATAAAAAAGCCCCCCAAAATAATAAAATTCCCTACCCTATACAAAATTACAAATAGCCCTTAAAAGGGCCTTTTGCGGGGCATTGCCCCAAAGTAATCAGCTCTTTCACCTGTAAAAAAAAATACAATACCCCCCAACATTAAAACCCACCACCCACACACCCAACCCTACTCTAAAACCCACCCAATCCCCCCTTAATAAAACCTAATACTACCCCCTTGAAGATCACCCTACCTTGAGACGTCTTCAATAGGAAAAATCCTATTGGCTGATGCAATCAGCCAATAGGATTGACCTCGCATTCTATTGGCTGATTAGAACAGCCAATAGAATGGGAGTGTAACGGCACCCCCAAGCATAAAAGGGTTAAACCGCCGTCTAGTAGATCTTCCCTTTCAGAGGCACAGCATACAGTAAATTTCCCCTCTCCCTCCCCCCAAGCATGAGTCAAAGCTCCATGGTGAGGGTCAAACAGATATCAGCAAAAGCTGTGGGTTTATTGTTCTTATATACACATTCTGACATATTAGTACCACCCACAGGGTTTTGTAAAACAACCAATAAACTAATGCAATACTCTCAGACACTCCCACACAAAACCATCCCCTCTGCCTGATGCAATTACCTACACAATGGTTGATGCAGTTACCTTACACAATGGTTGATACAATTACCTTACACAATGGTTGATGCAGTTACCTTACACAATGGTTGATACAATTACCTTACACAATGGTTGATGTAATTATCACAGGCAAAGAATTACAGTTCCCTTTGTGACCAAATGAAGCATGGTTTTTCTGCCCAAAACCAGTTCCACAGAGTCTTCTATCCTGGAGATAATTGGGAAGTAATACAATTATCTCCAAGGACAGAGGCAAAACTCGATTGAACACATGGTAGCAAAAGACAATAATATACATAAAAATATATAACGGTGCAGCTATTGCATAAAACAGGTACATTCAACAAATCCCCAGATAGCCTAGATCTGAGCGCACATTATTACTTAATGGCGCTCAGGTCACACACATACAGTTCAATTGCCATGGAGCCAAAGTCTTTCATTATACAAATGGGCTACATGGCATAGCTATCTGGGGTATCACTGCCCAAATAGGGCAAGTACTGAATGACCCGGCTTTCGTGTCTTTGCAGGGGAAAAGTAAGCATTTCAACATGGGGCCATAGTCTAAAGGCAGCAGGGGGCCAACCAGGCTCCTCCAATGCACAGTGGCAAGATTGGTCTCGTCACAGCAAGCTCAATCCTATTGGCTGATTGGATCAGCCAATCGGATTGAACTTCAATCCTTTTGGCTGATTGCATCAGCCAATAGGATTTTTCCTACCTTAATTCCGATTGGCTGATATGATCAGCCAATCGGAATTGAAGGGACGCCATCTTGGATGACGTCACATAAAGGACCAGTCATTCAGTCGTCGGCCGTTGGATGAAGAGGATGCTCCACGTCGGATGTCTTGAAGATGGACCCGCTCCGCTCCGGAAGGATGAAGATAGAAGATGCCGCCTTGATGAAGACTTCTGCCGGTCTAGAGGTCCTCTTCTGGCTGGATAGGATGAAGACTTCGGACCCTCTGGAGGACCACTTGTGCCCGGCTGGATGAAGACGTCTCAAGGTAGGCTGATCTTCAAGGGGGTAGTGTTAGGGTTTTTAAGGGGGATTGGGTGGGTTTTAGAGTAGGGTTGGGTGTGTGGGTGGTTGGTTTTAATGTTGGGGGGTATTGTATTTTTTTTTACAGGTGAAAGAGCTGATTACTTTGGGGCAATGCCCTGCAAAAGGCCCTTTTAAGGGCTATTTGTAATTTAGTATAGGGTAGGGAATTTTATTATTTTGGGGATCTTTTTATTTTATTAGGGGGATTAAAATTCTTGTAATTCTTTTTTTTCTGCAATTTAGTGGGGGTTTTTTCCGTAATTTATTTTATTTAATTTAATTGTAATTAATTGTGGGTAGTTTAGGTAATTAGTTTAATTATAGTGTAGTGTTAGGTGTAATTTGGTTAGGGTTTATTTTACAGGTAAATTTGTATTTATTTTAACAAGGAAGTTATTAAATAGTTAATAACTATTTCAAACTATTGTACCTAGTTAAAATAAATACAAAGTTGTCTGTAAAATAAAAATAAACCCTAAGATGGCTACAATGTAATTATTAATTATATTGTAGCTATCTTAGGGTTTATTTTATAGGTAAGTATTTAGTTTTAAATAGGATTAATTTATTTAATTGTAGAAATTTAATTTCGTTTTAATTAAATTATATTTAAGTTAGGGGGGGTTAGGGTTAGGGTTAGATTTAGATTTAGGGGTTAATAAATTTAATATAGTAGCGGCAACGTTGGGGGCAGCAGATTAGGGGTTAATAAATGTAGGTAGGTGTCAGCAATGCCTGGTCGGCAGATTAGGGGTTAAATAATTTTATTATAGTGTTTACGATGTGGGGGGTCTCGGTTTAGGGGTTAATAGGTAGTTTATGGGTGTTAGTGTACTTTGTAGCACTTTAGTTAAGAGCTTTATGTTCCGGCGTTAGCCCATAAAACTCTTAACTACTGACTTTTAAATGCGGTAGAAGTCTGGACAGGAGAGGGTTTACTGCTCACTTTTTCAGGCGATCGTAATACCGGCAAAGGAAAATCCCATTAAAAAGATAGGATACTCAATTGATATAAGGGGATTTGTAATAAGCTAAAATCGCGGAAAAAAGTGAGCGGTAGACCCTCTCCTGCCTGACTTGTAATACCAGCAGGCGTTAAGAAGCAGCGTTGGGACCCCTACGCAAGACTCGTAATCTAGCCGTTAGTAAGCCGTTAGTAAGTCTATTCCGATGACATTCGATCATCATTTTCCTGGAATGGCACCCGGAACAAACGATAATTACTGTAGATCAACACACACCAGAACGAACACACAATAAAATAAAATTATTTTAACTACACAACAAATTCTCAATTCCAGCATGACAAATTTGCTTGCTTTTGTACATTACATCAAATCCCTATCGACTTAAAAGCCAATTGCAAACCTCACTCAAATTACCAAAATGACACACTGTTGCACACTATAAAACCATCAATGCAGGGCCTCCAATTTAGATGCGGTTCGAGACAGCAGACATGTTAGCAAAGCAGGTGAAAGAGAAAATAAAATTATATTGATTAAAAGAAAAAAAGGGATGGACAGTGGAGGAAGGCAGGAAAGTACAAAGGGTAGTGCTTGAGGAAGTGAGGGATATTTATCAAGCCATCAATCGCAAATATGCTGGAATTCCGCAGCTTAATTGTGGCGAGCCTGATTCACCCCATTTATCAAAGCCTACAGACCGGCAAAAGTTGAAATTTGTGACGTAACATAGGATACGCCGGTCTCAATCCGACACAGATCGATGCTTACGTCATTACAGATGTTCCAAATACAAATTCGGCACTATCTGACAACTTTTGCATTTATCAAACAGGTACGCTCGCCACTATTCCGGCCCAGCGTACCTGGTTTTCAATCCGCCGCCCTGGAGGCCACGGATGCCATAGGAATCAATGGGAGTCTGAAAGCAGTGAAAGCTTATTTTTAATGCTGCCAGATATCCCATTGATTTCTATGCTAGAATAAAAGTTACGTTTACACCTATCACCCTAACATAAGCCAGAGTCTAAACACTCCTAATCTGCCACCCCCGACATCCCCGCCACCTAAATAAAAGTTATTAACCAATATCCCGCCGCTCCCGGACCACGCCGCAAATAAATAAATGTATTAACCCCTATCCCACCGCTCCCGGACCCCTCTGCAACTAAATAAATGTATTAACCCCTAAACCCCTGGCCTCCCACATCACTACCACTTACTAAACCTATTAACCCCTAAACCACCAGCCCTCCCACATCACCATAAACTAAACTATTAATTAACCTACCCTAACTATTATACTAAATTACATTAAACTAACTATTAAATTAACTATATTACATATTTAAAAACATAACCCTACTCAAGTTATTTAAATCTACAATTAAAAATTACTAAGCTACAAAAAAATAACAACTAAAATAAAAACTAAAACAAAATAAAAAATAAATTATCAAATATTTAAACTAATTACACCTAATTTAATAGCCCTATCAAAATAAAAAAGCCCCCAACCAAAATAAAAAAAACCCTAGCCTACAATAAACTACCAATAGCCCTTAAAAGGGCCTTTTGTAGGGCATTGCCCTAAAGGGACAGTCTACACCAGAATTTTTATTGTTTTAAAAGATAGATAATCCCTTTATTACCCATTTCCCAGTTTTGCATAACCAACACAGTTATAATAATATACTTTTAACCTCTGTGATTATCTTGTATCTAAGCCTCTGCAAACTGACCCTTTTTTCAGTTCTTTTGATAGACTTGCAGTCTACCCAATCAGTGCCTGCTCCCAGATAGCTTCTCGTGCACGTCGTGGAGAGCGTATTCAGGTCCGTGGCTGCGATGTTAGGTGATGTTAGGCGAGCGTATTGGTGCCGCCGAATGCAGCACAGTTGACAGCTTGATAATTCGGCCTCAGTGTCATTGGTTATCAAAGGGGGAGGACAAGGAAGACAATGAAGGCAGGTGAGGTGGCAGCAAGGTCCCAAAAACACAACACACAAGGCCCAGATCATAACATACCAAAACAGAAAGCCATGCCAGATACAGAGACAGGTGGTAGAGAGGCAGGGGCACATGGCAAAACTCAAAATATCCCACATGGGGAAGCATAGATACTGGATTAGGAGGAAGAGACAAATTGAAAACTTTTAAAAATCTATACTAAAAATTATAGAAAGATAAACAGCTCCTGCCCGTGCGTTATTGGCTGTGCGCGGGCAGGGGAAGATGTGCAATGTTAAATTCCCGCAGCAGATTGCTGCCCGGCAGAGGAGAGCTGGGGCTGACAGTGGCAAATATGTACGCCCCTGTCCGCCCTTGATTGATAAATCGAGCCCTAAGAGAAGAGTTCATCTTAAACTTTCATATTAACAGGTTTCTTATCTTTCCATGTTTTCCCCATTAAAACAGCCCCCAAAAAATTACATTCACCAACAACTTGTTATTATCTTCAAAGAACAAATAGAAAATCCTTAGTATTGCTATAAGGCTAAGAGAAATGCACATCTTAACCTTTCATGCTTACAGGTATCTTCTCTTTCCATATTTTACAAATCCAGATATATCAGAGAGGGACAGTTCCCTAAAACTACATTGATGTATTTTTATATATACAGTATATATGTAGGGTTTTTTTTTTTTTGTTTGTTTGTTTTTAGTTATTTTCTTATTTATATTGTGATGAAGCAAAAAACTTTAGGGAATGTGTGAATGCAAGTATTGATGAGTTGTATGGAGTGCAGGTGTTACTGTGCAGGAATATGTGAGCAAGGCCGCCACTAACAATTTTGGGACCCCTTACTTAATCATTGATCAGCCCCCCCCCCCCTTTGACATGTGCAATTTTTGACCAAGTGACTAAAACATATATACACATTATTCTTAAGTGTAGTCAAACTTGGAAATGTTGTAAAGGTAGTAACACACAAATACAGAAACACACAGACACACTCATACACTGAGAAACACACTCACACATAAGGATTAACATATAGACACTCTAGCAGACAAGCAAAGAAACACACAAACACACTCAGACACAGATACCCACACAGATACTAAGCACTTGTTTACATTGACCTGACAAGTAATGAGGTAGATACAGATTTGTCAAAAAAGGAGATTTACAAGACAAAATATGGAACTCTGATTATCTTTTTGTCAAGGAAGATGCCAACTATATGTCATGACTGCCTAAGTTCTTTGCTTTATCCTTTGTATAGCTGTGTCTTTTCACACTTACATAATCTCCTCCCCATCAAGCTGTTTAAATTTCCCTCCTACTCATACCAAATTGCTTGATTGTTGAATCCAGCTTCTCACCCTCAAACTTCCTTGCAACCTTTGAGACAGACGCAGCTCACCTCTCTACCAAACACAGGACCGGAACCGGCAAGCGGTGACGTCACACGCCATCGCACACGCTGCAAATCCCCAGACTCTGCAGGGGAACTACTCTGTGTCCAGACACCACTCACCCATTACTTCTATAGTAACTTTAAAAAGCGCTTCCTTCACTCCTGTACCGCAGTAAGTTACCAATATTCAACATTTACTCCAGACATGTCTCAGAACTTTTAGTTAAGATGCCTTCGTATTCAAATGCGCTAATATTTACCTAACTTCGTTATTTGTCAGTCTCAGTACCTTAAAAAGCTCAAGTGTCATTAGCTGTATTTTGCCTTTTTCTTGTACTATTATATGTGCTGCCAATTATGATCAGATACTATCCGTTTAACTCTTTAACCTTGCAATTGCATGTTATTATTTAAGTGGGAACCAGTTTGTCAATACTGAGTGGGGCTATATGCTCTGTGGTCTCAGCCATTGTCTCACCTATCCTTATAATAAAAGTGAACTGTATCCATTGATTCTGAACCTTGCTGCCTCCCTTCACCTATACAGAATCATTGATACTTTCACAACACTTTTAAAGCTGCAGTTGTGGTCCTAAAATTCCCTCTCTCCTTTACAGGGGTGAGATTACCTTCCACAGGCTGACAATAACAATCAAGCCTTACTATGGACCCAGCAGCCTTATTAGCTCATGTAGAGAAATTAACACAAACTGTAGATAACCTCACTACAGGGTTAAATACACTACAGTTAGAAAATTCTGCTTTAAAGCAATACATCAATGATAAAATTGATACACTCACTACAAGTATTGGTTCTAGTGAACCCCAACCTAATCCTCCACAAACATTTAGTGGTATTCGTTCAGAATTTAGGGAATTCAAAAATTCATGTTCCTTATACTTCCAACTAAAACCCAAAACATATTTCAATGATCATTTGAAGGTTCTCACCACAATCTCTTATCTGCGTGGTGAACCACGTATATGGGCTAATTTGTTTTTTGAGACCAATGACCCATTGCTGTACTCATTTGATCAGTTTTTTAAAGCAATGGGACAGCTTTATGATGATCCCTACAAACAGCTGTCTGCTGAGACAGCAATGAGGTCTCTGAGACAACATAAAAGGCCTGTGGAGGACTACATCGCAGAGTTTAAGAAATGGTCCCCAGATACACAGTGGAATGACCTCTCATTACGCAATCAATTCCGCCTAGGCCTCTCAGATACTCTCAAGGATGAGCTAGCCAGACAACCCCTCCCAGATACTTTAGAACTCCTAATAGATGCAAGCATCACTTTAGATAGACGCATCAGAGAGAGACGCTCAGAAAGGTCACACTTAGAATCATCCACTAAACATACAGCTACTACATTACCCCCACCTAAAACACCTACAAAAATTTCTGAAATTCCTATGGAACTCGGTTTCATCAGAGGTCCATTAACTCAACAAGAGAAACTAAGAAGAAAAGCTTTAGATCTCTGTATGTATTGTGGAGGGATTGATCACACTGTAAAGGACTGCTCTCAATTACAGCGTAGGAAGGGTAAGATGAACACTACAAATATATGTCTATCTGCTAAACAAACACAGTCTAATCATTGCTCCCTTCCTATCTTATTACAGTGGGATCAGCAAAGACTCAACTCACAAGCAATCCTTGACTCTGGAGCGAGCCATAATTATATAGATCACCAATTCACTACTGTAAATAAAATTCCACTTGTTAAGAAATTGGTGCCTAGTGTACTTCGATTTATTGATGGTAATGAAATAACTTCAGGACCCATCTTATACCATACCATACCATTAAGGCTCACCACACATGACCAACACACAGAGTATCTTACTTTTGATGTTATACCCTCACCTCTATATCCCATTATACTTGGTATCACTTGGTTTAAACAACACGATCCCACTATACAATGGTCAACTTCACAAGTTCTCTTTAATTCTCCATATTGTAAAGATTTGTGTCTCCATCAGGAACAAATTTTACTAGATGTTCCATTACAAATCCCCAAGGAATACATTACATTCGCTGATGTCTTTGATAAAAAAGAATCAGAGAATCTACCACCTCATAGGGTTTATGACTGCCCTATTGATCTCCTGCCAGGTGTTGATATACCTTACGGCCATATATTTCCCCTCTCAGAACCTGAGTTACAACACCTTAAAACTTATTTGGCTGATAACTTAAAGAAAGGCTTTATACGTCCTTCCACCTCCCCAGCTGGGGCTGGTATATTTTTTGTTAAAAATAAAGATCAGTCCCTAAGACCCATTATTGATTACAGAGAACTAAACAAGCGTACAATAAAAAAACGCTATCCTTTGCCTTTAATTCCCCAACTCCTTGATAGATTACAAGATGCTACTATATACACTAAATTGGATCTCAGAGGGGCTTACAACTTAGTACGTATCAAGGAGGGTCATGAATGGCTTACAGCATTCCGTACACGTTACGGCTTATTTGAATATACTGTGATGCCATTTGGCCTCTGTAATGCCCCGGCTACTTTTCAATACTTTATAAATGACATTTTTAAGGATTTTTTGGATTTATTTATGGTGATATATTTGGATGATATACTCATATTCTCTACCTCACGTACAGAACACATCAAACATGTTACCCTAGTATTAACACGGTTGAGAGAAAATTCTCTATATGTCAAACTAGAAAAATGCTTATTTCACTCCAAAGAAATAAAATTTCTAGGTTATATTGTATCACCCCAAGGTATCCAGATGGATAATGATAAGATATCGGTAATCCAAAATTGGCCTTCCCCAAAAAGTAAAAAGGATATACAAAGGTTCATGGGTTTCGCCAATTTCTACAGGAAGTTTATTAAAAATTTCGCTGATTTGACAAGACCATTAACTAACTTGACCAAATCTGATACACACTTTCGATGGAACGATGATTTAGAACAAATTTTCAACTTTTTAAAAAAGGCTTTCACTACGGCCCCTATCCTCCAATTCCCTAATTCTAAGTTACAGTATATCCTGGAAGTGGATGCATCTAATTATGCTTTGGGAGCAATCCTCTCCCAGAGGTTGACTCCTAAGGACCCTCTACACCCTGTCGCCTTCTATTCACGAATACTTAATTCAGCTGAAATAAACTACCCAATTGGGGATAAAGAACTGTTAGCAATCAAGACTTCATTAGAACAATGGAGACACCTTCTGGAAGGGACCAGTCTTCCAATCTTGATCTACACGGATCACAAAAATCTAGAATACTTACAATCTAATAGGACTCTTAGTGCACGGCAGGTCCGTTGGAACCTATTCTTGGCTAGGTTTAATTATCTTATCACCTACCGTCCTGCAAACAAGAACAAGAAGGCTGATGCCCTCTCAAGACACTTGGTGGACCAAGTTCCGCATCCAAACCTCTCACCCTTAATTCCTCTAGACAGGTTCTTAGCTTTAACTGTAGAACAAAACAATCAGTTCAAATCGGCACAACAGGCTGACTCAAATAAACCATTACAGGTCTTGGATTTACACACGGATGGGTTGTATTATCACCAACAACAAATCTATGTACCCAACAGTCTCAGACCAACAGTCTTAAAAACTTTACATGACTCCCCATCTGCTGGACATATGGGCATAAAGAAAACTCAAGAATTAGTCTCCAGATACTTTTGGTGGCCAACTTACCTCTCCGATATCGCGGATTACGTTAAGACCTGTATGATCTGCGAAACTACTAAAAAAGGGAGGACTCCCCCGTACGGAAAATTGATCCCCTTACCGACTCCTGACCGTCCTTGGAGAGACATAGCTATCGACTATATAGTCGACCTGCCTATCTCAGAAAGGAATAACACCATATTAGTAGTCGTGGACCTATTTAGTAAAATGGCACATTTTGTGCCCTACCATAAACTCCCAACTTCTTCTGAAACCATTTCCTTAATGATCCACCATGTGTTCAAGTATCACGGACTCCCGAATAGTATCACCTCAGATAGGGGTACTCAATTTACCAGCCACTTCTGGAAACAACTTTGTCACTCACTAGGTATTTCTAGACGTCTCAGTACCTCTTTCCATCCACAAACTAATGGCCAGACTGAAAGAACAAACCAGTGCATTGAACAATACTTAAGATGTTTCATCTCAGCTAAACAAGAGAACTGGACCCAACTTCTGCCATACGCAGAATTCGCCTTCAACAATTCCATTCATTCCTCTACTAACTCCACACCGTTTTTCATTAATTATGGTTTCCATCCCTCTTTTGAATGGGATTCTATGGTCGGCAACACTTGTCCTGTTGTGAATGACCTCATCAACACTATTAGTGAATCCTTTTCATTAACTGCTGAAAATATTCGCATCGCCAAGGATCGGTATAAATTTCATTTTGACAAGAAAAGGATTCCCTCGCCTAAATATGCTGTAGGTGACTACGTTTGGTTATCGACACGTAATCTACATTTACCCCTTCCTTCCAGGAAACTGTCTTCCAGCTTTATTGGACCATTCCCCATCGTAAAGATTGTGAATATGAATGCTGTCACCCTCGCTTTACCAGCAAATCTGAAATCCCATCCTACCTTTCATGTGTCTCTCCTCAAGCCTTATAGACAGCTTCGTCACCATGATCCTTCTATTCCTATACTTCCTCATCTGCAGGATGCCACCCTGGAGTATGAGGTACAAGATGTGTTGGACTCCCGACGCTTTCGAGGGCAGCTTCAGTATCTGGTTCATTGGAAGGGCTATCCTGATTCTGAGGACTCCTGGGAACCGGCTTCTAATCTATCTGCCCCCCGATTGGTGGCCAGGTTCCATGAACGTTGTCCTGATCGCCCTGGACCCGATCCCCGGAGTTGATCCTTGGGGGGGGGGGTCCTGTCATGACTGCCTAAGTTCTTTGCTTTATCCTTTGTATAGCTGTGTCTTTTCACACTTACATAATCTCCTCCCCATCAAGCTGTTTAAATTTCCCTCCTACTCATACCAAATTGCTTGATTGTTGAATCCAGCTTCTCACCCTCAAACTTCCTTGCAACCTTTGAGACAGACGCAGCTCACCTCTCTACCAAACACAGGACCGGAACCGGCAAGCGGTGACGTCACACGCCATCGCACACGCTGCAAATCCCCAGACTCTGCAGGGGAACTACTCTGTGTCCAGACACCACTCACCCATTACTTCTATAGTAACTTTAAAAAGCGCTTCCTTCACTCCTGTACCGCAGTAAGTTACCAATATTCAACATTTACTCCAGACATGTCTCAGAACTTTTAGTTAAGATGCCTTCGTATTCAAATGCGCTAATATTTACCTAACTTCGTTATTTGTCAGTCTCAGTACCTTAAAAAGCTCAAGTGTCATTAGCTGTATTTTGCCTTTTTCTTGTACTATTATATGTGCTGCCAATTATGATCAGATACTATCCGTTTAACTCTTTAACCTTGCAATTGCATGTTATTATTTAAGTGGGAACCAGTTTGTCAATACTGAGTGGGGCTATATGCTCTGTGGTCTCAGCCATTGTCTCACCTATCCTTATAATAAAAGTGAACTGTATCCATTGATTCTGAACCTTGCTGCCTCCCTTCACCTATACAGAATCATTGATACTTTCACAACACTTTTAAAGCTGCAGTTGTGGTCCTAAAATTCCCTCTCTCCTTTACAGGGGTGAGATTACCTTCCACAGGCTGACACTATATGATGACAACAGCATGCAGATGGCTGAAAGCAGGGGCCCTGAACTGCCTAAACAATAATTTAAAGGTTAAGTGGTGGATTGGTGACTTCAGGAAAGGTCTCATTAGTCTCAAAGTCTGTAGAAAGATGTGAATAATCAGTAGTAAGTTCAAAATGTCCTAAAAAGGAACAGACAATGGACTCACACAAACTCAAACACAAACTTGCACATACACCCAAAGGAACACCCACAGAGAAAGCCTCAGAAAACACACAAAGACATACACACTCACAGACACCCAAAGAAAACACACAAATACATACAGTGAGGGAATAAATTATTTGATCCACTGCTGATTTCGTTCATTTGCCTACTGACATAGAAATGATCAGTCTATAATTTTAATGGTAGGTTTATTTGAACAGTGAGAGACAGAATAACAACAAAATAATCCAGAGAAAAAGCATTTAAAAAGTTTTAAATTAATTTGCATGTTAATGAGTGAAATAAGTATTTGATCCCCTATCAATCAGCAAGATTTCTGGTTCCCAGGTGTCTTTTATATAGGTAACGAGCTGAGATTAGGCAATCAATCAATCAGATTCCAAACTCTCCACCATGGCCAAGACCAAAAAGCTGTCCAAGGATGTCAGGGACAAGATTGCAGACCTAGAGAAGGCTGGAATGGGCTACAAGACCATCGCCGAGCAGCTTGGTGAGAAGGTGATAACAGTTGCTGTGATTATTTGCAAATGGAAGAAACACAAAATAACTGTCAATCTCCCTTAGTCTGGGGTTCCATGCAAGAGGTGAGGAATCAGCCCAGAACTACATGGGAGGATCTTGTTAATGATTTCAAGGCAGCTGGGACCATAGTCACCAAGAAAACAATTGGTAACACACTACGCCATAAAGGATTGAAATCCTGCAGTGCCCGCAAGGTCCCCCTGCTCAAGAAAGCACATGTACAGTCCCATCTGGAGCTTGCCAATGAACATCTGAATGATTCAGGTGAGAACTGGTGAAAGTGTTGTGGTCAGATGACACCAAAATCAAGCTCTTTGGTATCAATTCAACTCGCCGTGTTTGGAAGAGGAGGAATGCTGCCTATGACCCCAAGAACATCATCCCCACCATCAAACATGGAGGTGGAAACATTATGCCTTGGAGGTATTTTCTGCTAAGGGGACAGGACAACTTCACCACATCAAAGGGCCAATGGACAGGCCATGTACCATCAAATTTTGGGTGAGAACCTCCTTCCCTCAGCCATGGCATTAAAAATGGCTAGTGGATGGGTATTCCAGCATGACAATGACCCAAAACACATGGCCAAGGCAACAAAGGAGTGGCTCAAAATGAAGCACATTAAGGTCTTGGAGTGGCCTTGCCAGTCTCCAGACCATAATCCCATAGAAAATATGTGGAGGGAGCTGAAGGTTCGAATTGACAAATATCAGCCTCAAAAAGCTTAATGACTTGGAGAGGATCTGCAAAGAGGAGTGGGACAAAATCCCTCTTGTGATGTGTGCAAACCTTGTGGCCAACTACAAGAAATGTCTGACCTCTGTGATTGCCAGCAAGGGTTTTGCCACCAAGTACTAAGTCATGTTTTGCAAAGGGGTCAAATACTTATTTCACTCATTAAAATGCAAATCAATTTATAACTTTTTTTAAATGCGTTTTTCTGGATTTTTTGTTGTTATTCTGTCTCTCACCGTTCAAAACTGACCATTTCCTTGTCAGTGGGCAAATGTACAAAATCAGCAGGGGATCAAATAATTTTTCCCTCACTGTACACACACACACACACAAAGAAACACCCACAGAAAACACACAAAGACATACACACACAGAGAGATACCCACAGAAAACACACAAAGACATACATACAAACACACCCTCACTGAGACGCCCACAGAAAATGCAAAAAGACATACACACACACCCTCACAGAGACACTCACAGAAAACACACAGACATATGCACACACTCTCACAGAGACACCCACAGAAAATACACAGACATATGCACACACCCTCACAGAGACACCCACAGAAAATACACAGACATATGCACACACCCTAACAGAGACATCCACAGAAAACACACAGACATACATACAAACACACACCCTCACAGAGACACCCACAGAAAATGCTCAAAGACATATGCACATACCCTCACAGAGACATCCACAGGAAACACACAAATACATACAAACCACCGTCACAGAGACATCCACAGAAAATGCACAAAGAAATACACACACACCCTCACAGAGACATCCACAGAAAATGCACAAAGACATACGCACACACCCTCACAGAGACATCCACAGAACATGCACACAGACATATGCACACACCCTCACAGAGGCATCCACAGAGAACACACAAAGACATACACCCACCCTCACAGAGGCATCCACAGAAAATACACAGACATACATACACACAGCCTCTCACAGAGACATCCACAGAAAATGAACAAAGACATACGCACACACCCTCACAGAGACATCCACAGACAATGCACAAAGACAGAAACACGCATCCTCACAGAGAGACCCACAGAAAAAAAATACATACACACTCATAGAGACACCAACAAAAGCACAAAGACATAAACACAGACACCCACAGAAACACTCAGAGGAGGTAACATTTCTGAACATTGCCATCCCCTAAATCAACAGTGTGTAACATGCATAATAAAAAAAATTGCAGAAATTAAGAAATTCCTTTTTAACCCCTTAACGACCAAGGACGTACGCCATACGTCCTCAAAAAAAATACAGTTAATGACCGAGGACGTGTGGCGTACGTCCTTGGTCTGGAAAGCAGCTGGAAGCGATCCTGCTTGTTTCCAGCTGCTTTCCGGTTATTGCAATGATGCCTCGATATTGAGGCATCCTGCAATAACCCCCCTTGGCCATCCGATGCAGAGAGAGCCACTCTGCGTCCCTCTCTGCACCGGACATCGGTGGCCGGTATCGTTGGTGGGTGGGAGCCAGTCTGGGAGGCGGGTTGGCGGCCAATCGATGGGACGAGTGGAGTGGAGGGGGGCAGGACAGACGGGGGTGCGCATGGGTGCGCACGCGTGCACAGGGGCGGCGGCGGGCACGGGGCGGGAGGGAACCGCTACACTGCAGAAAAACAAAGTTGCTAAAAGTAAAAAAATATATATTTACAAATGGCATCTAAGCATCTAAGGGATCTGGAAGGGGTGGGGGGGGTTGGTCTTGGGGGGGAAGCTACACTACAGAAAAGGGCAATTAAAAAAAAAACAACATACTTTTTTTTTTACTAAACTGGGTACTGGCAGACATCTGCCAGTACCCAAGATGGCGCCCATTAAGGCAGAGGGGGAGGGTTAGAGAGCTGTTTGGTGGGGGATCAGTGAGGTTGGGGGCTAAGGGGGGATCCTACACCGCAGCATATGTAAATATGCTTAAAAAAAAACAAAAAAGCCCAAATATAGCTTTTATTTTAGTACTGGCAGAGTTTCTGCCAGTACTTAAGATGGGGGGGACAATTGTGGGGTGGGGGAGGGAAGAGAGCTGTTTGGGAGGGATCAGGGGGTCTGATGTTTCAGGTGGGAGGCTGAGCTCTATACTAAAGCTAAAATTAACCCTGCAAGCTTCCTACAAGCTACATAATTAACCCCTTCACTGCTAGCCATAATACACGTGTGATGTTCAGCGGCATTTGGCGGCCTTCTAATTACCAAAAAGCAACGCCAAAGCCATATATGTCTGCTATTTCTGAACAAAGGGGATCCCAGAGAAGCATTTACAACCATTTGTGCCATAATTGCACAAGCTGTTTGTAAATAATTTCAGTGAGAAACCTAAAGTTTGTGAAAAAGTGAACGTTTTTTTTTTATTTGATTGCATTTGGCGGTGAAATGGTGGCATGAAATATACCAAAATGGGCCTAGGTAAATACTTTGGGTTGTCTACTACACTACACTAAAGCTAAAATTAACCCTACAAGCTACATAATTAACCCCTTCACTGCTGGGCATAATACACGTGTGGTGCGCAGTGGCATTTAGCGGCCTTCTAATTGCCAAAAAGCAATGCCAAAGCCATATATGTCTGCTATTTCTGAACAAAGGGGATCCCAGAGAAGCATTTACAACCATTTGTGCCATAATTGCACACGCTGTTTGTAAATGATTTCAGTGAGAAACCTAAAATTGTGAAAAATTAACGTTTTTTTTTTAATTTGATCACATTTGGCGGTGAAATGGTGGCATGAAATATACCAAAATTGGCCTAGATCAATACTTGGGGTTGTCTACTACACTACACTAAAGCTAAAATTACCCCTAAAAGCTCCCTACATGCTCCCTAATTAACCCCTTCACTGCTGGGCATAATACACGTGTAGTGCGCAGTGGCATTTAGCAGCCTTCTAATTACTAAAAAGCAACGCCAAAGCCATATATGTCTGCTATTTCTGAACAAAGGGGATCCCAGAGAAGAATTTACAACAATTTAAGCCATAATTGCACAAGCTGTTTGTAAATAATTTCAGTGAGAAACCAAAAGTTTGTGAAAAAGTTAGTGAAAAAGTGAACGGTTTTTTGTATTTAATCGCATTTGGCGGTGAAATGGTAGCATGAAATATACCAAAATGGGCCTAGATCAATACTTTGGGATGTCTACTAAAAAAAATATATACATGTCAATGGATATTCAGAGATTCCTGAAAGATATTAGTGTAACTAGCGCTAATTTTGAAAAATAATGGCTTGGAAATAGCAAAGTGCTACTTGTATTTATGGCCCTATAACTTACAAAAAAAGCAAAGAAGATGTAAACATTGGGTATTTCTAAACTCAGGAAAAAATTTAGAAACTATTTAGCATGGTTGTTTTTTGGTGGTTGTAAATGTGTAACAGATTTTGGGGGTCAAAGTTAGAAAAAGTGTGTTTTTTCCATTTTTTCCTCATATTTTATATGTTTTTTATAGTAAATTAGAAGATATGATGAAAATAATGGTATCTTTAGAAAGTCCATTTAATGGCGAGAAAAACGGTATATAATATTAGTGGGTTCAGTAAATGAGTAAGAGGAAAATTACAGCTAAACACAAACACCGCAAAAATGTAAAAATAGCCTTGGTCCCAAACGGACAGAAAATGGAAAAGTGCTGTGGTCATTAAGGGGTTAAAGAATCATATTTGTAAATGTGCAAACAAAAATACTTCTGTGAATTCAAAATTGTACATTAATGATCTGTCAGAATGGGTAGATAAAGAAAAGTACTTTTGAAAGGTTGACATATTTTACCATTAAATCTGGTTAAATGCAGAATTTTGGTTTCTTTGTATGCATTTCAAAATTAAGGCCTAGATTTGGAGTTTGGCGGTAGATGGGCTGTTAACGCTCCGCGGGCTTTTTTCTGGCCGCAGCATAAAATTAACTCTGGTATCGAGAGTTCAAAAAAATGCTGCGTTAGGCTCCAAAAAAGGAGCGTAGAGCATTTTTACCGCAAATGCAACTCTCGATACCAGAGTTGCTTACGGACGCGGCCAGCCTCAAAAACGTGCTCGTGCACGATTCTCCCATAGGAAACAATGGGGCTGTTTGAGCTGTAAAAAAACCTAACACCTGCAAAAAAGCAGCGTTCAGCTCCTAACGCAGCCCCATTGTTTCCTATGGGGAAACACTTCCTACGTCTGCACCTAACACTCTAACATGTACCCCGAGTCTAAACACCCCTAACCTTACACTTATTAACCCCTAATCTGCTGCCCCCGCTATCGCTGACCCCTGCATATTATTTTTAACCCCTTAATCTTCCGCTCCGTACACCGCCGCAACCTACGTTATCCCTATGTACCCCTAATCTGCTGCCCCTAACACCGCCGACCCCTATATTATATTTATTAACCCCTAATCTGCCCCCCTCAACGTCGCCGACACCTGCCTACACTTATTAACCCCTAATCTGCCGAGCGGACCTGAGCGCTACTACAATAAAGTTATTAACCCCTAATCCGCCTCACTAACCCTATCATAAATAGTATTAACCCCTAATCTGCCCTCCCTAACATCGCCGACACCTAACTTCAATTATTAACCCCTAATCTGACGACCGGAGCTCATCGCTACTATAATAAATGGATTAACCCCTAAAGCTAAGTCTAACCCTAACACTAACACCCCCCTAAATTAAATATAATTTACATCTAACGAAATTAATTAACTCTTATTAAATAAATTATTCCTATTTAAAGCTAAATACTTACCTGTAAAATAAACCCTAATATAGCTACAATATAAATTATAATTATATTATAGCTATTTTAGGATTAATATTTATTTTACAGGCAACTTTGTATTTATTTTAACCAGGTACAATAGCTATTAAATAGTTAAGAACTATTTAATAGTTACCTAGTTAAAATAATAACAAAATTACCTGTAAAATAAGTCCTAACCTAAGTTATAATTAAACCTAACACTACCCTATCATTAAATTAATTAAATAAAATACCTACAATTACCTACAATAAAACCTAACACTACACTATCAATAAATAAATTAAATACAATTTCTACAAATAACTACAATTACATAAACTAACTAAAGTACAAAAAATAAAAAAGAACTAAGTTACAAAAAATAAAAAAATATTTACAAACATAAGAAAAATATTACAACAATTTTAAACTAATTACACCTACTCTAAGCCCCCTAATAAAATAACAAAGACCCCCAAAATAAAAAATTCCCTACCCTATTCTAAATTAATAAATGTAAAAGCTCTTTTACCTTACCAGCCCTGAACAGGGCCCTTTGCGGGGCATGCCCCAAGAAAATCAGCTCTTTTGCCTGTAAAAAAAAACATACAATACCCCCCCCCAACATTACAACCCACCACCCACATACCCCTAATCTAACCCAAACCCCCCTTAAATAAACCTAACACTAAGCCCCTGAAGATCTTCCTACCTTGTCTTCACCATCCAGGTATCACCGATCCGTCCTGGCATCCAGTGCTGAAGAGGTCCAGAAGAGGCTCCAAAGTCTTCCTCCTATCCGGCAAGAAGAGGACATCCGGACCGGCAAACATCTTCTCCAAGCGGCATCTTCGATCTTCTTCCATCCGGTGCGGAGCGGGTCCATCTTGAATCAGCCGACGCGGATCCATCCTCTTCTTTCTGTGTCTCCCGACGAATGACGGTTCCTTTAAGGGACGTCATCCAAGATGGCGTCCCTCGAATTCCGATTGGCTGATAGGATTCTATCAGCCAATCGGAATTAAGGTAGGAATATTCTGATTGGCTGATGGAATCAGCCAATCAGAATCAAGTTCAATCCGATTGGCTGATCCAATCAGCCAATCAGATTGAGCTTGCATTCTATTGGCTGTTCCGATCAGCCAATAGAATGCGAGCTCAATCTGATTGGCTGATTGGACCAGCCAATCGGATTGAACTTGATTCTGATTGGCTGATTCCATCAGCCAATCAGAATATTCCTACCTTAATTCCGATTGGCTGATAGAATCCTATCAGCCAATCGGAATTCGAGGGACGCCATCTTGGATGACGTCTCTTAAAGGAACCGTCATTCGTCGGGAGACGCCGGAAGAAGAGGATGGATCCGCGTCGGCTGATTCAAGATGGACCCGCTCCACACCGGATGGAAGAAGATCGAAGATGCCGCTTGGAGAAGATGTTTGCCGGTCCGGATGTCCTCTTCTTGCCGGATAGGAGGAAGACTTTGGAGCCTCTTCTGGACCTCTTCAGCACCGGATGCCAGGACGGATCGGTGATACCTGGATGGTGAAGACAAGGTAGGAAGATCTTCAGGGGCTTAGTGTTAGGTTTATTTAAGGGGGGTTTGGGTTAGATTAGGGGTATGTGGGTGGTGGGTTGTAATGTTGGGGGGGGGGGTATTGTATGTTTTTTTTTACAGGCAAAAGAGCTGAACTTCTTGGGGCATGCCCCGCAAAGGGCCCTGTTCAGGGCTGGTAAGGTAAAAGAGCTTTTAACTCTATTAATTTAGAATAGGGTAGGGCATTTTTTTATTTTGGGGGTCTTTGTTATTTTATTAGGGGGCTTAGAGTAGGTGTAATTAGTTTAAAATTGTTGTAATATTTTTCTTATGTTTGTAAATATTTTTTTATTTTTTGTAACTTAGTTCTTTTTTATTTTTTGTACTTTAGTTAGTTTATGTAATTGTAGTTATTTGTAGCAATTGTATTTAATTTATTTATTGATAGTGTAGTGTTAGGTTAATTGTAGGTAATTGTAGGTATTTGATTTAATTAATTTATTGATAGGGTAGTGTTAGGTTTAATTATAACTTAGGTTAGGATTTATTTTACAGGTAATTTTGTTATTATTTTAACTAGGTAACTATTAAATAGTTCTTAACTATTTAATAGCTATTGTACCTGGTTAAAATAATTACCAAGTTGCCTGTAAAATAAATATTAATCCTAAAATAGCTACAATATAATTATAATTTATATTGTAGCTATATTAGGGTTTATTTTACAGGTAAGTATTTAGCTTTAAATAGGAATAATTTATTTAATAAGAGTTAATGAATTTCGTTAGATTTAAATTATATTTAACTTAGGGGGGTGTTAGTGTTAGGGTTAGACTTAGCTTTAGGGGTTAATCCATTTATTATAGTAGCGGTGAGCTCCGGTCGTCAGATTAGGGGTTAATAATTGAAGTTAGGTGTCGGCGATGTTAGGGAGGGCAGATTAGGGGTTAATACTATTTATGATAGGGTTAGTGAGGCGGATTAGGGGTTAATAACTTTATTATAGTAGCGCTCAGGTCCGCTCGGCAGATTAGGGGTTAATAAGTGTAGGCAGGTGTCGGCGACGTTGTGGGGGGGCAGGTTAGGGGTTAATAAATATAATACAGGGGTCGGCGGGGTTAGGGGCAGCAGATTAGGGGTACATAAGTATAACGTAGGTGGCGGTCGGCAGATTAGGGGTTAAAAAATTTTAATCGAGTGGCGGCGATGTGGGGGGACCTCGGTTTAGGGGTACATAGGTAGTTTATGGGTGTTAGTGTACTTTAGGGTACAGTAGTTAAGAGCTTTATGAACCGGCGTTAGCCCAGAAAGCTCTTAACTCCTGCTATTTTCCGGCGGCTGGAGTTTTGTCGTTAGAGCTCTAACGCTCACTTCAGAAACAACTCTAAATACCGGCGTTAGAAAGATCCCATTGAAAAGATAGGATACGCAATTGACGTAAGGGGATCTGCGGTATGGAAAAGTCGCGGCTGAAAAGTGAGCGTTAGACCCTATTTTGAGTGACTCCAAATACCGGCGGTAGCCTAAAACCAGCGTTAGGAGCCTCTAACGCTGGTTTTCACGGCTGCCGCCGAACTCTAAATCTAGCCGTAAGTCAGCTGTAGTGTAAACTGTGTTAAGTTAACCTGTCTCATTTTAAACACTGAGCAATCTTAGCTTTTTCTTTCTATTTTTTATTTATTAACCAGCAAAAGGCACAGTTATACAGTGATACAAAATCAAGAAAAAGATTAATGATATCTTCAATTATTCTTGCCCAATTACAAAACACAGTATAATACAGAAAAAAAAAATCAATATGAGTTCAGTAGAGCGTCTTGACCCAAAACACTCAGACCCAGTGTTTCATATATACCTATTGTTGGGATTTCCCTTATCTTAACAAAAAACAACCAACAAACACACAAAAATAAAAGCAAAAAAAAACAGCATAAGTCCATTATAGGCAAATTGTTTAGCAATGCATTATTAAACAATTTATCATATCATCAAAACGGCGCCTCGCAGGGCTACCTACAAACACCATTGTTACATTTCGTAAAAATTCCCCCTAGATTCTTTGTTCAATTATATCTAAATTCCTATAAGGCAAGTGCCTATACTCTTATTTACTTTCCCTCTATTGCCTCCTTTATATTCTTGGATTGTTATGGATTCCTTTGTTAGACCCATGTCTAAAACAAATACAAGAGACAAAACAAAAACCAAACAAAAAAAAAAGGGGGGAAAAGTGGCAGTCAGCTGTAGTGTAAACTGTGTTAAGTTAACCTGTCTGATTTTAAACACTGAGCAATCTTAGCCTTATGCAGATTTAAAAATCTTAGATAAAATGCCTCCTGGCATCTAGAAAGTCCTTGCATAAAGGGGCTGTAAACTGGAATGTAATGAAATATATATATATATATATATATATATATATATATATATATATATATATATATATATATATATATATATATATATATATATATATATATATAAAAATTAAAAAAAAGCATATCTGGCGAAAGGGCACCTACTATTTGTGCATTGAGGAAGAAACATTTCTGCATGGTTTTAAATATAGAATTTTTACAGCATTGTCAATAATCATAAATAAACTACTGCATATTGCTAAAAAAAAAATGTGTTTTTATGGACACCTGGCTCCACCATACAACTACCACACTGAAGTTACAATCCAAAAATGCACAAAGAAATAAAAAACATTTACTAAGTAGGCCTCATATTTTTAAACCCTTATAACTTTTTTGCAATCAGACTGTGTTTTGATGAGTGTAACTGTACTATTAAATGTATTTTTGATTTGTATTGTGCAACTTTTTATTGAAGGGTAACAATTAACCAAAACTCTGATTTTGCTGTAATCATTCTATCGTAAATAGCGATTGAGTGAGTTTGCACTTAATTTCAACTTGTAATACGAGTGGAATTTAACTTGCACTCAAACAGCTGTGAAAAAACAATATCACTTGAGTGCCACACGTAATCTGGCCCTAAATGTTTCATTTTTAAGTGCTCATCATAAAGATTATTACTTAAAACAAAATAGACTATTAGTACTAATAATAATTTATATATAGCATTAAAGATGTCAGTATATACTCAGTATATACTTACAGTATAGTTGTCATATGCCCCTGAGGTCACTCTCTACGTTGTGAAAGAAAAGATAGAAAATTATTATGTTCTATGCAATAATAACAGAGCATTAGAAAAACTAAAAAGTTAAACTCGACTGGCATTTTCAAGGAATAATGGTGTCTACGTGTTAATATATATATATATATATATATATATATATACAGTATATATATATATATATATATACAGTATATATATATATTTATATATATATATATAGTGCGTTTGTTTTCGACTGCATGATATTTATCCCTCCGTTCTCTCCAATCAATGAACAATAGCCAGGTAACAGGTCAGGTAAAACAAGCAATGGACCAGCAGTTAGGTATAGTAAGCAACAGGCCAGTTAGTTCTCCTCTGTAAAAAGCACAATTGGGCTTAAAAAGGCTGCTCCCAGGTAGAAAAAGCTACTGAGCTGTTGTTTGTTCCTGGTAGGGTGCTTCACTTTCTGTATGTATATGCAATATGACCCTGGAAAAGTCTCCCAAGGGGTGATGGGGGAAACCAGAAGTGGACTCCTTTCCCAATGTGCTTAGAGAAATATGGCTGCACCTCACTGACGAGGCCCAAAGAAGGACGAAAAGTTTGTCTGGGGTTGCCATGTTCCTTGTTCAGAGGATAATTGCCTGGTATTTCAGGGCTTGACTGACAGTGTTGGATCAGATCGATATACTCCAGGAAAGTACTCCTCTGTTAAAAGCACAATTAGACTAAAAGAGGTTGCTCCTAGAGGTAACTAGCCATAAAACAAGCTAATGAGCTATTGTTCGTTCCTGGAAGAGCGCTACTCTTTCTGTATAAACAGGCCAGTTAATACTTATAGCAAGTTCCAGTCTATTATAGGCAAGGGTAGCAAACTAGCTACTAACTAACAAGAGATCACAACATGCTCTATTATATAGCTGACTTGGCATCCTAATGAGTTGCTGCTACACCAGATAGTGTACAAAATGAAATGTTTGCCAAGCACAAAAAGCATGAGATTCATAGAGGCCAAAGTTCTCAGCAGAAAACTCTTCAGTAAGACATGCGCATAAAAACAATCTGAACACAGAAAAGAGCACACAAGCTTTTTCTTTTTCAACGTTCCTGGAAGTCTTGTTTATTCAAATAGTGATTTAAAGGGACATGATATTTAAAACGTTTCTCTCATGTATATGAAACAGTAGCTTTTTATTCAGTTATAAAACTCCTTTCTCAGTTAGAAAGAAATAAACTTGTTCCGAGGTATTTTATTAATTTTTTTAAACTGTTGATTATAGGTGAATATGGTTTATATGGAATACAGAGACAATGCTATCAATACATGTATGTAAAATACAGTTAAAATATTAAAATATATTTTTTAAATTGATTACTATATAGATATTAATATATCCTTATCCAGGTAAAACTGAAAAAGTCTTATATTTTGCTGTTTATTAACAGTCGCCTAGATTATGAGTTTTGAGCGCTATAAGGAAATTAACGAACGCAACAAAACTGGCGTTATTTAATCCCCTATATCGCTGCCACCCGGGTTGTGTGTGCGATATGGGGTTTTTAAGCTCCATACCACACACAAAACAAGCGCTGTTTAGATGTGCTCGTGCACGCTTTTCCCATAGACATCAATAGGAACAGCGGGTCAGAAAAAAACCTAACACCTGCGATCGCGGAAAGAAAAGCTCCATAACAGAGCTAAATGCCCTTTTAAGGGCAATGCCCATCCAAATGTACTTTTCAGGGCAATGGATAGCTTAGGTTTTTTTAGATTTAGTTTTTTTGGGGGGGGGGGGATTTGGGTGGTGGGTTTTACAGTTGGGCGGTCTTTGTATTTTTTTTACAGGTAAAAGAGCTGTTTAACTTAGGGCAATGCCCTACAAAAGGCCCTTTAAAGGGCCATTGGTATTTTATTGTAGGCTAGGGTTTTTTTTTATTTTGGGTGGGCTTTTTTATTTTGATAGGGCTATTAGATTAGGTGTATTTCGTTTTTATTTTTGATCATTTCGTTTTTATTATTTTCTGTAATTTAGTGTTTGTTATTTTTTGTAATTTAGTTTTTTTTTTGTTTTTTTTTAATTAGATACTTTAGTAGTGTTAGGATTTTTTTAATGTGTAGTTTAGTTTATTTAATTGGTAGTTAGTTTAATGTTAGTTTAAAAATTATATTAGTTTGTTATTTTAAACTTATTTTTTTTAATTTGACAGGTAAGTTTAAATTTAATTTAAGCTAGGGAAATTGTAATTTTAATATAACGTTAGGGGCTTTAGATTTAGGGATTACTAGTTTAAATTAGTTTATTGTGATGTGGGGGCTTTCGGTTTAGGGGTTAATAGTTTAATTTATTATATTTCATTGTGGGGGCTTTTTGTTTAGGGGTTAATAGGATTATTATAGTGGCGGCGGTGTAGGCCTTAATAACTTTAGTGTGGGCAATGTGGGCGGACGACAGATTAGGGGTTAATATTATTTAAATAGTGTTTGTGATGCGGGAGGGCGGCGGTTTAGAGGTTAATAACTTTAGTATAGTGGTGACGATGTCAGGAGCGGCAGATTAGGGGTTAATAAATGTATTATACTATTTGTGATGTGGGAGGGCCTCGGTTTAGGGGTTAATAGGTAGTTTATTGGTGTTTAGTGTACTTTGTAGCAGTTTAGTTATGAGTTTTATGTTACAGCTTTGTAGCGTAAAACTCATAACTACTGACTTTAGATGGCGTTATGGATCTTGTTGTTTTATGCTGTAACGCTCGCTTTTTAGCCTGACCGCAAAACTCATAATACCAGCGCTATGGGAATCCCATTAAAAAACATACGGCTAAATTACGAGTCTTACGTTAAGGTAAAAAAACAGCGTTAACAGGTCCTAACACTGCTTTTTTACGCCCGCTACTATTACGAGTCTTGCAGGTTTAGGGGCACCGCACACTTCTTTGGCCTTACTGCAAAATGACTTACATAAACTTCGTAAAGTCATTTTTCTATGGGACTTCCATAGCACCGGTATTACGAGTCTGTCCTGGGAGGCCAAAAAGTAAGCAGTACACCCTCTACCTCATACTGTAGATCCGTAACACATTTTAAAGTCAGTAGTTATGAGTTTTATGGTACAACGCCGTAGCATAAAACTCATAACTAAAGTGCTAAAAAGTACACTAACACCCATAAACTACCTATTAACCCCTAAACCGAGGCCCTTCTGCATCGCAAATACTAAAATAAAAGTTTTAACCCCTAATCTGCCGCTCCGGACATCGCCGCCACTATAATAAACATATTAACCCTTAAACCGCCGCAGTCCCGCATCGCAAACACTAGTTAAATAATATTAACCCCCAATCTGCTAACCCTAACATCGCCGCCACCTACCTACAATTATTAACCCCTAATCTGCCGTCCCCAACGTCGCCGCCACTATATTAAATGTATTAACCCCTAAATCTAAGTCTAACCCTAACCCTAACACCCCCTAACTTAAATATAATTTAAATACATTTATAGAAAATTACTATAATTAACTAAATTATTCCTATTTAAAACTAAATACTTACCTATAAAATAAAGCTTAAGCTAGCTACAATATAACTAATAGTTACATTGTATCTAGTTTAGGGTTTATTTTTATTTTACAGGCAAGTTTGTATTTATTTTAACTAGGTACAATAGTTATTAAATAGTTATTAACTATTTAATAACTACATAGCTAAAATAAATACAAAAGTACCTGTAAAATAAAACCTAATCTAAGTTACACTAACACCTAACACTATATTATAATTAAATAAATGTACTAAATAAAAACAATTAAATAAATTAAATTAAATTAGCTAAAGTACAAAAAAAATCAAACACTAAATTACAGAAAATAATAAACAAATTACAAGATATTTAAACTAATTACACCTAATCTAATAGCCCTATCAAAATAAAAAGCCCCCCCAAAATAAAAAAAACCCTAGCCTAAACTAAATTATCAATAGCCCTTAAAAGGGCCTTTTGCGGGGCATTGCCCCAAAGTAATCAGCTCTTTTACCTGTAAAAAAAAAATACAAAAAACACCCCCAACATTCTATCAGTCAATCAGAATTAAGGTAGAAAAAATCCTATTGGCTGATGCAATCAGCCAATACGATTGAAGTTCAATCCTATTGGCTGATCCAATCTGCCAATAGGATTGAGCTCGCATTCTATTGGCTGTTCCAATCAGCCAATAGAATGCAAGCTCAATCCTATTGGCTTATTGGCTTATTGGATCAGCCAATAGGATTGAACTTCAATAGAATTCTATCAGCCAATCGGAATCTAAGGGACTCCATCTTGGATGACGTCACTTAAAGGTACCTTCATTCAGTAAGAAGACTCCGGATAAAGAGGATGCTCCGCGTCGGATGTCTTGAAGATGGACCCGCTCCGCGTCGGATGGATAAAGATAGAAGATGCCGTCTAGATGAAGACTTCTGCCCGCCTGGAGGACCACTTTGCCCGGCTAGGATGAAGACTTTTCCCGGCTTCGTTGAGGACTTCGGCCCGGTTGGATGAAGACCTCTGCCGCTTCCTTGAGGATGGATGTCCGGTCTTCAGAACAGTAAGTCGATCTTCAGGGGGTTAGTGTTAGGTTTTTTTAAGGGTGTATTGGGTGGGTTTTATTTTTTTAGATTAGGGTTTGGGCCTGCAATAGAGCTAACTGCCCTTTTAAGGGCAATGCCCATACAAATGCCCTTTTCAGGGCAATGGGGAGCTAAGGTTTTTTTAGTTAGTATTTTATTTGGGGGGTTGGTTGTGTGGGTGGTGGGTTTTACTGTTAGGGGGGTTGTTTGTATTTTTTTTTATAAGTAAAAGAGCTGATTACTTTGGGGCAATGTTCCGCAAAAGGCACTTATAAGGGCTATTGATAGTTTAGTTTAGGCTAGGGGTTTTTTTTTATTTTGAGGGGGGCTTTTTTCATTTTGATAGGGCTATTAGAGTAGGTGTAATTAGTTTAAATATCCTGTAATTTGTTTATTATTTTCTGTAATTTAGTATTTGTTTTTTTGTACTTTAGCTAATTTAATTTAATTTATTTAATTGTTTTTAATTTAGTACATTTATTTAATTATAGTGTAGTGTTAGGTGTTAGTGTAACTTAGGTTAGGTTTTATTTTTCAGGTAATTTTGTATTTACTTTAGCTAGGTAGTTATTAAATAGTTAATAACTATTTAATAACTATTGTACCTAGTTAAAATAAATACAAACTTGCCTGTAAAATAAAAATAAACCCTAAGCTAGATACAATGTAACTATTAGTTATATTGTAGCTATTTTAGGGTTTATTTTATAGGTAAGTATATAGTTTTAAATAGGAATAATTTAGTTAATTATAGTATTTTTCTTTAGATTTATTTAAATTATATTTAAGTTAGGGGGTGTTAGGGTTAGGGTTAGACTTAGATTTAGGGGTTAACACATTTAATATAGTGGCTGCGACGTTGGGGGTGGCAGATTAGGGGTTAATAAATGTAGGTAGGTGGCGGCGATGTTAGGAATGGCAGATTAGGGGTTAATAATATTTAACTAATGTTTGCGAGGCAGGAGTGCGGCGGATTAGGGGTTAATATGTTTATTGTAATGGCGGCGTTTGGGGCGGCAGATTAGGGGTTAATAAGTGTAGGTAGGTTGCGGTGACATTGGGGGCGGCAGATTAGGGGTTAATAAATATAATGTAGGTGTTGGCGATGTTGGGGCAGCAGATTAGGGGTTAATACATATAATGTAGGTGGCGGCGGTGTCCGGAGCGGCAGATTAGGGGTTAATAAGTGTAAGGTTAGGGGTGTTTTAGACAAAAATTAAATTTTATTTCCCCATAGGAATCAATGGGGCTGCGTTACTGAGTTTTACGCTGCTTTTTTGCAGGTGTTAGACTTTTTCTCAGCCGGCTCTCCCCGTTGATACCTATGGGGAAATTGTGCATGAGCATGTACGACCAGCTCACCGCTGACTTAAGAAGCGCTGGTATTGGAGTGTCGTAAGGAGCACAATTTTGCTCAACGCTCACTTCTTGCCTTTAACGCCGGGTTTGTAAAAACCCGTAATACCAGCGCTGCAGGTAAGTGAGCGGTGAGAAAAATCTGCTCCTTAGCACCGCACAGCCTCTAATGCAAATCTCGTAATCTGGCCGATAATTTTTAAGAGTGTGGGACTGACGTTGCATTACAGGCTAAAAGGTTTGCGGTACACCTATATCGACAAGACTTGTAATGGCTGCGGTGCTGTTTTAATGCTGAAATGACAATATTTTCAGCGTTAAAAGACGAACGCACAAACTTGTAATCTAGCTGAATGTTAATCGCAGACATAACAAATATAGGTGTTCCATGGGAGTTTCATGGGTGTTCCATGGGTGTAATATGTATTTTAATGAGGAAACATGCACACTCTGGGGCATATGTATCAAGCTCCGAATGGAGCTTGATGCCCCGTGTTTCTGGCGAGCCTGCAGGCTCACCAGAAACAGCAGTTATGAAGCAGCGGTCACAAAGACCGCTGCTCCATAACCTGTCCGCCTGCTCTGAGCAGGCGGATACACATCGCCGGAAATCAACCCGATCGAGTACGATCGGGTTGATTGACACCCCCCTGCTGGCGGCCTATTGGCCGCGAGTCTGCAGTGGGCGGCGTTGCACCAGCAGCTCTTGTGAGCTGCTGGTGCAATGCTGAATATGGCGAGTGTATTGCTCACCGTATTCAGCGATAACCTGCAATGAATTTGCACCCCCCCCCCCTACTGCTGAGATTTGAGATCACTGGTGATGCGCAAACAACAACAACAATTTAGCCGGACCCATGGATTGCGAGATTGGCAAGACAAAAATGGCAATTTGTCGTGGATCTGACGATCCTTTTATCATTAGGCCCTAAGTATGAATTTTTAAATGTTCAGTAGATTTTTTCTGACAAATTTGAAAGTTACTTCCATTTTCCCTGTTCGTATACACATTAACATATATACTGTAAACTTTTGCTCAGTAGGAGCATGCTCAGAAAGTGTGCATATAAAAATTTTGATAATAGAAGTAAATTTGAAAGTTTTTTTTAAATTGTATGTTTTATTTGCAACATGAACTTTTGATTGTAGTGCTCCTTTAAAGGCACATGAAACCCACTTTTTCTTTCTTGGTTCAAATAGAGCATACCATTTTAAACAACTTTTCAATTGACCTCTTATATCTAATTTGCTTCATTCTCTTGGTATTATTTGTTGAAAAGGCAGCAATGTACTACTGGGATCTTGTCAACACACTGGGTGAGCCAATAAGATGAGGCACATTTGTGCAACCACCAATCAGCAGCTCCTGAGCTGACCTAGGTATGCTTTTAAACAGAGGAAAGACAACTAAACAAATTAGATAATAAAAGTAAATTGCAGGCTCACCAGAAACAGCAGTTATGAAGCAGCGGTCACAAAGACCGCTGCTCCATAACCTGTCCGCCTGCTCTGAGCAGGCGGACACACTTCGCCGGAAATCAACCCGATCGAGTATGATCGGGTTGATTGACACCCCCCTGCTGGCGGCCGATTGACCGCGAGTCTGCAGGGGGCGGTGTTGCACCTCGATGTCTGGCGGACCTGATCCGCAGTGTCGGATTAGGTCCGCCAGACCTTGATAACTAGAGGCCTATATCTGAATCATGAAAGAAAAAATTTGAGTTTTATATCCTTTTAAGTTTCAGTTTCAAACAAAAAAAGCCAGAATAGGAATTAATAGCAATGCCAAAGCAGCATGAAAAAACTAGGAATATTTCTTACAACAGTGAACACGTTTTTAAAGATTTAGATTTGCACTCTTTCTTTGCTCTTGAGATACATACAAGTAATCTTTTTGCGTGCGTTGGGTTTCACATGTTTTAAAAGTTAAAGTAAAATGTTTGCACACAAGCGAAACCCAATGTGCGCTAACCAAATATTGCGACCAGATTAGCATATTCTTTACATAGAAGTCAATGGAGAGTGCAGAAGAAAAAAACTTACACCTACTGTTTGCACTAACCTGACAGGAGTTATTCATATTTCACATTCTAATGTTCTTCACTTAAGGAACAATGTAATTTTTATTTATATATATATATATATATATATATATATATATATATATATATATATATATATATATATATATATATATATATATACGATACTTGTATATCTATTCCTATAGATATATAGGCAGATATATCTATTTTACATGAAAATTATCAGATATATAGAAATATATTTTTAATAATAAAAATGTAATTATTTATATGTGAAGAACATAGAAATGTAAATGTATTTAGGTCTAACCCGGTGTCAGGTTAGCGTACATGAAGAATTGCTAACTTCAATATTTATATGAATCATTTGTATCAGTTTAGTTAGTTTTTATATGAATGTAACTGTAATTTTAACGCACTACCCTTTACGTGAGGGTTTCAGTCATACCAACCCGACAAGCGTAAAATGCGATTGTGCTTTTGCAATTGTGTTTACTTTCAACTTGTAATACACGCAATATTTCCATTGCACTCAGAATGACGGGGAAAAAACTATATCACTTGATCGCAAAAGTTTGCGTGCCACTTGTAATCCCGCCCTAAATCTGGTAAATGAATGAGCCCATTCATTGATGTCAGCTATAATTTTGTGTTTATTGATCTACTCAGCTCAAGATGTCTCACTTCATGCTTAATGCTGCCTGTTTTCTCCCTCATTAAATAAATTTGTTTTAAAACCCATTTCAACAAAACAAAGCTTTGATGTGTTATGATAAATTTGGGTTACACTCAATACATAAACTAATCAAATAAAAGTAATTAGGGGGCGCGATCCGATATAGATCCTAGTTTGCGGCGCAAGCGAGGGAACCCGCAGCGCCCGCAGTTTCAGCTCGCAACTCGAGCTATCCCATATACTGCGCCGTCAGATGCTAAAGTGCCGTAAGTCGGATAAACCAGTGATGTCCAGAAATCTGCGCAAGTACAAATTTCTGGCGTCGCCAGTGACTTACGGCACGTTAGAAACTGCCGGCTCCTACAAAACCTGACTAAAGTCTAAATCACCCGCACTGTCTAACACGCCTCCCTAACATAGCCCGACACGTCTAACCCTCTATCCGCTATCCCCCTCACTATCCTAACAATAAAATATGTATTAACCCCTAAACCGCCGCTCCCGGAGCCCGCCGCAACCTAATAAAATTATTAACCCCTAAACCGAAGCCAGCTATATTAAATCTATAACCCCCCCTAAAGTGAGCCCCTAACACCGCCGCCATCTACCTTACCTACCCCCTAAAGTGAGCCCCTACCCCGCCGCTATCTATTTTAAAATTATTAACCCCTAATCTAATCCCCCTATACCGCCGCCAGCTATATTAACTATATTAACCCTAATTATATTAGGGTTAATATAGTTAATATAGTTATTATATTATATATATTAACTATATTAACCCTAATTATATTAGGGTTAATATAGTTAATATCGTTATTATATTATATATATATAAAGTATAATAACCCTATCTAACTCTAACATCCCTAACTAAACTCTTATTAAAATAAATCTAATATTAATATTATTAATTAAAATATTCCTATTTAAATCTAAATACTTACCTATAAAATAAACCCTAAGATAGCTACAATATAATTAATAATTACATTATAGCTATGTTAGGGTTTATATTTATTTTACAGGTAAATTGTTAATTATTTTAACTAGGTATAATAGCTATTACATTGTTATTAACTATTTAATAGCTACCTAGTTAAAATAATTACCCAATTACCTGTAAAATAAATCCTAACCTAAGTTACAAATACACCTACACTATCAATAAATTAAAGAAACTACAAATATCTATCTAAAAATACAATTAAATAAACTAAACTAAATTACAAAAACAAACAAACACTAAATTACAAAAAATAAAAAAAAGATTACAAGATTTTTAGGCTAATTACACCTATTCTAAGCCCCCTAATAAAATAATAAAGCCCCCCAAAATAAAAAAATTCCCTACCCTATTCTAAATTAAAAAAAAGTTCAAAGCTCTTTTACCTTACCAGCCCTTAAAAGAGCCTTTTGTGGGGGCATGCCCCAAAGAAAACTGCTCTTTTGCCTGCAAAAAAAAAACACAATACCACCCCCTAACATTACAACCCACCAACCACATACCCCTAATCTAACCCAAACCCCCCTTAAATAAGCCTAACACTACCCCCCTGAAGATCTCCCTACCTTATCTTCACCATGCCGGGCCGAACTCCTCATCCGATCCGGGCGATGTGTTCCAGCAAGCGGCAGTGAAGTCTTCTTCCATCTGGGCAATGTGTTCCAGCAAGCGGCAGAGAGTCTTCTTCCATCGGCGATGTCTTCAAGCAAATCGGCATCTTCAATCTTCTTTCTTCGCTCCTCCGCCGCAGAGCATCCTTCCGGCACGACGACTTCCCGACGAATGAGGTTCCTTTAAATGACGTCATCCAAGATGGCGTCCGTCGAATTCCGATTGGCTGATAGGATTCTATCAGCCAATCGGAATTAAGGTAGAAAAATCTGATTGGCTGATTGAATCAGCCAATCAGATTCAAGTTCAATCCGATTGGCTGAACCAATCAGCCAATCGGATTGAACTTGAATCTGATTGGCTGATTCAATCAGCCAATCAGATTTTTCTACCTTAATTCCGATTGGCTGATAGAATCCTATCAGCCAATCGGAATTCGACGGACGCCATCTTGGATGACGTCATTTAAAGAAACCTCATTCGTCGGAAAGTTGTCGTGCCGGAAGGATGCTCCGCGGCGGAGGAGCGAAGAAAGAAGATTGAAGATGCCGATTTGCTTGAAGACATCGCCGATGGAAGAAGACTCTCTGCCGCTTGCTGGAACACATCGCCCGGATGGAAGAAGACTTCACTGCCGCTTGCTGGAACACATCGCCCGGATCGGATGAGGAGTTCGGCCCGGCATGGTGAAGATAAGGTAGGGAGATCTTCAGGGGGGTAGTGTTAGGTTTATTTAAGGGGGGTTTGGGTTAGATTAGGGGTATGTGGGTGGTGGGTTGTAATGTTGGGGGGTGGTATTGTGTTTTTTTTTGCAGGCAAAAGAGCAGTTTTCTTTGGGGCATGCCCCCACAAAAGGCCCTTTTAAGGGCTGGTAAGGTAAAAGAGCTTTGAACTTTTTTTAATTTAGAATAGGGTAGGGAATTTTTTTATTTTGGGGGGCTTTATTATTTTATTAGGGGGCTTAGAATAGGTGTAATTAGCTTAAAAATCTTGTAATCTTTTTTTTATTTTTTGTAATTTAGTGTTTGTTTTTTTTGTAATTTAGTTTAGTTTATTTTATTGTATTTTTAGATAGATATTTGTAGTTTCTTTAATTTATTGATAGTGTAGGTGTATTTGTAACTTAGGTTAGGATTTATTTTACAGGTAATTGGGTAATTATTTTAACTAGGTAGCTATTAAATAGTTAATAACTATTTAATAGCTATTATACCTAGTTAAAATAATTAACAATTTACCTGTAAAATAAATATAAACCCTAACATAGCTATAATGTAATTATTAATTATATTGTAGCTATCTTAGGGTTTATTTTATAGGTAAGTATTTAGATTTAAATAGGAATATTTTAGTTTATAATATGAATTAGATTTATTTTATAAGAATTTAGTTAGGGGTGTTAGGGTTAGATAGAGTTAATATAGTTAATATAAATACTATAGTAACTATATTAACTATATTAACCCTAATATAATTAGGGTTAATATAGTTAATATATATAATGTAATAACTATATTAACTATAATATACTTAGGGTTAATATAGATAATATAGCTGGCGGCGGGGTAGGTAGATTAAATTAGGGGTTAATAATTTTAATATAGATGGCGGCGGTGTAAGGGGTTCACATTAGGGGATAGATCAGTTAGATGGTGGCGGTTTTAGGGGCTCACAGTAGGGGGTTAGTTTATGTAGATGGCGGCGGTTTAGGGGTTAAATACTTTATTAGGGATTGCGGCGGGGGATCGCGGTTGACAGGGAGATAGACATTGCGCATGCGTTAGGTGTTAGGTTTTATTTAGCAGATCGCGGTTGACAGGGAGATAGACATTGCGCATGCGTTAGGTGTTAGGTTTATTTAGCAGCCAGTTTAGGGAGTTACGGGGCTCCAATAGTCAGCGTAAGGCTTCTTACGGCTGCTTTTTGTGGCGAGGTGAAAATGGAGTAAGATTTCTCCATTTTCGCCACGTAAGTCCTTACGCTGTATATTGGATACCAAATTGCGCGGGTTTGGTATACCTGCCTATGGCCCAAAAAACTACGGGCGACGGCAGAAATATACGTGCGTAACTTCTAGGTTACGCCGTATATAGGATACCAAACCCACGCAAATATTGGCGTCGCCGACTTTTGCGGGCGACGATTTTTATCTGATCGACCCCAGGGTATATTATAGACATGCACAGACTAAAAATTGGTTTCTGACAAATATTTCAAGAATGCGCATTAAAGTTATCAATTCTTCATGAGCGCTAACCCGACACTGTGTTAGACATAACTCTCGAACCCTGATGTGCGTTATTCATATTTAACATTCAAACTATGCATTTGAATTATTTACATTTGAATTATATTCAATATTCTTTACATAGAAAAAAAAAATAACGTATTATTAAATATATATTTCTATATATATCTGATAATGTTAATGTAAAATGTATATCTGTACCTACATATCTATAGGAAAAGATATACAGGTATAGGTTTACTGTATATAAATATATATAGAGATATTTACAATAAAAATTATATTGTTCTTTATGTGAAGAAAATTGGAATGTGAACTATTCATAACTCCTGTCGGGTTAGCACACTAACAGGTTTAGTTTTTTTCTTCTGCATTTTTCTTCTGCATCTCTCCATTGACTTCTATGGGGAAAAAAAGTTAATGCATTCGCAATGTTTAGTCAGTGCGTGTCGGGTTTCGGAATCTGCACAAACTTTTTACTTTCAACTTGTAATACATGCTCTACACGACGCACACAAGAAGCTACTGTCTAGAAGAGTTTACGCTTGAGCGGGAGCACTAAATAGCACTCCACTCATAATCTAGGCCTTTATTAGGTTCATTTTTGAAAGATTTGTTCCGTGTATCACCAGCAAACTCTAACTCTAGAAACGCCTCTGTTTGTGTGTCATGCATTTGTTTGTTTGTTTTTACGTTAAATGACTTATCAGTTCAGGAAGGATGCAAGGAATATAGAAAATTCTGTATTTTTTACATCCATCCCAGTCTAAATGCACATCTAGCATTTTCTTTATTCTTGTAAAACAATTGCTATTAATTAGAGAAGCAGTTGGCTCTAATTGATTATGACCCCATGGTATCAGATCAGTGCATGTTATTATTCACAACGTTGAAATATTTTTTAAATTAGTAACCCTATAGTCAACAGAAGATGATTATCTAGGTATTTGAATATATATTTTCAACTATAATATAGAAATGTAAACAGTAATTTTCATGGCAATGAAAAGCTGGAAAGGGAACTTAAAGGATGTGGTTGACAGATACTGTAAGGATCACAGTTAGCTAGATTGTGGATCTCAGCTGCGGAGCTAATAAGTTTGAATGTATGCCAGTGAAGGTTAAATACGAAGCTATCTGTTGCTAAGTATTCCCAACAAGGCAAAAGAGAGTTACTGTAAGTGTCTATCCTGATCAGTATTTCTGAATCAGGATAAGAATAAATAAGGAAGTTCCCAGAGCTTGGGCTTAACTTGAATCAAAATTATTTGCAGAGCGTATTTGGCTTCTGCTGCAAGGAAACAGGCACCTGTGTAAACTGAGTTCAGAGTAAGACTGTGTTAGTGGTGAATCCGTTCTGCCTGTGCTGACAGGTGTCTGTGCTGCAGAGGAATGGACACGCTGTGAGAGGTGTGTGCAGCGTGTAGCAGCTGCGTTCTGAAAAATGGCAGAGGTGATTTGGTGAGAGCAGGTAATGAGAGCTCAAGTGCAGGTTATTTGTTGAAAAGAATCAGGAGGGTTTTAATACAACCGGAGGTCAGTCATAAGGTGGTAGGAATATTCAGCGAGGAGATGAAGAAATTAGATAATAGCTCCGGTCTCACTTGTTTGTAGCAGGTGCTGTTGAAAGAGGTATTGATTCCTGTAAAAGTTAAACGTAGATCCAAGTGGGAATTGTCTTTAAACTCAAACAATCCTGTTCTGTGGTTCTTGGAGGTAATCAGTGTAATATGGAGAGCCTGGAAAGTTTCTCCTGCAGAGAATAGGAACTTGAACTAGTGAGCTCAAACAGTACTGAAGCAAGGAGGAAGGGGCGTGACCAGGTTAATATAAGCTTGGAATCTGAATGCAGTGAATCCTTAAAGGGACATAGGAGATGAGCGACAAGAAACCCTGACATACCCCCCCTCTCAGGGTAGCTGCCCAGAAGCTACAAAACGAGGCCGATCCGGATTCCTCCTATGGAAGAAGGAAACTAGTCTGGGAGCATGTACATTGGTAGATGGTTCCCATGAATCGTCCTCAGAACTGAAACCCTTCCAATGAATCAAATACTGAAGAACACCACTGACGATGCGGGAGTCTAATATAGAGTCAACTTCATATTCGTCATCCGATTCGATCAGAGTTTCAGGAGGTGTTAAGGTGTCCAAGCATCTGGTTTGCCGGTGAGGTTTGAGTAAACTTACATGGAAAGTGGGGTGTAGTCTGTAGTTAGAGGGTAAACTTAAAGTGACAGCGTTGGGATTCACGATCTTTGTTATAGGAAAAGGTCCAATGAAAGAAGTGCTAAGTTTCTTACTAGGTGTCCTTAATTTAATGTTCTTAGTGGATAACCATACCATGTCTCCGACGTTGTAGGTAGGTGCTTGGCGTCGTCGAAGATTATAGTAATGCCTTTGTTTGGCTTGAGCTTCTGAGATATGTCTCTTAAGATCTTGAAATAAGTCGAGAAGATTGTTTGTAACATCGTCCACCTGTGGACAGGTGGTATCCAAGCGAGGGTGCAGTTGGAAGTTAGGGTGAAATCCGTAGTTGGCATAGAACGGGGATTTCTGTGTAGTGGAACTGGTTGCATTGTTGTATGCGTATTCTGCCATAGACAAAGTGGAAGCCCATTGGTCTTGTTGGCTAGAGCAATATGAACGGATATACTGCTCAAGCCATTGGTTCACTCTCTCTGTCTGTCCATTTGATTGTGGGTGGAAGGAGGAGGAGAAGCGTAATTCCACTTGCATGATTGCACATAGTTGTTTCCAAAAACGGGAAGTGAATTGGGTTCCTCTATCCGTAACTATGGATTGAGGTAACCCATGTAACTTAACAATGTTATCCAAAAAGAGTTTTGCTGTTTCAGAGGAAGTAGGTAACTTGTGAAAAGGCAAGAAATGTGCCATCTTGGTTAGGTGATCTACCACGACTAGAATAGTGTTGTAGCCATCAGAGGGAGGAAGTTCCACTATAAAGTCCATTCCTATGCATTGCCAGGGCCTGTCTGGAATTTGAAGGGGTAGCAGCAATCCAAATGGTGGTTTTTTATCTGTTTTGGAGACTGTACAAACGTGACAAGTGTGGATGTATTCTTGGACGGAAGATCTCAAGGAAGGCCACCAATAAGTGCGCGTCAGAAGATCAAGGGTTTTATTAATACCCAAATGTCCTGCCATGGGTGAGTCATGATGTTCTTTTAATATGTTTAGGCGTAAAGCGGGGGGTACATAAATCTTCCCCATATGGTAATAAAGTCCATCTTGTCCTAAAGTGAGATTACTATTGAAAATCTCTGGATCGTCTTTCTGAGAATTCCTCAAAACTTGTGTATAGGGCAGAGACAGGGCTATTATCTGTTCAACAGGTATAACTGTTCCCGGAGCAGTATAAGTAGAAGGTTTTGAATCCTTCCTTGATAGAGCGTCAGCTTTCCCGTTCTTACTCCCTGGCCGGTATGTGATGTGAAAATCAAACCTTGATAGGAATAGACTCCATCTTAGCTGTCTAGCAGAAAGAGTTCGGTTGGTCAAAAGGTATTCTAGATTCTTATGATCTGTATAGATCAGTATGGGATGTTTACTTCCTTCCAGAAGATGCCTCCAATGTTCCAAAGAGACTTTGATGACTAGCAATTCCTTCTCTCCGATGGGGTAGTTATATTCAGCAGGTGTCATTACCCTGGAGAAGAAAGCAACTGGATGAAGTGGTTCTCCTGGTGTTCTTCGTTGAGAGAGGATTGAACCGAGGGCATAATCCGATGCATCAACTTCTAGTACGTAATGAGAATCTGGGTCTGGGTAAGAGAGAATTGGAGCTTGAGTGAAAATCTCTTTCAGGTGGTTGAATACAGCTTGTGTTTTAGGGTTCCAAGTAAACTGAGTTTTGTTGCTGGTCAAAGAGGTGAGTGGTTTAGTGAGTAGGGAATAATTCTTGATGAATTTACGGTAATAGTTGGCAAACCCTAAAAATCTTTGAAGTTCCTTTTTAGAAGTCGGTGTAGGCCACTGTTTGATTGTCTGTACTTTGGTATCGTCCATCTGAATACCATTGGGGGATATTGTATACCCCAAGAAGGTAATCTGATTCGTATGGAATATGCACTTCTGTAATTTGGCAAAGAGACTGTGTTGACGTAGACGTGTTAAAACCCACCGGACATGTTTCCTGTGTTCTGAGATGTTATCAGAGTAAATCAGGATATCATCTAAATAGATGACTACACAGACGTCTAATAAGTCGCGGAAAATATCGTTGATGAGATACTGGAATGTGGCTGGAGCGTTGCAGAGTCCGAATGGCATCACCTTGTACTCATAGAGTCCGTATCTGGTTCTGAAGGCGGTGAGCCATTCGTCCCCTTTTCGGATTCTTACCAAATTATACGCTCCACGGAGATCCAATTTGGTATAGACAGTAGCATGACTGAGTCTTTCGATGAGTTCTGGTATTAAAGGAAGTGGATAACGGTTTTTTACCGTGCGTTTATTTAGCTCTCTATAATCGATTATAGGACGGAGAGAATGGTCCTTATTCTTAACGAAAAATATTCCTGCACCTGCAGGTGAGGTTGAGGGTTGTATGAAACCCTTCCGTAGGTTTTCAGATAGATAGGTTTTTAAATGTTCCAATTCTGGTTGTGATAGAGGGTAGATGTGTCCGAATGGAATTGTGGCCCCAGGTAGAAGTTCAATGGGGCAATCATAAGGTCGATGAGGAGGGAGAGTCTCTGCTTCCTTTTCACTGAAAACGTCCTCAAAATCTTGGTAATCGGTAGGTAGTTGGTTTGTAATAGTGCAACACAATGTAGGATGAGGAAAACAAGTGGTTTTGCAATAGTCAGAGAGGAACTGTACTTCCAAGCTATCCCAGTGAATGGTAGGTTGATGAGTTTGCAACCATTGCAGACCAAGGACTACTGGGAACATAGGGGATGAAATAACATCAAAAGAAATGTATTCTACATGTGTTGAGAGACTAGATACCTTAATAGGAACTGTTTGATGTGTGACAGGTCCTGAGGTGATAAAATTACCATCAATTACTCTAATGGAGACAGGTTTTGCTTTCAACAAGGTGGGTATTTTATTTACAGCGACAAACATGGCATCTATATAGGAATTTTGTGCTCCTGAGTCAATGATGGCTTCACTGATCACCTGGTGACGATCCCACTGCAAATTAAGAGATAGAGAACAATAAGCCACATGTTTTATGCTAGTGGACAAACATGTTGTGTCCAAAAAACACTTACGTCTCTTTTGTCTTAAGAGAATAGGACAGTCCTTTACGGTGTGTGTCTTGGATGCACAGTACATGCATAAGTTATTCATGCGTCTGCGGTTCCTTTCTTCTGGCTGAAGCGGTCCCTTTGTGAACCCGATATCCATTGGTTCAGTGGTGTGACTAGTAGGTGGTTTGTGATAAGAGACTGAAGGCCTGCTGGAAGTCTCAGTGGCTAGCTTTTCTGTTTTACGTTCTCTTAATCTTCGGTCTATTTGGATGCTTAAAGTGATCAAACCTTCTAATGATCTTGGCAACTCGGTACGTGCTAATTCATCCTTTAAAGCATCATTCAACCCTAAACGGTATTGATTCCTTAGAGCGATCTCGCTCCACTCTGTATCCTTACTGTACTGCTTGAATTCGCTGAGGTATTCTTCGACAGGTTTTTTATCTTGCTTGAGAGACCTCATCTTAGTTTCAGCAGTCAGCTGAATATTGGTATCCTGGTATAATACAGCCATTTCTTTGAAGAAATCCTGAAGAGAGGCTAAAATGGGGTGGTCTTGTTCAAAGAATGCGTCAGCCCATTTTCGGGGTTCACTTCTTAAGAAGGAAATGACTGTCAGGACTTTAACACGTTCTGTAGAATATGTCTTGGGTTTTAAGTTAAACAATAAATTACAGGAGTTCCTAAACTGAGTAAATTGAGCTCTATCCCCCGCGAAGGTATCTGGCATAGACACTTGGGGTTCTGGGGTCGCAACAGCAGCTGCGGATTTAGTTAGTGAGTCTTTTATAATGTTACTCAAGCTGTTGTTTTGTACCTGTAAATCCCTGAGTCCCTGACTCAATTGATCCACCCTCTGTGATAGTGCGTACACTATTTGGGGTAACTCCGCTGGATCCATATTTAGGCTTCAGTATTATGTAAGGATCACAGTTAGCTAGATTGTGGATCTCAGCTGCGGAGCTAATAAGTTTGAATGTATGCCAGTGAAGGTTAAATACGAAGCTATCTGTTGCTAAGTATTCCCAACAAGGCAAAAGAGAGTTACTGTAAGTGTCTATCCTGATCAGTATTTCTGAATCAGGATAAGAATAAATAAGGAAGTTCCCAGAGCTTGGGCTTAACTTGAATCAAAATTATTTGCAGAGCGTATTTGGCTTCTGCTGCAAGGAAACAGGCACCTGTGTAAACTGAGTTCAGAGTAAGACTGTGTTAGTGGTGAATCCGTTCTGCCTGTGCTGACAGGTGTCTGTGCTGCAGAGGAATGGACACGCTGTGAGAGGTGTGTGCAGCGTGTAGCAGCTGCGTTCTGAAAAATGGCAGAGGTGATTTGGTGAGAGCAGGTAATGAGAGCTCAAGTGCAGGTTATTTGTTGAAAAGAATCAGGAGGGTTTTAATACAACCGGAGGTCAGTCATAAGGTGGTAGGAATATTCAGCGAGGAGATGAAGAAATTAGATAATAGCTCCGGTCTCACTTGTTTGTAGCAGGTGCTGTTGAAAGAGGTATTGATTCCTGTAAAAGTTAAACGTAGATCCAAGTGGGAATTGTCTTTAAACTCAAACAATCCTGTTCTGTGGTTCTTGGAGGTAATCAGTGTAATATGGAGAGCCTGGAAAGTTTCTCCTGCAGAGAATAGGAACTTGAACTAGTGAGCTCAAACAGTACTGAAGCAAGGAGGAAGGGGCGTGACCAGGTTAATATAAGCTTGGAATCTGAATGCAGTGAATCCTTAAAGGGACATAGGAGATGAGCGACAAGAAACCCTGACAGATACAGTCCTACCAATATGACCTGAAGAACTTCTTATTGAAGAAGCAATGAAACATTATTTTTTCATTATTATTGTCAGGTATTTGTAGAGCGCCAACAAATTCCGCAGCACTATAAACATAAGTGGTATACAAGATAAGATTTACAGGGATCAAATGGGTATAGGGCCCTGCCGAGAGTTGCACTGTTGTAGTCGGCTCTTATGAAGGTGAACTACAAACAGCTGGGCTCATTGGGGCCTATTTATCAAAGGTCTTGCGGACCCGTATTCAGCATTGCACCAGCAGCTCACAAGAGCTGCTGGTGCAACGCCGCCCCTGCAGACTCGCGGCCAATCATCCGCCAGCAGGGGGTGTCAATCAACCTGATCGTATTCGATCGGGTTGATTTCCGTCGATTCCTGTCCGCCTCATCAGAGCAGGCGGACAGGGTTATGGAGCTGCGGTCTTAAGAACGCTGCTTCATAACTGCTGTTTCTGGCGAGTCTGAAGACTCGCCAAAAACACGGACCCACAAGCTCCGTTCGGAGCTTGATAAATGGGCCCCATAGGCTTATGTGCTAAGTTAATAACTATTTAATAACTATTCTACCTAGTTAAAATAAATACAAACTTTCCTGTTAAATAAAAATAAATCCTAAACTAGCTACAATGCATGAAGGTACCTTTAGGTGACGTCATCCAAGACCTTCATTCTGTTTTAGTCGTCGGATGAAGAGGATGCTCCGCGTCGGATGTCTTGAAGATCGACCCGCTCCGCGCCAGATGGATGAAGATAGAAGATGCCGCCTGGATGAAGACTTCTGCCGTCTGGAGGACCACTTCTGCCCGGCTTGGATAAAGACTTCTGCCCGTCTGGAGGACCACTTCGCCCGTCTTGGATGAAGACGTCTCCCGGTAAGTCGATCTTCAGGGGATTAGTGTTAGGTTTTTTAAGGGTGTATTGGGTGGGTTTTATTTTTTAAATTAGGGTTTGGGCGGCAAAAGAGCTAACTGCCCTTTTAAGGGCAATGCCCATCCAAATGCCCTTTTCAGGGCAATGGGGAGCTTAGGTTTTTTAGCTAGTATTTTATTTGGGGGATTGGTTGTGTGGGTGGTGGGTTTAACTGTTGGGGGTGTTGTTTGTATTTTTCTTTACAGGTAAAAGAGCTGATTACTTTGCGGCAATGCCCCGCAAAAGGCCCTTTTAAGGGCTATTGGTAGTTTATTTTAGGCTAGGGTTTTTTTTTTTATTTTGGGGGGGCTTTTTTATTTTAATAGGGCTATTATATTAGGTGTAATTAGTTTAAATTTCTGTAATTTGTTTATTATTTTCTGTAATTTAGTGGGGGGTTTTGTACTTTAGCTAATATAATAATAACTATTTAATAACTATTATACCTAGTTAAAATAAATACAAACTTGCCTGTAAAATAAAAATAAATCCTAAACTGGCTACAATGTAACTATTAGTTATATTGTAGCTAGCTTAGGGTTTATTTTACAGGTAAGTACTTAGTTTTAAATAGGAATAATTTAGTTAATGATAGTAATATTTATTTAGATTTATTTAAATTATATTTAAGTTAGGGGGTGTTAGGTTTAGGGTTAGACTTAGGTTTAGGGGTTTTAGGGGTTAATAACTTTAATATAGTGGCAGCAACGTTAGGGGCGGCATATTAGGGGTTAATAAATTAAGGTAGGTGGCGGCGATGTTAGGACCGGCAGATTAGGGGTTAATAATATTTAATGTTTGCGAGGCGGGAGTGCGGCAGTTTAGGGGTTAATACTTTTATTATAGTGGTGGCGACGCTGGTGCGGCAGATTAGCGGTTAATAAGTGTAGGTAGGTGGCGGCGACATTGGGGGCGGCAGATTAGGGTTTAATAAATATAATGTAGGTGTCAGCGATGTTGGGGGCAGCAGATTAGGGGTTCATAAGTATAATGTAGGTGGCGGCGTCTTCCTGAGCGGCAGATTAGGGGTTAATAATTATAATGTACGTGTCGGCGATGTCGGGGGCAGCAGATTAGGGGTTAATAAGTGTAAGATCAGGGGTGTTTAGACTCAGGTTTCATGTTAGGGTGTTAGGTGTAAACATAAATTTTATTTCCCCATAGGGGCTGCGTTAAGGAGTTTTACGCTGATTTTTTGCATGTGTTAGACTTTTTTCAGCCGGCTCTCCCCGTTGATTCCTATGGGGAAATCATGCACGAGCATGTTACACCAGCTCACCGCTGACTTAAGCAGCGCTGGTATTGGAGTGCGGTAATGAGCAAAATTTTGCTCAACGCTCATTTCTTGTCTTTTAACGACGGGTTTCTGAAAACTCATAATACCAGCACTGCAGGTAAGTGAGGGGTGAGCAAAAACTGCTCTTTAGCACCGCATAGCCTCTAACGCAAAACTCGTAATCTAGGTGTTTGACTCTCAAGCTAACTAGAGTAATATTAACCACCTTATAAAATCACTGAGAAATAAGCTAGAAAACGTACTTCATTGACTGCTTATTACTATAGGGAGAATTGTAGCTTCTTCTTAAAACTATTTTCTTCCAAACTTACAACCTAAATTCCGAAAAAGTTGGGACAGTATGGAAAAACAAACAAAAAGAGTCATTTGAAAATTCACCCTGTACTATATTGAAAACACATTATTAATACATTGATGTTTTTCTTTGTGAATTTAATGTATTTTTAAAAATATACGCTAATTTTAAGTCTGATGACTGCAAAACACTCCAAAAACGTTGGGACAGTCAACTTGAACACTGTGTAACATCACCTTTTCTTTTAATAATATTTATTAAGCCTTTGGGCACTGAAGACACCAGTTAGCTATGTTTCGCAAGTGGAATTTTCCCCTATTGATCCATTATGCATGTCTTCAGCTGCGCAACTGTACGGGACCTTCGTTGCCTTATTTTGAGCTTCATAATGCACCACACATTCTTAATTGGAGACAGGTCAGGACTGCAGGCAGGCTATGCTAGCACCCGCACTCTCTGCTTATGCAACCATGCGCTTGTAATCCGGTAAGAATGTAGTTTGGCGTTGTCCTGCTGGAAAATGAAGGGACGTCTTTGGAAAAGACGATATCTGGATGGCAGCATATGTTGCTCCAAAAATGTATACATATCTTTCTACATTAATGGTGCCCTCACAGATGTGCAAGTTAACCATGACATGGGCAGTGACACCCCCCCATACCAAGTATTCCCGAGCCTATGTTAGAATATCCATTACAGACTCATGACAGTTTTTGAGACAGTGACGTCTGAGGGATTCAGAAGTGGTTTTCAGCCTTTCCCTTTACGCACAGAGATTTGACGGGATTCCTTGAATCTTTTAATTATATTGTGCACTGTAGAAAGTGAAATGCCCAAATTCCTAAATAGATTTGTCTTCGGGAAATGTTGTTCTCAAAGTGACGGCTTATTCGCTGGCACATCAGTTGGCAGATTGGCGAGCCTCGACCCATCCTTGCTCTTGAAGGACTAGGCCTTTTTTGGAGGCTCCTTATATACTATGATTACACGATTGCCTCAACTGTTTCAAATCACCTTCTTATTTAAACTTGTCACATCGCTATTAGTCCTAAATTGCCCCTGTCCCAACTTTTTTGGAACGTGTTGTAGTCATTAGATTTGAAATGAGTGTATATGTTAAAAAATACATTAAATTCACAGATTAAAACATCAAATAATGTCTTAATAATGTGTATTCAATATAGTACAGGGTGAATAAAATTTTCAAATTACTCTTTTAGTTTGTTTTTTTGCATTTTCCATAGTGTCCCAATTTTTTCGGAATTAGGGTTGTAAGGTAAATTACATAACATCAGAAAAAGACACTTAATTACATAATTAATCCTTCTTTACTTTAGCCAGAGGAATAAGTGCATCATAATAAGTGTCCCACTGCAACAGTTCCTACCTCTTTAGTTCTACATGCAACAGCCCCTACCTATTTGTGCACACTGACCTAGATTACAAGTTTTGTGCTATAGAGGGTGCAAAATGAACGCAACAAAAGTTGCGTTATTTCACCCTCCATAGCGCTGCCATTACAAGTTTTTAAAAAGTCGCCTTGTGCGTGTGATATGGTGGTGATAAGCTCCATACCGCACAAAATCTAAGGGCTGCTTTGACGTGCTCATGCATGCTTTCCCCCTAGACATCAATGGGGAGAGAGTGTTCGAAAATTAACTTACACCTGAAGCGCGGAATGGCGATCACCGAAATGCAACCCCATTGATGTCTATGGGGAAAAAAAAGTTACATTTAAACCTAACACCCTAACATAAACCCCACGTCTAAACACCCCTTATCTGCTGCTCCCGACATCGCCGACACCTAAATAAAGTTATTAACCCCTAATCTGCCGCTCCCGACATCGCCACCACTACTAAAAGTTATTAGCCACTATTCCGCTGCTCCCTGACATCTCCACCACTATAATAAAGTTATTAACCCCATTCCCCCACACCCCAACATCACTGACACTATAATAAAGCTATTGACCCCTATTCCGCCGCTCCCAGACATCGTTGCCACTAAATAAAGTTTTTAACCTCTGGCCTCCCACTTCACCACCACTAAATAAACCTATTAACCCCTAAACCGCCATCCCTCCACATCGCAAAAAACTAAATTAAACTATTAACCCCTAAACCTAACAACCCCCTAACTTTAAATTAAAATGTCAATATCCCTATCTTAAAATAAATAAAAACTTGGTGAAATTAACAAAACCTAAGTTTAAACTAACAATTAACCTAACAACTATTATACTAAAATTAAAATAACTACCAATTAATTAAACTAAATTACACATTTAAAAAAACCTAACACTACTAAAAAAATAATTCTAAAATTACAAAAAAAATACTAATTTCAAAAAATAACAAACGATATTATCCAAAATAAAAACAATTACACCTAATCTAATAGCCCTATAAAAATAAAAAAGCCCCCCCAAAATAAAAAAAAACCCTAGCCTACAATAAACTACCAATAGCCCATAAAAGGGCCTTTTGTAGGACATTGCCCTAAAGAAATCAGCTCTTTTACGTGTAAAAAAATACAAAGACCCCCCCAACAGTAAAACCCACCACCCAACCAACCCCCCAAAATAAAAAACCTAACTCTAACAAAAACCTAAGCTACCCATTGCCCTGAAAAGGGCATTTGTATAAGCATTGCCCTTAAAAGGGCATTTAGCTCTTTTACATTGCCCTTAAAAGGGTATTTAGCTCTTTTAAAAAAGCCCAAACTCTAATCTAAAAAAAAACAAACCCCAAAAAAGTTAAAAAAAAAAGCCCTAACATTGACCCCTGACAATCCACAGTTTCTGAAGTCCGGACATCCAGGTGGCAAGAAGTCTTCATCCAGGCAGCAAGGTCTTCATCCATCCAGGCGGCGTCTTCTATCTTCATCCAGGTGGCATCTTCTATCTTCATCCGGGCGGTATCTTCTATCTTCATCCCAGCAGCGCGGAGTGGGTCCATCCTTGAAGATATCCGGTGCAGAGCGTCCTCTTAATACCGTCCCCGCCGTAAACTGAATCTTCAATGCAAGGGAGCCTTTTCAAAATGGCATCCCTTGCATTCCTATTGGCTGATTTGATTTTTGAAATTCAAATCAGCCAATAGAATGTGAGCTACTGAAATCATATTGGCTGTTCAAATCAGCCAATAGGATGAGAGCTACTGAAATTCTATTGGCTGATTTGAATAGCCAATAGAATTTCAGTAGCTCCCATACTATTGGCCGAGTTATTTTTTTATTTTGGGGGGTTGGTTGGGTGGTGGGTTTTACTGTTGGGGGGTCTTTGTATTTTATTACAGGTAAAAGAGTTGATTTCTTAAAGGCAATGCCCTACAAAAGGCCCTTTTAAGGGCTATTGGTAGATTATTGTAGGCTATGTTTTTTTTATTTGGGGGGGGCTTTTTTATTTTTTTAGGGCTATTAGATTAGGTTTAATTGTTTTTATTTTGGATAGTTTCGTTTGTTATTTTTCGTAATTTAGTGTTTGCTATTTTTTGTAATTTAGTGTTTATTTTTTTTAATTTAGTATTTTTTATTTTTTGTAATTTTAGAATTACATTTTTTTAGTAGTGTTAGTTTTTTTTAATGTGTAATTTAGTTTATTTAATTGGTAGATATTTAATTTTAGTGTAATAGTTATGTTAGTTTAATTGTTAGTTTAAACTTAGTTTTTTTTTATTTCACAGGTAAGTTTTTATTTATTTTAAGATAGGGATATTGTAATTTTAATTTAAAGTTAGGGGGTTGTTAGGTTTAGTGGTTTATAGTTTAATTAATTTAGTTTTTACGATGTGGGGGCTGGCGGTTTATGGGTTAATAGGTTTATTTAATGACGGTATGTGGGAGGCCAGAGGTTTAGGGGTTAATAACTTTATTTAGTGGCGGCGATGTCGGGGAGCGGCGGAATAGGGGTTAATAGCTTTTTTATTGTGTCGGCGACATTTTTGTGCAGGGGAATAGGGGTTTATAATTTTTATTAGTGGCGGCAATGTCGGTAGGGGCAGATTAACGGTTAATAAGTTTAATTTAGTGTTTGCAATACTGGAGGGCGGCGAACTAGGGGATAATAGATAGTTTATGGGTGTTAGTGTACTTGTAACATTTTAGTTATGAGCTCAGCTAGTGGAACGGATTGTGTCGGTATAGGCTGGAACGCAAGCATTTTAGCCTCACCGCACAACCTGTAATACCGATGCTATGGAAATCCTCATTTTTTTGAGCGCGGGATTGATGTTTCGTTACAGGCTAAAATGCTTGCGGTATAGCTATAGCGACAAGACTCGTAATGGCTGTGTTATGGTTTTTATGCTGAAATGGCCATTTTTCAGCGTTAAAACCGTAACGCAAAACTCGTAATCATTCAACAAATGATAACAAAAGAACAAAGGATATTTGATAATATAAGTAAACTGGAACGTTGTTTAAAATTGTATGTTCTACCTAAATCATGAAAGAAAATGCTTGGGTTTCATGTCCCTTTAACTGGAGTAAAAGGCTTTATCACACAAGCCTCCACCACTAGGGCTCCTTTGCTGCATAAATGATAAATGGATCCATAGTTATAGCATGATCCCTGTATGGATAGTATTCATCAACAAATCATACAGGTAATCTCACCATATAAGTAAGATTCTTCACAATCAGGCTTGCAGGGTCAGACAGCTAATTTGGAAATTAACTGATTGAGTATTCCCTAGCTTGCCTTTTCAGAATGAAGGATAGTAAAGAACTGTTCTTTACAGGTGGGGATGAAAAGCAATTCTAACACATTGTCCTTCTGAGTTTAGATCACAGTCCACTATTACAGAATAAAGGACACACAATTCCCGATGAATGAACATGTAAGTGAATAACACAATTCCTAACGAATGAACATAAAAGTGAATAACACAATTCCCTATGTATGAACATGTAAGTGAATAACACAATCCTGATGAAAGAACATGTAAGTGAATAACACAATCCTGATGAAAGAACATGTAAGTGAATAACACAATCCTGATGAATGAACATAAAAGTGAATAACACAATTCCCTATGTATGAACATGTAAGTGAATAACACAATCCTGATGAATGAACATGAAAGTGAATAACACAATTCCCTATGTATGAACATGTAAGTGAATAACACAATCCTGATGAAAGAACATGAAAGTGAATAACACAATTCCCTATGTATGAACATGTAAGTGAATAACACAATCCTGATGAAAGAACATGTAAGTGAATAACACAATCCTGATGAAAGAACATGTAAGTGAATAACACAATCCTGATGAATGAACATGTAAGTGAATAACACAATTCCGATGAACGAACATGAAAGTGAATATCACAGCTCCCAATGAATGAACGAACAAGTGAATGACGCAGATCCCTATGAATGAACATTTAAGTGACTAACACAATTTCTGATGATTGAACATTTAAGTGAATAACAGGAGAATGTGCTGGGGATGAGCACATTGCAGCAATCAAACAAAGAATAAAAAATAAAAAATAAAACAGAGAGGTTATATCTAACTACATAAAAGCCAAACAATTGTTTTTAAAAAAATGAACCCTGTTATATGAAAATAATAATGATGACTCTCCAAGACTGTGACACACTCAAGTACCACTCAGGATTTGCTAGAGGTACTTTGTCAGCAAAAAGCCACTGACGTACTGGCTGTTAAATGAACCTCTTATATCTTCATACACAGTTTTATCCTAATTTTAAAATGTTGTGAACAAAACAAGTAAATGAGGGGTCAATCTGTTAATCTGTTTTATGCCCCACATTGTCATTCTTATATGTAAAATATTAACAAATAGTAGACAGGCATAATTTGCAACTCATTTTGAATTAAATGGTCATGCAAACCAACAATATGTACACATGGCTGAGGCAAATATACAGATAGTAATGCTTCTTACAGAGATTAGGAATGTAGCCAGTAGTTGTATGAACAGAGGCCAAGTATAAAGCCTGTAATCTCTTAGTGGGCTAGCTTTCATAATTTTATTAAAGAGCTATTATAAAATTTCTGTGAAACCAATTATGTTTAATTACTTATTATTCTACATTTGTATGTGTCAAGGCAGGGACATTGCAATATATCAATACACCGAGGCTCAAATCCTATGTGACCTGCTGTATTGGAACCGCTATGTGAAAATCTAGAGATTGATTTTAGCCACCTCATCATATTCACACTTCTAGTAGTTAGTAAATTACCCTCTACATATTGGTGTTGCCTGAAGCCTGGTCACTGTGACCAGTTGCCATGGGATTTCTAACCCCAATTGCTATAACACTTGTACTTATATTAGATATGTGCCAATATTATATCTACGACTGACTCCCCATGACAATTAACCCTATCCATTGCTGCTACAGACTCCTAATCTATAATTAACTCTTACTGCAACCCTGCTCCAGTGCTATTAACCCAATGAGCCCCTTACTTTGTCCTCACTCAAAATAATCAACCTTCAATCATGTTTCACTGCTATTAACCTTACCTGTGTCCCTTTACTGGTGATATATTAACTGTAACCATGACTTTATTGCAGTGCTATTAACTCTATGAGACCACTGTTAAGATCAAACACCCCCTCTACATGTTCCCTCTCACCATTAACAACTCATCCCAAATAGTGCATGCCTCCTACAACCCAGCCCCCTTACCTCCTAATCCTCAGAAATGGCAAAATTAGATGTAGATAAATAATTCAAGTAATACTCAGTTTTCATTCTTCAGCTTTTCCAGCCAACAGCAAGTGGTTCTCTTCTTCATGATCCTCATTTTGTTCTGTTTTTTTATGTAATAAAAATTCCAACCTGATTGGTTAATTAACTTGTGGATAGGTGGGCTTACTGTCAAATTCAAACCTATCCACTTTTCTGACTGGTTACATTGCCCCCCCCCCAAAAAAAAAAAAAAAAAATAAATATGCAGGTAAACCATAGAAACCTTATGGAAGACCTTGAGCTTTATTCTCTTAAACCTTGTGGACTTCATTAGATCTTGCCCAGTGTGGATGTATATAGCCAATAATTATGTAAAGAAGTTACACAGCCACTAATTAATCATACAGAAAACAATTATAAATATAATAATAATATTAATGCCAGCTCCAATTATTGCCTCCCCTTGGTAGGAAATACTTCTTATATCATCATTTTTAAGATATAGATAATTTTCATCCTTTTGTGTTTGTGAATATTAGAACATTTAGATATTTACTTGAACTTTGAATCTATAATGCTAAAGTAATAGATAGATCATCATGTGAGTAAACATAACAAGGAGGACATGATTAGCTAGACGAGCCTATAAGCATACCCCTCAATAATATTTAATTAAGTCTTAGTGAAATAATGAGTTTCCAGAGACAATAACCTCAGAGAATACAGGGGGTCTCTGTAGTTGGGAATTGCACTTCATGGATCCTGGTAATGTTTAGGGAATGTTAACCAGTGCACTCACATTTTTAAATGTTGAAAATATACATATAACTAAAAAAAAAAAAAAATGTAACATAGTTTCAGCCAAAACCCAAGAAACATCAAAATATATTTCATCAAAAATATATAAGCAACATTACATTTTTTTTTAGACCTACTTAATAATATTATATACAATTGCATCTTTTACATGCATAATCAGTGTGAAAGTTTAAAAATCGTAAATATGTCACACTGTTTCCATAGTGACAGTCTTGTGATTAGATAAACTAGGAAGAAACTTGGCTCATTGTAGCTTAGCAATTGTAACCAAGTAACTATGGTAAACATAAACAGGGCAAAGTTTGCATATATGATGGCTTACACTTTAATATTTGTAGGTTGTTTTAAAAAGCATTAACATTTTTTCACATTGTGCTATACATTTTTAAGTGTAACAGATCTAAAGATGGTTTTATTTAACTGGCAAATGTATGTTAATTTATAGTAAAGGGCGCCAGTCAGTTTGTGTATTGCCTGTTTATAGGCTACTGATAGTGAACATTTTCACCAAGGTGTTGTTCTTCTATATAGTTTATTTGCATAATTTAATAAAGTACATAGAGCACAAATCCCCACATAATAGTATTATTTAACATAATGTATACTCAAAAATGTACAGTACATATCAATAAATTAGTTAAAAGCATTTAAATGACTCTATAAGCTATAAGATTTATTTATCTTTCCACATAGGCCTGGATTCGAATCTTTTAGCACTCCTGCACAAATACGTAAGCCTAGATTACAAGTAGAGCAATCACTTTTTATCACTTATGAGCGCTAGCTGCAAGTTCAAAGTAAAAAGGACTTCAGATATTGTGAGAGCGCTAACTCCCTCTCCCCATAGACTTCTATGGGACGCGGTAAAGAAATTATTTTCTTTTTATCAGTCGTCGCTAACTTGAAACTGGTTTAGACCAACTACGCTAAAGCCGAATATACAGTAGGAGTACTTTAAATTCCTATGTTCTTCACTAAGAAGAAAATATGTTTGATTGGAAGGACTCAAAAGTATATATATATATATATATATATATATATATATATATATATATATATATATATATATATATATATATATAAATATATATATATATGTGTGTGTATATATGTATGTAAGTGCGCACGTACATATTTATACAGACTGATATACTTTGGGAAAGTTTTCTTCTGTGAAAAGCACACTGGTCTAAAAGAGGCTGCCTCCGGGTGGTAAATCGCCATAGAACAAGCCACTGAGCTGTTGTTCGTTCCTGGTAGAGCGCTTCTCTCTTTGTATGTAAATTATTATGACCCTGGGGAAGTCTCCCTATGGGTGATGGGGGAAACCAGACGTGGACTCCTTGCCCAGTGTGCTTAGAGGAATGTGGCTGCACCTCACTGACGAGGCCCATAGGAGGCCGAAACGATCGTCTGGGGTTGTCATGTTCCTTGTTCAGAGGAGAATTGCCTGGTATTTCGGGGCTGGACTGACCTTACTTGGCGGGATCAGACTGATATACTTTGGGAAAGTTTTCTTCTGTGAAAAGCACACTGGTCTAAAAGAGGCTGCCTCCGCGTGGTAAATCGCCATAGAACAAGCCACTGAGCTGTTGTTCGTTCCTGGTAGAGCGCTTTTCTCTTTGTATGTAAATTATTATGACCCTGGGGAAGTCTCCCTATGGGTGATGGGGGAAACCAGACGTGGACTCCTTGCCCAGTGTGCTTAGAGGAATGTGGCTGCACCTCACTGACGAGGCCCATAGGAGGCCGAAACGATCGTCTGGGGTTGTCATGTTCCTTGTTCAGAGGAGAATTGCCTGGTATTTCGGGGCTGGACTGACCTTACTTGGCGGGATCAGACTGATATACTTTGGGAAAGTTTTCTTCTGTGAAAAGCACACTGGTCTAAAAGAGGCTGCCTCCGGGTGGTAAATCGCCATAGAACAAGCCACTGAGCTGTTGTTCGTTCCTGGTAGAGCGCTTCTCTCTTTGTATGTAAATTATTATGACCCTGGGGAAGTCTCCCTATGGGTGATGGGGGAAACCAGACGTGGACTCCTTGCCCAGTGTGCTTAGAGGAATGTGGCTGCACCTCACTGACGAGGCCCATAGGAGGCCGAAACGATCGTCTGGGGTTGTCATGTTCCTTGTTCAGAGGAGAATTGCCTGGTATTTCGGGGCTGGACTGACCTTACTTGGCGGGATCAGACTGATATACTTTGGGAAAGTTTTCTTCTGTGAAAAGCACACTGGTCTAAAAGAGGCTGCCTCCGGGTGGTAAATCGCCATAGAACAAGCCACTGAGCTGTTGTTCGTTCCTGGTAGAGCGCTTCTCTCTTTGTATGTAAATTATTATGACCCTGGGGAAGTCTCCCTATGGGTGATGGGGGAAACCAGACGTGGACTCCTTGCCCAGTGTGCTTAGAGGAATGTGGCTGCACCTCACTGACGAGGCCCATAGGAGGCCGAAACGATCGTCTGGGGTTGTCATGTTCCTTGTTCAGAGGAGAATTGCCTGGTATTTCGGGGCTGGACTGACCTTACTTGGCGGGATCAGACTGATATACTTTGGGAAAGTTTTCTTCTGTGAAAAGCACACTGGTCTAAAAGAGGCTGCCTCCGGGTGGTAAATCGCCATAGAACAAGCCACTGAGCTGTTGTTCGTTCCTGGTAGAGCGCTTCTCTCTTTGTATGTAAATTATTATGACCCTGGGGAAGTCTCCCTATGGGTGATGGGGGAAACCAGACGTGGACTCCTTGCCCAGTGTGCTTAGAGGAATGTGGCTGCACCTCACTGACGAGGCCCATAGGAGGCCGAAACGAATGTCTGGGGTTGTCATGTTCCTTGTTCAGAGGAGAATTGCCTGGTATTTCGGGGCTGGACTGACCTTACTTGGCGGGATCAGACTGATATACTTTGGGAAAGTTTTCTTCTGTGAAAAGCACACTGGTCTAAAAGAGGCTGCCTCCGGGTGGTAAATCGCCATAGAACAAGCCACTGAGCTGTTGTTCGTTCCTGGTAGAGCGCTTCTCTCTTTGTATGTAAATTATTATGACCCTGGGGAAGTCTCCCTATGGGTGACGGGGGAAACCAGACGTGGACTCCTTGCCCAGTGTGCTTAGAGGAATGTGGCTGCACCTCACTGACGAGGCCCATAGGAGGCCGAAACGATCGTCTGGGGTTGTCATGTTCCTTGTTCAGAGGAGAATTGCCTGGTATTTCGGGGCTGGACTGACCTTACTTGGCGGGATCAGACTGATATACTTTGGGAAAGTTTTCTTCTGTGAAAAGCACACTGGTCTAAAAGAGGCTGCCTCCGGGTGGTAAATCGCCATAGAACAAGCCACTGAGCTGTTGTTCGTTCCTGGTAGAGCGCTTCTCTCTTTGTATGTAAATTATTATGACCCTGGGGAAGTCTCCCTATGGGTGACGGGGGAAACCAGACGTGGACTCCTTGCCCAGTGTGCTTAGAGGAATGTGGCTGCACCTCACTGACGAGGCCCATAGGAGGCCGAAACAATCGTCTGGGGTTGTCATGTTCCTTGTTCAGAGGAGAATTGCCTGGTATTTCGGGGCTGGACTGACCTTACTTGGCGGGATCAGACTGATATACTTTGGGAAAGTTTTCTTCTGTGAAAAGCACACTGGTCTAAAAGAGGCTGCCTCCGGGTGGTAAATCGCCATAGAACAAGCCACTGAGCTGTTGTTCGTTCCTGGTAGAGCGCTTCTCTCTTTGTATGCAAATTATTATGACCCTGGGGAAGTCTCCCTATGGGTGATGGGGGAAACCAGACGTGGACTCCTTGCCCAGTGTGCTTAGAGGAATGTGGCTGCACCTCACTGACGAGGCCCATAGGAGGCCGAAACGATCGTCTGGGGTTGTCATGATCCTTGTTCAGAGGAGAATTGCCTGGTATTTCGGGGCTGGACTGACCTTACTTGGCGGGATCAGACTGATATACTTTGGGAAAGTTTTCTTCTGTGAAAAGCACACTGGTCTAAAAGAGGCTGCCTCCGGGTGGTAAATCGCCATAGAACAAGCCACTGAGCTGTTGTTCGTTCCTGGTAGAGCGCTTCTCTCTTTGTATGTAAATTATTATGACCCTGGGGAAGTCTCCCTATGGGTGATGGGGGAAACCAGACGTGGACTCCTTGCCCAGTGTGCTTAGAGGAATGTGGCTGCACCTCACTGACGAGGCCCATAGGAGGCCGAAACGATCGTCTGGGGTTGTCATGTTCCTTGTTCAGAGGAGAATTGCCTGGTATTTCGGGGCTGGACTGACCTTACTTGGCGGGATCAGACTGATATACTTTGGGAAAGTTTTCTTCTGTGAAAAGCACACTGGTCTAAAAGAGGCTGCCTCCGGGTGGTAAATCGCCATAGAACAAGCCACTGAGCTGTTGTTCGTTCCTGGTAGAGCGCTTCTCTCTTTGTATGTAAATTATTATGACCCTGGGGAAGTCTCCCTATGGGTGATGGGGGAAACCAGACGTGGACTCCTTGCCCAGTGTGCTTAGAGGAATGTGGCTGCACCTCACTGACGAGGCCCATAGGAGGCCGAAACGATTGTCTGGGGTTGTCATGTTCCTTGTTCAGAGGAGAATTGCCTGGTATTTCGGGGCTGGACTGACCTTACTTGGCGGGATCAGACTGATATACTTTGGGAAAGTTTTCTTCTGTGAAAAGCACACTGGTCTAAAAGAGGCTGCCTCCGGGTGGTAAATCGCCATAGAACAAGCCACTGAGCTGTTGTTCGTTCCTGGTAGAGCGCTTCTCTCTTTGTATGTAAATTATTATGACCCTGGGGAAGTCTCCCTATGGGTGACGGGGGAAACCAGACGTGGACTCCTTGCCCAGTGTGCTTAGAGGAATGTGGCTGCACCTCACTGACGAGGCCCATAGGAGGCCGAAACGATCGTCTGGGGTTGTCATGTTCCTTGTTCAGAGGAGAATTGCCTGGTATTTCGGGGCTGGACTGACCTTACTTGGCGGGATCAGACTGATATACTTTGGGAAAGTTTTCTTCTGTGAAAAGCACACTGGTCTAAAAGAGGCTGCCTCCGGGTGGTAAATCGCCATAGAACAAGCCACTGAGCTGTTGTTCGTTCCTGGTAGAGCGCTTCTCTCTTTGTATGTAAATTATTATGACCCTGGGGAAGTCTCCCTATGGGTGACGGGGGAAACCAGACGTGGACTCCTTGCCCAGTGTGCTTAGAGGAATGTGGCTGCACCTCACTGACGAGGCCCATAGGAGGCCGAAACGATCGTCTGGGGTTGTCATGTTCCTTGTTCAGAGGAGAATTGCCTGGTATTTCGGGGCTGGACTGACCTTACTTGGCGGGATCAGACTGATATACTTTGGGAATGTTTTCTTCTGTGAAAAGCACACTGGTCTAAAAGAGGCTGCCTCCGGGTGGTAAATCGCCATAGAACAAGCCACTGAGCTGTTGTTCGTTCCTGGTAGAGCGCTTCTCTCTTTGTATGTAAATTATTATGACCCTGGGGAAGTCTCCCTATGGGTGATGGGGGAAACCAGACGTGGACTCCTTGCCCAGTGTGCTTAGAGGAATGTGGCTGCACCTCACTGACGAGGCCCATAGGAGGCCGAAACGATCGTCTGGGGTTGTCATGTTCCTTGTTCAGAGGAGAATTGCCTGGTATTTCGGGGCTGGACTGACCTTACTTGGCGGGATCAGACTGATATACTTTGGGAAAGTTTTCTTCTGTGAAAAGCACATTGGTCTAAAAGAGGCTGCCTCCGGGTGGTAAATCGCCATAGAACAAGCCACTGAGCTGTTGTTCGTTCCTGGTAGAGCGCTTCTCTCTTTGTATGTAAATTATTATGACCCTGGGGAAGTCTCCCTATGGGTGATGGGGGAAACCAGACGTGGACTCCTTGCCCAGTGTGCTTAGAGGAATGTGGCTGCACCTCACTGACGAGGCCCATAGGAGGCCGAAACGATCGTCTGGGGTTGTCATGTTCCTTGTTCAGAGGAGAATTGCCTGGTATTTCGGGGCTGGACTGACCTTACTTGGCGGGATCAGATTGATATACTTTGGGAAAGTTTTCTTCTGTGAAAAGCACACTGGTCTAAAAGAGGCTGCCTCCGGGTGGTAAATCGCCATAGAACAAGCCACTGAGCTGTTGTTCGTTCCTGGTAGAGCGCTTCTCTCTTTGTATGTAAATTATTATGACCCTGGGGAAGTCTCCCTATGGGTGATGGGGGAAACCAGACGTGGACTCCTTGCCCAGTGTGCTTAGAGGAATGTGGCTGCACCTCACTGACGAGGCCCATAGGAGGCTGAAACGATCGTCTGGGGTTGTCATGTTCCTTGTTCAGAGGAGAATTGCCTGGTATTTCGGGGCTGGACTGACCTTACTTGGCGGGATCAGACTGATATACTTTGGGAAAGTTTTCTTCTGTGAAAAGCACACTGGTCTAAAAGAGGCTGCCTCCGGGTGGTAAATCGCCATAGAACAAGCCACTGAGCTGTTGTTCGTTCCTGGTAGAGCGCTTCTCTCTTTGTATGTAAATTATTATGACCCTGGGGAAGTCTCCCTATGGGTGATGGGGGAAACCAGACGTGGACTCCTTGCCCAGTGTGCTTAGAGGAATGTGGCTGCACCTCACTGACGAGGCCCATAGGAGGCCGAAACGATCGTCTGGGGTTGTCATGTTCCTTGTTCAGAGGAGAATTGCCTGGTATTTCGGGGCTGGACTGACCTTACTTGGCGGGATCAGACTGATATACTTTGGGAAAGTTTTCTTCTGTGAAAAGCACACTGGTCTAAAAGAGGCTGCCTCCGGGTGGTAAATCGCCATAGAACAAGCCACTGAGCTGTTGTTCGTTCCTGGTAGAGCGCTTCTCTCTTTGTATGTAAATTATAAACACATAAATACACATATATACACTTGTATACATACACACACTTATTTAGACACACACACACACATATATATATATATATATATATATACACATACACTCTTTTGAGTCTTTGTCATACACCATATTCCTTTTTAACCCTTTTTGAATGTAAATTAAATTTTTATTAGAAATGTATATGTATGAGTGTAATACTTTATTAATATGTTTTAGATGTGTTTTGTGAAACTTTTTTATCCCTTTCACTTTAATTCAGGTCTCAGGTCACGTTAACTCAGGTAGCGCTATTTGGACTTCCTCTCAAGCACAATAACTTACATCTTGCAATATTAGTATTATTTAGTGCAGTCACAATATTCATAGAAAGTAATTGGTACACTAGAGCGATGTTGGCGATGCTAAACCTTCTCTGGTAAACCTGATTTACTATGAACTTGTAATATCAAGTTGCATGCTAATTAAGTCATGGTCAAGCAATACTGCAAATTGGGCCAGATTACGAGTGAAGCGCTAGAAGTAAACTTTTTGCGTGCAGCGGGTTTCGCTCGTATTATGAATTGAAAGTAAAATGTTTACACTCTTGCACTAACCCGATGCGTGCAAACAGCTTGCTTCTAGCGCAATTAGAATATGATAACCTATTCCCTCATAGAAGTCGATGGAGAAAGAAAAATTGGAAAAAACTTAACACCCTACAAGCTCGCTAACCCAAACTCATATTCTTATATGCGCTAACCCCAACTCATGTTCTCACATGCGCTAACCCAAACTCATATTCACATATGCAGTAACTCAAACTCATATTTTCATATGCGCTAACCCCAACGCATGTTCTCAAGTGCGCTAACCCAACATGAAAATATGAATATGTCCCATTCCAATGTTCTTCACATAGAATAATATGTTATTTATTAATTTATTCATAAATATATATTTCTACATATATATGATGGTATTTTGGTACAATATCTATCTATCTATCTATCTATCTATCTATATGTATATATATATATATATATATATATATATACATGATTATATATAGGTATAGATATATACAGATATGTATAGGAATATCTATTTAGAAATACATAGAACATATTCTGTTATGTGCAGAACATAGGAATGTAAAATATTTACAGTAAATACACAGTATAACACTTTATTAAATATTAATATTGCATGTTTTTTCATGTTTTCAGCTACTTAACTGCAAAGGGCTCCAATGCACTTATATATATATATATATATATATATATATATATATATATATATATATATATATATATATATATATATATATATATATATATATATATATGTCTATATATGTATACAGTACATATGTATTATGTGTTAATATGTGTATATATGTCTGTAAATACTGCCACCTGAGAGTTCATATCTTTGAGCACTTATAACTTTTATGTGCTGTATTTTTTGTGAATAATGGATTAGATAGTGTTAATATTAGTGTAACTACTTTGTAATGTAACTTATTCCCTGTACCTTGTCATTTTTAACTACAGGAATAAGATTTTATAATCTAATTATATTTGGAGGCAATATTGGGTTTCATAGATCATGCTGTGGAGTGTGGGAGTCCTTGTGGTACAAGCTTGCTTATCCAAAGCTGCAAACTGCAAGTTAAGAAGCAGTGGTCTTAAAAAGGGGCATAGTTAAACCGCAGAATGATTCATGCAGCATGATTGACAAGCCTTATTCTCACGAGTTTGGTTGCATGAGAGGGGGCAAGGCTGCACAAGCTTTTGCTTGTGTACTAAAGATGTGAGCAGTGGATGCTAACTTGCCCCGAAGCTAGCAGACAGGTTTCCCAGCTGGGAAGCTTGTCCACCTGCAATTTGATAAATGGTGCTAATTATTTTTAGCATAAGTGTAAGTAAAATGTAATGTGGCCCTCAACCAATCACCATTAGTAAAGTTATGATTAAGCAAGTTTTTTCTTTAAAATGAGTGAGAATTTTTTTTTTTGCATTGCACTGTTACTTGCTAGGACAACTTTATTTACTGAACTACTTTATTGAACTACATTTAATTAATTTAATTCTTTTTCTTACTTTAGACTTTCTATGATGTACTTTTCATAGCAATGTATACAAGTTAAAGGGACATGAAACTCCCAATTTTTCTTTCATGATTCAGATAGAGCATACAATTATTATCAACTTTCTAATTTACTTCTGTTATCAATTTTTACTTGTTCTCTTGATATCTTTTGTTGAAAAGCATGGACAGAAGCTCAGGAGCGCACACATATCAGGAGCACTATATAGCAGTAGTTATCCATTTACAAGAGCTCTAAATAGCAGCACTATTTCCTGTCACATAGTGCTCCAGATACCTACCAAGGCATCTTGTCAAAGAATACCATAGAATCAAAGCAAATTTGATAATAGAAGTAAATTGGAAACTTTTTAAAAATTGTTTGATTTGTCTGAATCATGAATGAACATTTTCGGGTTTCATATGCTTTTAAGTTTGCTTTCTTTTATATTATAAAAATAAAATTACAAATATAGACCAAATTAAATACACACTTCCATAATGGCGTATTTAGGTTTTGTGCTACCCTAGGCACTCAAAATTCTGCTGCTCCCCCCAAAGGTTTTAGGCCTTTTTTCCCTTAATATTTTTTTGGGTCAGTGTGTAAAAAAATTTTTTTTTCATAACAATTTTAAAAGAAAATGGGTTAGGAAAACACTTGCATACGGGTGGGTTGAATTGCATGCATCTCATACCATTTACTCCCTGAGAAATGGGAGAGAAAAGAAAGGGAGGGGAAAAAAGGGAGGGAAAGGAAAGAAGGGAGTGAGAGAGAGAGAGAGAAGAGAAGAGAAGAGAAAAGGGGGAGGGAGAGGAGAAACGGGGGAAGGGAAAGAAAGGAGTAAAAGAAGGGAGCAAGGAAGGAAAAGAAGGGAGGGAAAGACAGAAGGGAGGGAGTTGAGGGAGGGAGGGAGAAAGGGAGAGAGGGAGGGAGGGAGAAAGGAAGGGAGGGAAAGAAGAATACACTTTGAAACAATCACTGCCCTTTACATTCAACAACATACAGTAATTACCATAATTGAAGTAATGAAACGTTTTAAGTGTCCGTTTACTATTTACTCCGTGGGTTCATAAATGCAGAGAAAGCTAGCTATTAGTAGCTAACATACATTATCGCTGAGATGACTAGACATCACAAGCTGATCTAAGCAGTGCACAGACGCATCCAGTCTGTTGGTTTCTAAGACCTACAATAAGCACTGCGCTCGCAGACCTACCACAGCTGACAAGGGGAGGCAGCATATCGGCACAAGGTCTTCTCCTCTTAATCAGCGCACTTGCCTTGTCTTCTCTGTAAAAGATTGCACTTTATCGCTCACTGTACTGTGTGCTGGCTTGTAGAGAGAGGATAGGGCAGATGTGCTGTCCCTCCCAAATCTGCTGCCCTAGGCACCGGCCTTGCTGGCCTATGCCATAATACGCCCCTGCTTCCATTGCTTCACCCCTAGGTGCCTATACAATTTTACAATGGAAATTATATGAATTCTGCATGGGACATTTTTTAAATATCAATTAGAGACAATACAGCTGCCAGATGTATGGGGAATTGCAAACCCATATTATTTCTATCATAATGTTCTTAATCCACTAGAGTAATTTTATGCAGACCAAATGAAGCATAACATATGTGGTATAATAGTGTGTTCAACAGTAATCAAAAGTAATAGTGAGGCCTATGAGAAGAAATAGAGCCTGTTGGTCATAAATTCTCCGGCACAGGGAGAAATCAAGCAAAATATTTTGGGGCTTTTTTTGAGTATTATATTGCAATGTATTTGTAATGCCCCAGCAGTTTAGCATCTGTCCAGGTAGGGAACTAACGGATGGGACGTGACTTTGAATAACACTGTCCCAACACATTGATATTTGAGACCCATGACATAACTACAAGGTTCAAGCACTTGTGGACAATTAAGTACATAATCCAAAGACATGTCAAAAAACAAGCAGAGGTTAGCAGCAATAATTCAGGAAAGGTACCAAATCAGCATCTATAGAATGGTCAAAAACACAAGAAGCAAGTCAAAACACAGGATAAGCAGCAGGCAATCAAATACAAGAATAATAACCAGTAGCAAAAAATTTGCACAATAGCACCAAAAATGACACAACACAATACCAGAAAATCCACAAGATGGTTGCCAAAATAAACAAAAAACTAGTCAACTTTCACTAAAAAGAAGCTGTGTCATAAAAATGTATGCATCTCTCCTACACATCCATAGCATAGCTTGACAATTCTCAAGATAAAATTTGCCTGCATAGCTTGACAATACTCAAGATAAAATTTGCCCTTCTAAATATTTTTTTAGGAACTTCTAAGTACTGATGAGACCTCTTAAATAATCTCTCCAGAAAAGAGAGTTTTTTAGTTTTGGCATTGAGCAGGTATTTAACTTGTTTAGTAACGGAAATTTAAATTTAGTGTTATTGTTGAAAGCCCTATTATATAGAAATGAGTTGAGGGTTAAAGGAAAAACATGACCAAACATTACAATAAAATCATTCAAGATGTAGTAGGGGCGTTAACACATAAATAGAGAGGATTTGACCAATGAAGGGTTTTCCAGGATGAGTATTACTGAGTGTTTTAATGAAGATGAGATGTATGAGAGGATGTCATACACGTAGACCTACTCCCTCCATCACTCTCTTCCTCCTTTTTCCTTCCCTCTTCTCCTATTTCTCCTTCTCTATATTGGCACATTTACCTCATTAACTCCTCTGGCATCTTTTTGCCTGCTGGTGTAATACTAATAACAGACAACCTAGTCTTGTTGCACTGAGAGGATTTAGAGGACTCTCAATTATCTTTTATTTGTAACACCCAGACCATATGTGATAAATATTGTATTGTTCTGTTATATGTTTATTTAAAAATTCAATAAAAACTAACAAAACAAAAAAAAGGAGGGAATGAGTATGTAACAAACAAGCTAATTTTTGTCTGAAAGTGACAGCCAAGGTTGTTGGTTCTGAGACTAAATAAGAGAAGAAGAGCTGAGGAGGGTGTTGAAAGCAGAGTGTTTGCAATTACAATATTAGGATGATAAAATAAGAAGCACTTTTTTCATATTAGGTATAATATTAGGGATATTAGGTGGCAGGTGCAGCTTTGTTCAGAGCAGAGGCTGGTGAATGCCTGTAGAGAGCAGTGGCAATGCTACAGAGGTAGAGGGGGAGACTGTGGGCAGGAAATATTTTCAAATTTGTTGTATCATGGCATCTTGCATAACAAAGATGGAGTTGGGGATATGATATTGGCAGTCCATGTAAATAATTAAATAAATAAGATGGTAGCTGGAGAATGAATAAGTGCAGAAATCTGAGAAGAATAGCTTAATAGAAATGGACACCATAGTGTGTTGGAGAAATAGTCAAGGTAACAAAGTAAATTAATTAATTGAGAAGAGCATCTTGGAGGCAACAGGAATTACAGCTCTGTGAATAAGAATGTCAAAATCCCCCATGATAAAGGAATGTTGAAGAGTAACATATTGGTCTTGGAACTGTGGTTATAAATATATATAAATTTAATTACACAGGTATTAATACAATTAATTGAGAACAACAGAAAAGGGATATAATTATACAAATATAAATAAGTCTAATACCTATAACAAATAAACAAACAAATCGTATAAATTTAGTAAATTAAATTATTACATGAAAGCCCTCTTGTTTAAAATATAATCTAATTTTACTCAAATTAATTATGAAAAAACCCTAAAATATCAAGCCCACAATTTTTTTTTAATATTTTAAAATCTTGGTGAGCTTAGTGTAAATAAAATGAATACTCATTTACCTCGGTATATCACAAAGCGCTACTACAATTCATATGATGTTAAATGTAATATTTCTTGGTGTTTTTATAATTGGTAGATATCTCAATTTTTTAATGATGCTAAACTGGAAGAAATACAACTTAGCCCCCAATGTCTATACACATTACAGGTGGAGTGGTATTGATAGTGCAGGGTTATCTATCAATATCACGGGCCTGCATTAAGAATAGCAATAAGAATAGCACACAATATTATATTACTCATGGTAAAAAAGTTTTACCAGAGAATGTTAGCGCAGCCGACTTTTATTTAACGATCCCGATACTTTCAACGGTTACTCGAATCCAGCACTGTATATTTAGAGGACCTCAATGTAAGGGCGATTAGTAAAGACAAAACCCCTCTAGTAGCAGGACTCAAGCAGCAGTAGCAATTCACCAGAGGAAATGAGATGGATAAGTCCATAAAACATTAAACTTTATTCCACATTGTTAAAATTCTTCAAGGAATAAACAAACATATTGAAATACCATCATCTGATGCGTTTCACTGGGCGCTTTATCAAAGTCATCTTTGATAAAGTGCCCAGCAAAACGTGTCTGATGACGGTATGTACCACATCTATTTGTTTATTTCTTGCTTGAGCCCTGATACTAGAGGGGTGTTGTCTTTACTAATTGCACTTACATTGAAGTTCCCCCTAAATATACAGTGCTGGATTTGAGTATTATACTTCAGTTCCTGGGGATAGGAACTGCAGGGGGCCCAGCTAGTGAAAATTGGTTGTAATGTTAATTATTGCATTTATTGATGTCTTCTTTCAATGGATAGTCTGGAGACCTGAAGTTAATTGTTGGTGCTAAAAGTATATAAAGATACATGCAAAACAAATTAAGATAAAATATATCACACATATAAATGTGTACTAAAAGTAATATTTATGTTTTTTTATTAAATAAAATTGTTTTAACAGTGACTTAATATATATATATATATATATATATATATATATATATATATATATATATATATATATATATATATATATATATATATATATATATGTGTGTGTGTGTCTATATGTATGTGTACAGTGTGTATGTATTTTTGTATGCATGTGTGTACTGTACATATGTATGTGCACTAGTACATACATACACAAACACCTTGTAGCCTTTCCCAGTTAAACACCATGGGCCAGATTACAAAAGGAGCGCTACCGATAATGTGCCGATAATGTGCGCTGGTATTACAAGTTAAATGCAATGCGATACACATATTAAAGGGACAGTCTAGTCCAAAAAAAACTTTCATGATTCAGATCGGGCATGTAATTTTAAACAATTTTCCAATTTACTTTTATCACCAATTTTTCTTTGTTCTCTTGGTATTCTTAGTTGAAAGCTTAACCTAGGAGGTTCATATGCTAATTTCTTAGACCTTGAAGGCCGCCTCTTAAGAAATAAGAATGCATTTTAACAGGTTTTTCACCACTAGAGGGTGTTATCTATATGGAAAACATGAACTTGTGCACGTGAAGTTACCTGGGAGCCATCACTGATTGGCTAAACTGCAAGTCTGTCAAAGAACTGAAATAAAGGGGCAGTCTGCAGAGGCTTAGATACAAGATAATCACAGAGGTAAAAAATATATAAATATAACTGTGTTGGTTATGCAAAACTAGGGAATGGGTAAAAAAGGGATTATCTAGCTTTTAAAACAATAACAATTCTGGTGTAGACTGTCCCTTTAACACATAAATAAATATGTATATAATCATACACATATATATTTACAATGCGGTCTATGGGAACACACAATTCCCATAGACCGCAATGTAAAGGCAATTTTCAGTGACATTTTGTTTTCTAACACCCCACTCCCATCAACTTTAGACCCCAAAAACTGTCTAATGCAGTTATTTTTAATTTTTTTAAAAAGCTACATTTTTTAAAATATAAAACTACAATGCACTCTATTTTGAGGGCATTTGGAGCATTTTTAGAAATTTAACCAGAGATTAGATCTCTGGTTAATTTTCGGAGCGCTAATTGCACTTGCCCATTGGCTTTGAGCTGAATTTTGTAGCATGCCCCATGTATTTAGCTCGGCCATGCTATGTAACCTCCAGATGTAAGCCACGCCAGAAGCTTTCACTTGAGCACTACTATTTTACCTTTAACTTGAGCACAAAAATAATTTAACTTGAGTGCTGTTAGAGTAGAATAGTGCTAATATTTTTGTGCTCCACTTGTAATCTAGGCCATTGCAGTTAAACTATAGTGATATTTTACAGCCTTGTTTATGCATATTTATAAGCCATGAGTTTTAACCTAAATAATTGGTGGCCATTCAAGATCTCCAAAGATACTTAACATGAAAATTGATGGAAGATGCATAAAAGGTAAATTTATATAAGAATAACTTGTTGTTATTTTCCTTATTGATTTACCATTTACCGTGGTGCTCACTATTTGCATCTATTTCAATCACAAGGTTTGCACAGGATTTATCCACAGTTTTACTAAGTTCATCCACAAAAAGAAAAAGGTTTACAAACTTTACACCTTCTTCAACTCTGCTAGTAATTTGTATATTAAAATCATTATGGTTCCAAAATTAAGGAATAAATTGTCATTGTATATATCTCAAAGCCATATTAAAGGGATAGTAAAGTCCAAATTAAACTTTCATGATTCAGATAGGGCATTTATTTTTAAACAATTTTCTAATTTACTTTTATCATCAAATTTGCTTTGTTCTCTTGGTATTCTTAGTTGAAAGCTCAACCTAGGTAGCCCCATATGCTAATTTCTAAGCCCTTGAAGGCTGCCTCTTATTTCAATGCATTTGACAGATTTTCACTGCTAGAGGGCATTAGTTCATGTGTTTCATATAAATAACATTGTGCCCACGCATGTGGAGTTATTTAAGAGTCAGCACTAATTGCCTGAAATGCAAATCTGTCAAAAGACTGTGATAAGGAGGCAGTCAGCAGAAGCTTAGATACAAGGTAATCACAGAGGTAAAAAGTGTATGTATACAACAGTGTTGGTTTTGCAAAACTGGGAAATGGTAAATAAAGGGATTATCTATCTTTTTAAACAATAACATGTTTGGTGTTTACTATCCTTTTAATGATATAATAATACTATTTAACAGTATACGACACATATAGGTTATTGAAAAAGCACTTTAGAAGGTGGCATATGATGATGTGGCTGTTCTTCCTATTGCTGTCTCTTTGATTTATCTATAGACAAAAAATAAAATATTTGAGATCTAAGATTAGGTTAATTCCTTAATAAGGGAATTTAAAATATTTGCCTGGTGTATCCATGAATGCTTTCTCCATACATTTCAGTCCCATAGAATGTGTACTGTAAGTATGAAAACATGCTAAACCGATATTCCAGCAAATACATTTTATTTTGCCATATTTGAGATATATATTTTTGTCAATTTTTTAACAGTACTACACATGAGTATTCTTGTAATTAATAAAAAAACAAATTTATCGAACATTGCATCTCAGTGTTGCAACTAAATTATCTAGAAAGTCCCTAAAATAATGTTTTTTTTTTCATTCAATGACGTTAGCCAATGCCTACTTATTATACAAATGAGCTTCTCTGAAGTAGTGGCACACACACTCATGTGCAGAAGAATTATGATGTATACATTAAAGGGACACTCAGGTCAAACTCAAAGTTTAATGAATCAGATAGAGCACGCAATTTTAAACAACTTTCCAGTTTACTTGCATTAACAAAATTTGCACAGGTTTTCGTATATTTACAAATTTTCAGTCACCATCTCCTACTGAGCATGTGCATGAATTCACAGTATATACGTATATGCATTTGTGATTGGCTGATGGTTGCCACATGTACAGGCGGAGTGGAAACAGACATAACTTTGATATTTGTCAGAAAAAATATACTACACATTTGAAGTTCAGACTAAGGGGCATATTTATCAAGCTCCGTACGGAGCTTGATGCCCCGTGTTTCTGGCGAGCCTTCAGGCATTTATGTCGCTCGCACCATATTAAATAGGTCCCTAAGGGGCAGATTTATCTTAAGACCACTGATTCCTAACTCCTGTTTGTGGTGAGACTAAAGGCTTGCGTGGAAACAGCAGCCTGTGTATGATAGTGTATGATAAAAAGATAATACAATAGCACATAGGGGTCGATTTATTAGGGGCCAAATGGCCCCTAATAAATCGGCCCCTATGTGCTATTGTATTGTCTTTTTATCATACACTATCATACACGGGCCAATTTTTTAAAATACTGCGGTTCCAACCCTTGCTCCCTCTCTCTCCCCCCTCTCTTTTGAGCTCTCTCTCTCCCCCCTCTCTTTTGAGCTCTCTCCCCCCTCTTTTGCGCTCTCTCTCCCCCTCTTTGCTCTCTCTCTCTCCCTCTCTTGTGCTCTCTCTCTCCCCTCTCTTTTGCTCTCCCCCTATTTTGCTCTCTCTCTCCCCCTCTCTTTTGCTCTCTCTCCCCCTCTCTTTTGCTCTCTCTCTGCTCTCTTTTGCTCGCTCTCTCCCCCTCTTTTGCTATCTCCCCCTCTTTTGCTCTCTCTCTCCTCTCTTTTGCTCTCTCTCTCCCTCTCTTTTGCTCTCTCTCTGCTCTCTTTTGCTCGCTCTCTCCCCCTCTTTTGCTATCTCCCCCTCTTTTGCTCTCTCTCTCTCCTCTCTTTTGCTCTCTCTCTCTCTCTCAACCCCTCTCTTTTGCCCTCTCTCCCCCTTTCTTTTGCTCTCTCTCCCCCTCTCTTTTGCTCTCTCTCTGCTCTCTTTTGCTCGCTCTCTCCCCCTCTTTTGCTATCTCCCCCTCTTTTGCTCTCTCTCTCCTCTCTTTTGCTCTCTCTCTCTCTCTCTCAACCCCTCTCTTTTGCCCTCTCTCCCCCTTTCTTTTGCTCTCTCTCTCCCCCCTCTTTTTCTCTCTCTCCTCTCCTCTTTTGCTCTCTCTCTCCCCCCTCTTTTGCTCTCTCTCCCCTCTCTTTTGCTCTCTCTCTTTCCCCTCTCTTCTGCTCACTTTCTCTCTTTCCCCCCTCTCATTTGCTCTTTCCCTCCTCTATTTTGGTCTCTTCCCCCCTCTCTTTTGCTCTCTCTCTCCCCCTCCTCTCTCACCTCTGTTTTGCTCTCCCCTCTGTTTTCCTTTCTCACTTGACCATGCTGCTGTCACCACGGCTGTTCCCATCGGTCACGCCCTTTCATGCTCGTTCCCACCCGACCACGCCCCCATCATGGCACGCCCGGTCACACCCCCATCAAGGCATGCCCAGCCACACCCCCATCATGGCACGTCCACAGTGCGCACTTCTCTGCTGCTCAAGGCCAGGTATGTTTGTCCTCGTGCAGTCTCTACTGCGCATGACTGCATCTGACAAACATACCTGGCCTTTTATTATATAGGATTTGTTGATTATGCAGATCTACTGTATTTAGTGGTCCTTTAAGATGTATGCATCACAATGTCTGCACCACAATTCCCATCAAAAGTCTGGATACACTTTTCTCCTCATGTCAGAGGTTATAAACTAGGAAAAAGTAAGAATATAGCATGCATGATTACTGCATGCTCCTGTGCTCGCACCAGATCCGCATGCACGGAAGTATCATTGTTAGGGATGGGCGAATGTGAAAATTTCCAAATTCGAATTTTAGAACGAATGTTATTACCGAAATTTGAATTACAAATCCGAATGTTGATACAAACGAATATTCTTAAAAATTCTATAATTGAATGCTATTTATAGTTTTCGAATGTCAATTTCGAATTTGAATGTTTATAATTAGATTGAATGTCCACATTCAAAATTTTTACTTAACATTCTATTTAACAAATACTATTCAGAAGTTCAATAGTTCATGTGGTAGGGAATCTACTAAATTGATACATAATAGATACAAATATATCAATTTGAATGTTTCTATTTCGATCAAATATTGCATAATTCGAATATTACATTTAAAGAAAGCATTAGAAATACTATTACAAATAAATTCAAATTTTTCGAATTCGAATATTGCATATTTCGAATATTACATTTAAAGAAAGCATTAGAAATACTATTGCATAAGAAATACTATTACAAATATATAAATTCAAATTTTTCTAAACTAATATTTTCTAATGTAATCGTAAAATTCGAAACTGAAGATTCGAAAATCGGATGTTAGAATGTTATGTAACGAACGAACTAATGTGTTAAAATTAATTTCATTTTTCAAATGTTGCGAAACATTCGCCCATCCCTAATCATTGTATGCATTAATGGATGGGTTATACTACATTAATTTTTTAAAAGGCATGAGAAAATGTTATGCTATTGTATTCTGCTTTTATCTGCTATTGTGTCCTGATGGTCATTATCTGCCTGTTGTTTTCTGTTGACCATGGCCTGCATTTTGCAATTACATATTGCTGTGTCCTATTAGCTATTAAATATTACTGTTTTGTGTTGATCATTAACTGCCTGCTGTGCTCTATAGGTCACTACCAGCTACCGTGCTCTGATATTCATTACTTACTGTCCTGTTCTGCTAGGTATTACTTACAAACTGTATTCTGTTGATTTCACCATCCACTAAAGGGACATAATACTCATATGCTAAAGCACTTGAAACTAATGCAGTATAACTGTAAAAAGCTGACAGGAAAATATCACCTGAGCATCTCTATGTAAAAAAGGAAGATATTTTAACTCACTCACAGCTTCCTCAGCTTAGCAGAGTAAGTTCTGTGTAAAAAGTTATACTCAGCTGCTGTCCAGCTGCAGGTAAAAAAAAGAAATAAAAAGAAATAAACAGAAGCCAATCAGCATCAACAGTGCTGAGGTCATGAACTCTTTTACTGTGATCTCGTGAGATTTGACTTAAAGTGTCAGTAAACGTAAAAAATAATGTGAGAGAGAGAGAGAGAGAGAGAGAGAGAGAGAGAGAGAGAGAGAGAGAGAGAGAGAGAGAGAGAGAGAGAGAGAGAGAGAGAGAGAGAGAGAGAGAGAGAGAGAGAGAGAGAGAGAGAGAGAGAGAGATAAATAACAATAACACGGCCCGTGTCAACGGGCTTTAGGACTAGTAACATTGTATTAGCCTTATCGTTATAAAACCTTATTTGCCCTTTGAATTTTTAAAAAATGTAAAAAAAAAATTGACAGGTTTTCAGACCCGCTCTCTGCGCTCTGCTGAGCAGGTCTGTTTTTTTTACACAGCGCATCGTGCCAGCTGTATAGTCACAGCCCAGCCCGACCGCGCCATAACACTAAATACAGCTCGCTCCTGCTCTGTCTGCTGGGTAAAAAAAGCATACCTGCTCAGCAGAGCGCGGGTCTGAAAACCTGTCAAATTTTTTAAAAATTCAAAGGGCAAATAAGGTTTTATAACGATAAGGCTAATATAATGTTATATAATTCTGCTCTATGTGCAGAATTATATAACATTATTTTTTACGTTTACTTTCCCTTTAACTCTCATGAGATTTCATTGTAAATTTCCTTAAAGGGACAGTAAAGGTTCAGAATAATGTTAATGTGGTAACTTCAAAAATGTAAAAGTATTTTCAGAATTTTCAGTGAACGTTGGACTCCGCTCCAGGATCTACTGAACGGGTCTTGAATATCCAAAGCGCTTCACGGGCTTGCTGGTTAGTCACAGCACACCCAGTTGCGCTATTGGAATAAATGTAACTCTCTCTCGCTCTGGTCTAGTAGAGGAGCGAGCTACATATATTCCAATAGCATGACCGAGCGTGCTGTGTCAATCAACCCGATCGTATTTGATCGGGTTGATTTCTGTCGATTTCTGTCCTCCTCCTCAGAGGAGGCGGACAGGATATGGACCGCTGCTTCATAACTTCTGTTTTCGGCGAGACTGAAGGCTCGCCGGAAACACGGGGCTTGATAAATAGGGAGCTTGATAAATATGCCCCTTAGTATGTCTCATCCAACCCATTCATTATTTACCGAGTGCACTCTCCTTTCAAATATACACCCACTCTCCTCCCACTCATTCTACAAATTTTATTATTAACATAGACTCACACACAATTGAAGGTAAATGTTTTCACCTCAATTTTGTTATTTTGTAATTTTTTTAAAAATATATATTTTTTTAAGACAGAATTTCAAAATTTAACATTTCAGAATTTAATTACAAAGTACATTTTCTATTGTTTGTTGTTATAGAGTTTTGAATTTATTTCAATCAGATTTTAAAAATAACTGGTAAAATAGTGTTGCCTTTTCAAAGAACATAATCATACTTAAAGGGACAGTCTAGTCAAAACTAAACTTTCATGATTCAGATAGGGCATGCAATTTTAAACAACTTTCCAATTTAATTTTATCATCAAATTTGCTTTGTTCCCTTGGTGGTGTTTTTGAAAAGCTAAACCTAGCTAGGCTCAAACTGATTTCTAAACAGTTGAAAACCGCCTCCTAGCTCAGAGCATTTTGAAAGTTTTTCACAGTTAGACTGTGCTAGTTCACATGTGTCATATAGATAACATTGTGCTCACTCCCGTGAAGTTATTTGGGAGTCTTCTCTGATTGACTACACTGCATGTCTGTCAAAGGCACTTAGATAAGGAGGTTGTCTGCAAAGGCTTAGATACAAGTTAATCACAGAGGTAAAAAGTATATTAATATAACTGTGTTGGTTATGCAAAAACAGGGAATGGGTAATAAAGGGATTATCTATCTTTTTAAGTAAGAAAAATGTTGGTGTAGACTGTCACTTTAAGTATTAAAAATCTATAAAGCAAAAATATTCAATCAAGTACAGTCTGTACATTAAAATAAAGATATGTATTCATATAATGGTGCATAAATATCTAGTTGTTCCTTACACTTTACCATGTCGTATTATATATTAAAACATATAATTTAGTTCTTCATATTTATTTTACAAATAACTCACACAATTATAGAAAAAATATACATAATAACAAATATACATAATTTTAAAAAAATCAAATACAAAGATCTATATTCTACAGAAAATGTAGTTCTTCAAGAAATAAATTGTTAGAATGTTATGTAAGCTGACATTTTATAAATTGTTATGCTTTTATTAGAGAATTGTTTATATTTCTCACAAGTTTATTTGATATAACATTTGTTTTTAAGACATATCATGTTATAATAGTTTTAGCTTCTGTAAAGCACATTTTTATTTTATTACATAAATGTACAACTTTGTTTCTATGGTATAATATCATTAAGTCTAAAACGCCTTAACATTCTTGTTTTATGTAATGAATGAGCCATGACTAATTACAAGCTAACTTTATATGAAGCAGCCATCAAGAATATGTTTTTATGATACAGATAATAAACACCTATTACAAATATGTGAGTTTTCAAGCTTAATTAGTTTATCTGTAATCACATTTCTAATCTATCACTATATCTGGATTATCTTGATCGGATCATTTGAACAGAATAAAGATCCAAAACAAAATGCATCGAAATATGGAACTGTAATTTAAATTAAAATTTTATTTGTGTTTTTGTGTGTGTAACTAATAGTTTAAAATTCAATTGTAAAATTCTTATTATATTAATTCAGGAGAAAAAGTACAATACTAAGGCATGCATAAATAACCTGTTTTTTTTTTCTTTTCATGCAACTGTTGCATAAGATGTATATGTTACCGGTAAAGTAAGAAATCCAGGTAATCCTAGGATTACCCGGGTAAAACGGACATTACCCAAGCGACTGTGGGTAAAGCCCTATATACTAGAATTTTAATACAAATGCATGGATCCACGCTAAAATATAAAAACAATGATCTAAAAATCTAAAATCAATTCTATCTCAGTGGTAAGAATACAAACTGTTACAATGGTGAGCAATGTGTTCCAATGTGTTACCAGAGGAAAAATACAAAATAGTTAAAAATAAAAATAAAAAGTCCAATTGTACGTCCAAAATATATCAAGACTCTTGATAAAGGCCTAGGAGAGGCCGAAACGCGTAGACCTGGTAAGCACTATTTCATTAGGAGGATACAATTGGGAAGTTTTTACACATTGTGTCTTATTCTTTTCTTCACAGGTTTTTTTGTTTGGGAGCGTATTTGTTTGTTATTGTCACACATTTTTGTTCTTTTTTTGGGCCAAGCCCATATGGGCATTGAAGCACTTTTGAACACCGGACAACATTGGACAAGTACCATAAACAATTTATAAACACTCACAGGATTATTTTTTGGGACACATACTTTTTAGGACACGTTATTAGTTTTTACCAATTTTTCACAATTTTTTCATTTTTTACCACATAGTTGGAACTTTTGGATCTTATCCCGGACTAGCTTGGGGTAACTCAGACACTCACGATTGTAATATAAATTTGGATATTTTGGACGTACAATTGGACTTTCTATTTTTATTTTTAACTATTTTGTATTTTTCCTTTGGTAACACATTGGAACACATTGCTCACCATTGTAACAGTTTGTATTCTTACCACTGAGATAGAATTGATTTTAGATTTTTAGATCATTGTTTTTATATTTTAGCGTGGATCCATGCATTTGTATTAAAATTCTAGTGATTTTTATGTAATAAACCTACACTTTTTACCTTAGCCTCCATATTGTTGGCGCCTGAGGACACCCTTTACATTTCTGTTTTACTTGGTGGTAGCTAAGTATCACCGTCTCAGGCACATAAGGTTTAGTTGGTGCTGGGATACACCCCCTCTTTGCACTAAAGCCCTATATACTGTCATTCCCCCATCTACACTATTTATTTTGCCTCCGCCTGGCGGCTCAAAGAAGGCACCCCGCCGATCCTCTGGCATCCACCCCAAGTGAACCTTGGGGAATGAGGTTTAGATGAGGGTCTTTGTCCCCCTTGAACCCCTAAGTCGGAGGCAAAAAAATTGTGAAGATGGGGATTACAGTGCATGCTATATATGTTTGATGCGGTGACTCCACACTTTGAGGGGATTTATGATCATATATCGGGCTTTACCCACAGCCGTTTGGGTAATGTTCATTTTACCCGGGTAATCCTAGGAATATCCAATATCTGACTTTAACCGCAAAATATACATTATTCTGAAAAATGATTAAGAACACTTTTTTACTTGTTTAAAGTCTGGCAGTCTGGCACATTTATTATCATGTGCTTTATTATTTTTCACCAAAACCTTAAAGGGACAAAAAACTCAAATTTTTACTTTCATGGTTCAGAAAAAGCAGGGTTATTTTAAACAACTTTCCAATTTACTTCTATTATTTAATTTGCTTCCTTCTCTTTTTATCCTTTGCTGAAAGGTAAGGTAAGCTCAGGAGCAGCAAAGAACCTAGCTTCTAGCTGCTGATTGGTGGCTGCGTATATCTATACCTATTGTCATTGGCTCACCCATGTTTTCAGTAGGAATCCAGTAGTGCATTGCTGCTCCTTCATCAAATGATACCAAGAGAATGAAGTGAATGTGATAATAGAAGTAAACTGGAAAATTGTTCACAATTGTATGTTCTACCTAAATCTAGAAAGAAAAATGTTGGGTTTCATGTCCCTTTAATTTTATCAGAACCTGGTAAAATATGTGAGCTACAATATCAATTTTCTTTTTTTACAGAAAATAATTGGTTCAAAACTAACAGTTTTTAGTTTAATTAACCATTCAAAATACAATTGGTTACATTTTTAGAATGCTATTTTAACAGAAAAATCCATAAAATCCAAATACATATTTGTGACAGCTATAGTATGTAACCAACCAGCAAATCAACCACCAACCGGAGAAGCTGCTAATAAGGAGGTAAATTTAAATAAAGCAAGAGATGTTTTGAAATAAAAATTGTTTTGCACAACTGCTACCTTGTAGGCACATAAATATGATGATAAATAACTGTTTAAAGCCTTTACGTCTGGTCAATGTACTAGTATTTACTACATTATTGGAATAAGATTGATTTAGTTGTATTCATTGATATTATATAATTTATCATCTAGTCTCAACATGTTCCAGAACACAAGCACCAAAATCTAAAGCAACTGAAGTTCTAAGAAATGCCTGTTCAGCAGTTTTAGAAACAATTAGTATCATTTCGGACAATGAAGAAAAGACATCCACATTATTAGCAAATCCTAATAACACTAATAAGTAAAAGGAAATGTTTGAAACCAATACATTTACCAGGTTTGTATAAAAAAGAAAACAAGCACTAAATGACGACATACTGCTGGTTCCTATATTGATAACATACACTAAAGGAAGTCACATCTATACTATAATTGCGTTTGTAATGTCTGTTGCCGTCGGCATTTGCAGTTGCGCAGTCAAAAGAATTCACCTGAATGCAGCGAAGCTGCATCCAGGTGGATTCTGAAAATGTCAGGGTGGTGAAAGCATCCACCGAAGGTGGATTCTTTCTCGCTGCATCCCGGTGGATTCTAAAAATGGCAGGGTGGTGCCACCCTGTCATTTTCGGAATCCACCGGAATGCAGCAAAGGCAAACGGAGCATTACAACAACAAAAAAACACCACCCGCACAAAGTATAAAAAAAAAAACCTAACCTCCAACACAAAGTATTAACACCTATACCGCAAACCCACACATCGCAAAATAATAAAGTAATTAACCCCTAATCCGCAAATAACCTAACATATTAATCCCTTAACTGTCAACCACCCACATCGCAATAAATCTAATTACCCTATTAACCCCTAAACCTCAAAACCCCCACATCGCAATAAACCTAATTACCCCATTAAGCCCTAAACCGCAAAACCCCCACACGCAATTAACCTAATTACCCTATTAACCCCTTAAACCGCCAAAACCCACAATGCAAATAACTAATTAAAATACAAAGCCTTCTAACCTAACACCCCCTAACCTAACACCCTCTAAATTAAACCCAATTACCTAAATTAAAAATACAAATTTACAATTAAAATAAAAAACCTAACATTACTTTAAAAATAAAAAAAACTAACCCCTTAGTGACCGACGACGTGCAGGGTACGTCCTAAAAAAAAAGACAGTTAATGCCTGAGAACGTACCCTGCACGTCGTCGGCTAAACTGAGTGCTGGAAGCGATCGAGATCACTTCCAGACACTCTTACAGTATTGAAGGGATGCCTCGATGTTGATGCATCCTGCAGTACTGTTCCGGAGTGCCGGGACCGGATTGATCACTCCCCCTTGAGTGATCACTTCCGGTTTTGCTCCACGTGGAGCCCGGCAGTATAGCAGAGCATCGGAAGCGATCAGACAGGCTTCTGATGCTCTGCTTGTGTGCTAAGTGCCTCGGTGGGTCAAGGCACTTAGTTATGTATAAAATTAACAACAACAAAAAAAAAGTACATAAAAAAATAAAAGCCCCTATATAGTCCCCCCTCCCCCATGAGGCTTCCAAAATGGTGATGCCCAGTGCATCATGGGGCCTCTGGGGGTGTCCCTAGCCTGCCTCATCATAGGGGCAAGCTAGAGTCACTCAATCTGAGCCTTTCCACACAAAGAAATGTTTTATAATAAAATCTCCCATTTGTCTGCTCAAGTCAATATTTGTAAATATTGACTCTGATCATTGTGGATCTCCCTCTCTCTCCTCACTTGCGATTTTGTTGGAGAGAGAGAGAGACCTGTCTTTAGCAGAGAGAGATTTATTTCTTTTATTTGTTAAAAATTTAAAAATCCAAAGGCTCTTTTCAGAGCCATTAACCCCTAGCTTGCCAGTGATCACTAAAAATCACTGGCAGTAGCAAAGCTGCACTTTTTTTGGTGTCTGTGCATTTTTTTAGGGGTCAATTTTTTTGTTGTAATTTTTTTAAAAACCCAAAGGCTCTTTTCAGAGCCATTTAGCTAATTTAATTTAATTTCCAGAGTCTTTAACCCCTAGCTTGCCAGTGATCGCTGTAAATCACTGGCAGTAGCATAGCTGTACTTTTTTGCTGTCTGTGCATTTTTTTAGGGGTTAATTTTTATTGTAATTTTTTAAAAACTCAAAGGCTCCTTTCAGAGCCATTTAGCTAATTTAATTTAATTTCCAGAGTCATTAACCCCCAGCTTGCCAGTGATCGCTATAAATCACTGGCAATAGCATAGCTGTACTTTTTTGCTGTCTGTGCATTTTTTTAGGGGTTAATTTTTTTGTTGTCATTTTTTAAAAAAACAAAGGCTCTTTTCAGGGCCATTTAGTTAATTAATTTAATTTAAATTTAAATTATTTTAGTAAATTTTTTCTGTGACAGATACAAAAATGTCACAGAAAAGATATAGTGCTGAGGAGGTGTATGCTATTCTTGCGTCAGAGTCAGATGCCTCTATGTCTGACTCAGACCCCAATTTTGACCCTGCCATATGCTCAGATACATCATTAGATGTAGTCTCAACTGATAGCGATGTATCTGTGGCTGATAGCTCCCCTGTCAGCCCCCCTGCCAGCCTCCCTGCCAACCCCCCTGCCAGAAGGAGGCATGTTTCTGCCATTGCCGCTGAAGAGTGGGTAACGCCTCATCTCCAGAGGCCAGATATTCCTCCCTTCACAGCAAATGCTGGCATAAATATATATGTGGCAGGTTTTAGCCCCCAACAGTTTCTGGAGGTGTTTCTGGGCGATGATGTATTGGGGAACATTGTCGCCCAAACTAATTTATATGACAATCGGTACCGTGCTGCAAAGCCTGAATCATATTTGGCAAAGCAGCAATGGGCCCCCATCAATGTGCTAGAATTTAAAAAATTCTGGGCATTGACTATGCTGATGGGCATCATAAAGAAACCCTCCATTCGCTCCTACTGGAGCAGTAGCCCCATCTGCTCTACCCCCATTTTCTCCCAGAGTATGTCGAGGCAGAGGTATGAAATGATTCTGCATTTCATGCACTTCAGCAACAGCCTGTGCCCCTCTAGGGAGCATCCCCAATTTGACAGGCTGTATAAAATTCGCCCCCTGATTACCCACTTTTCGGCCAAGTTTGCAGAGGCTTATACACCTGGAAGGAATATATGCATTGATGAATCCCTGATGAAGTATAAGGGAAGGCTGGGATTCAAGCAGTATATTCCTTCCAAGCGCTCCAGGTATGGGGTAAAAGTGTATAAGCTCTGTGAGAGCGAGACTGATTATACTCAGGCCTTCCGGGTGTATGAGGGAAAGGATAGCCACCTTGACCCTCCAGGTTGCCCAGAACATATGGGAACCACTGGCAAGATTGTCTGGGACCTGATATTACCCCTAATGAACAAAGGGTATCACTTGTACTTAGACATTTTTTATACAAGTGCCTTTTGTTCAAGCTACTGTATTGCTTTGATACAGTAGCTTGCGGTACAATTAAAAAGAACCGCACAGGTTTCCCAGGACAACTTGTATGCACCCGGCTACAAAGGGGGGAGACCTCAGCTCTGCACCAAGAGTAGCTGTTGGCACTTAGATACAGAGACAAGAAGGATGTATACCTTCTTACCACCATCCACACAGAGAGGATGGTGGCGGTCTCTGTACGTGGCAGAGCTGAGATCATAAGGAAGCCAGTGTGCATCAAGTCTTATAACCGGCATATGGGTGGGGTTGATCTGGCAGATCAGCTGCTGCAGCCCTACATAATTATGCGGAAGACAAGGGCCTGGTACAAAAAGGTTGCAATTTACCTAATGCAGACTGCAACCCACAACGCTTTTTTGTTGTTCAAAAAAGCAAACCCCGGAATGAAACAGACTTTTTTACAGTTTCAGCTCCAAAATCACTGGCAGTAGCAAAGCTGCACTTTTTTTGGTGTCTGTGCATTTTTTTAGGGGTCAATTTTTTTGTTGTAATTTTTTTAAAAACCCAAAGGCTCTTTTCAGAGCCATTTAGCTAATTTAATTTAATTTCCAGAGTCTTTAACCCCTAGCTTGCCAGTGATCGCTGTAAATCACTGGCAGTAGCATAGCTGTACTTTTTTGCTGTCTGTGCATTTTTTTAGGGGTTAATTTTTATTGTAATTTTTTAAAAACTCAAAGGCTCCTTTCAGAGCCATTTAGCTAATTTAATTTAATTTCCAGAGTCATTAACCCCCAGCTTGCCAGTGATCGCTATAAATCACTGGCAATAGCATAGCTGTACTTTTTTGCTGTCTGTGCATTTTTTTAGGGGTTAATTTTTTTGTTGTCATTTTTTAAAAAAACAAAGGCTCTTTTCAGGGCCATTTAATTAATTAATTTAATTTAAATTTAAATTCTTTTAGTAAATTTTTTCTGTGACAGATACAAAAATGTCACAGAAAAGATATAGTGCTGAGGAGGTGTATGCTATTCTTGCGTCAGAGTCAGATGCCTCTATGTCTGACTCAGACCCCAATTTTGACCCTGCCATATGCTCAGATACATCATTAGATGTAGTCTCAACTGATAGCGATGTATCTGTGGCTGCTAGCTCCCCTGTCAGCCCCCCTGCCAGCCTCCCTGCCAACCCCCCTGCCAGAAGGAGGCATGTTTCTGCCATTGCCGCTGAAGAGTGGGTAACGCCTCATCTCCAGAGGCCAGATATTCCTCCCTTCACAGCAAATGCTGGCATAAATATAGATGTGGCAGGTTTTAGCCCCCAACAGTTTCTGGAGGTGTTTCTGGGCGATGATGTATTGGGGAACATTGTCGCCCAAACTAATTTATATGACAATCGGTACCGTGCTGCAAAGCCTGAATCATATTTGGCAAAGCAGCAATGGGCCCCCATCAATGTGCTAGAATTTAAAAAATTCTGGGCATTGACTATGCTGATGGGCATCATAAAGAAACCCTCCATTCGCTCCTACTGGAGCAGTAGCCCCATCTGCTCTACCCCCATTTTCTCCCAGAGTATGTCGAGGCAGAGGTATGAAATGATTCTGCATTTCATGCACTTCAGCAACAGCCTGTGCCCCTCTAGGGAGCATCCCCAATTTGACAGGCTGTATAAAATTCGCCCCCTGATTACCCACTTTTCGGCCAAGTTTGCAGAGGCTTATACACCTGGAAGGAATATATGCATTGATGAATCCCTGATGAAGTATAAGGGAAGGCTGGGATTCAAGCAGTATATTCCTTCCAAGCGCTCCAGGTATGGGGTAAAAGTGTATAAGCTCTGTGAGATCAAATTAGTTACAAATAATAGTAAAAGTTTTATTTTTAACCTTTACTGTCGGCTCCGTTTCACTTGTATAATCCGCCCGCCATACTGCCGTTCTTGATTGACAGTTTCCAATCTATTGTTTACCCCCGTGGCGTCCAGCCCCTTTTCTGTTTCGTCATTTCAATGTTATGCGCATGCGTTAAAACAAACAGCACGTCATCCTGGTCATGCTCGTTCATGAAACGTGCATGCGTTTTTCCCCTCTCAGAATTGTTGAATACAAAGTATTGTCGGTAATGAAACGCATGCGCTATTGAGTTGAAGAGACGCATGCGCATTTCAAAGAGACACTTGTGCACGAGCGTAGTCCGTTTGTCGGAAGCAATGCGCCGTCACAGCATAGAAGTAAGGAAGTGTGGTAGGGGCGGAGCTAATCACGATAACGGGGTATTTTATATATATGTTTTATTTGAAATGGATTAGTTATTTATAAATATAAACTCAGCGACTTTAATAATTTGAAGATAAGGTTTAAAACAGTGTATTGCGAATGGCAGAAATTGACCTTCACTTTAAAAGACCCCCAAAAAGACAATAGGCAAAGAAAATATGTTAAATGTAAAAAAAAATCACAAACGCATGTCAGACATTTGGCATTGCACCCCACAAACAAGCCAACAAACCTATGCATAGGTGGTATCACTGTACTCAGGAGATGTTGGTGAACACATATTGGGGTCTTCTTTTGCAGTAACACATAACAGGAGCTGAGAATCCATGTCTAAAGTACAATTTGTGTGAAAAATAACACAAAAAAATGAGTGCTCAATAGTTTGACAAAGACTGGTGGTCTAATTAGTGCATGGAAAGTGTTAAAATACCAGCATTTGAAATACCCTAGGGTGTCTACTTTTTCAAAATATATGGTTTGATGGGGGTAGATTACATTGGCCGGCTCCAGAAATGTCCTAAATAGGACATGGGTGCATGGGATGTGAAAATTCCAAGTTAAAAAACTGGAATGCGCCCCCTAAAAATAAGGCCTTTTAGCCCCCAGAGAACCCGACACACCTATACATGGGTGGTATCACTGCACTCAGGAGATGTTGTTGAATACATATTGAGGTGTTTTTTGGCAGTAACACATAACAGGGACTGAGAATCCATGCCTAAAATACAATGTGTGTGAAAAATAACACAAAAAAATAACTAGCCAAAAGTTTGACAAAGACTGGTGGTTGAATTAGTGCATGGAAAGTGTTAAAATACCAGCATTTGAAATACCCTAGGGTGTCTACTTTTTAAAAATATATGGTTTGATGGGGGTTATTGACACTGGCGGGCTTCAGAAATGTCCCAAATAGGACATGGGTGCATGATGACAGGTGAAAATTCCAAGTTGAAAAACTGGAATGCACCCCCTAAAAATAAGGCCTTTTAGCCCCCAGAGAACCCAACACACCTATACATGGGTGGTATCACTATACTCAGGAGATCTTGCTGAACACATATTGAGGGTTTTTTGGCAGTAACACATAACAGGGACTGAGAATATATGACTAAAGTACAATGTGTGTGAAAAATAACACAAAAAAATGACTACCCAAAAGTTTGGCAAAGACTGGTGGTTGAATTAGTGCATGGAGAGTGTTAAAATACCAGCATTTGAAATACCCTAGGGTGTCTACTTTTCAAAAATATATGGTCTGATGGGGGTAATTTACATTGTCCAGCTTCAGAAATGTCCCAAATAGGACATGGGTGCATGATGACAGATGTGAAAATTCCAAGTTGAAAAACTGGAATGCGCCCCCTAAAAATAAGGCCTTTTAGCCCCCAGAGAACTCGACACACCTATACATGGGTGGTATCACTATACTCAGGAGATGTTGTTGAATACATATTGAGGTGTTTTTTGGCAGTTACACATAACAGGGACTGAGAATATATGCCTAAAATACAATCGCCTAGATTTAGAGTTCTGCGTTAGCCGTCAAAACCAGCGTTAGGGGGTCCTAACGCTGGTTTTGTCCGCCCGCTGGTATTTGGAGTCAGTCAGGAAAGGGTCTAATGCTAACTTTCCAGCCGCGACTTTTCCATACCGCGATCCCCCTACGCCATTTGCGTATCCTATCTTTTCAATGGGATCTAACGACAAGACTCCAGCCGCAGAGAAAAGCCAGGAGTTAAGAGCTTTCTGGGCTAACGCCGCTTCATAAAGCTCTTAACTACTGTGCTCTAAAGTACACTAACACCCATAAACTACCTATGTACCCCTAAACTGAGGTCCCCCCACATCGCCGCCACTCTATTACATTTTTTTAACCCCTAATCTGCTGACCGCACACCGCCGCAACCTACATTATCCATATGTACCCCTAATCTGCTGCCCCTAACATCGCCGACCCCTACATAATATTTATTACCCCTAATCTGCCCCCCCCCAACGTCGCCGCTACCTACAATTATTAACCCCTAATCTGCCGACCGGACCTCACCGCTACTCTAATAAATGTATTAACCCCTAAAGCTAAGTCTAACCCTAACCCTAACCCCCCCTAAATTAAATATAATTTAAATCTAACGAAATAAAATAAATCTTATTAAATAAATTATTCCTATTTAAAGCTAAATACTTACCTGTAAAATAAACCCTAATATAGCTACAATATAAATAATAATTATATTGTAGCTATTTTAGGATTAATATTTATTTTACAGGCAACTTTGTATTTATTTTAACCAGGTACAATAGCTATTAAATAGTTATTAACTATTTAATAGTTACCTAGTTAAAATAATTAAAAAATTACCTGTAAAATAAATCCTGACCTAAGTTACAATTAAACCTAACACTACACTATCAATAAATAAATTAACTAAACTATCTACAATTATCTACAATTAAATACAAATAAATACACTAACTAAAGTACAAAAAATAAAAAAAAGAACTAAGTTACAAAAAATAAAAAAAATAATTTACAAACATTATAAAAATATTACAACAATTTTAAGCTAATTACACCTACTCTAAGCCCCCTAATAAAATAACAAAGCCCCCCCAAAATAAAAAAATGCCCTACCCTATTCTAAAATAAAAATTGTAAAGCTCTTTTACCTTACCAGCCCTTAAAAGGGCCTTTTGCGGGGCATGCCCCAAAGAATTCTGCTCTTTTGCCTGTAAAAAAAAATACAATACCCCCCCCAACATTACAACCCACCACCCACATACCCCTAATCTAACCCAAACCCCTTTAAATAAACCTAACACTAAGCCCCTGAAGATCTCCCTACCTTGTCTTCACCACGCCGGGTATCACCGATCCGTCCAGAAGAGGGTCCGAAGTCTTCATCGTATCCGGCAAGAAGAGCTCCTCCAGAGGGTCCAAAGTCTTCATCCTATTGGGCAAGAAGAGGACATCCGGACCGACAAACATCTTCATCCAGGCGGCATCTTCTATCTTCTTCCATCCGACGCGGAGCGGGACCATCTTCAAGCAGCTGACGCGGAGCCATCCTTCTTCACCGACGGACTAACGACGAATGAAGGTTCCTTTAAGGGACGTCACCCAAGATGGCGTCTCTTGAATTCCGATTGGCTGATAGGATTCTATCAGCCAATCGGAATAAAGGTAGGAATAATCTGATTGGCTGATGGAATCAGTCAATCAGATTGAAGTTCAATCGGATTGGCTGATCCAATCAGCCAATCAGATTGAGCTTGCATTCTATTGGCTGTTCCGATCAGCCAATAGAATGCAAGCTCAATCTGATTGGCTGATTGGATCAGCCAATCCGATTGAACTTCAATCTGATTGGCTGATTCCATCAGCCAATCAGATTATTCCTACCTTAATTCCGATTGGCTGATAGCATCCTATCAGCCAATCGGAATTCGAGGGACACCATCTTGGATGACGTCCCTTAAAGGAACCTTCATTCGTCGTTAGTCCGTCGGTGAAGAAGGATGGCTCCGCTCCGCGTCGGCTGCTTGAAGATGGCCCCGCTCCACGTCGGATGGAAGAAGATAGAAGATGCCGTCTGGATGAACATGTTTGCCGGTCTGGATGTCCTCTTCTTGCCCGATAGCATGAAGACTTTGGACCCTCTGTAGGAGCTGTTCTTGCCGGATACGATGAAGACTTCGGACCCTCTTCTGGACGGATCGGTAATACACGGCGTGGTGAAGACAAGGTAGGGAGATCTTCAGGGGCTTAGTGTTAGGTTTATTTAAGGGGGTTTGGGTTAGATTAGGGGTATGTGCGTGGTGGGTTGTAATGTTGGGGGGGTATTGTATGTTTTTTTTTACAGGCAAAAGAGCAGAATTCTTTGTTGTATGCCCCGCAAAAGGCCCTTTTAAGGACTGGTAAGGTATAAGAGCTTTACAATTTTTATTTTAGAATAGGGTAGGGCATTTTTTTTATTTTGGGGGGCTTTGTTATTTTATTAGGGGGCTTAGAGTAGGTGTAATTAGCTTAAAATTGTTGTAATATTTTTCTAATGTTTGTAAATTATTTTTTTATTTTTTGTACTTTAGTTAGTGTATTTATTTGTATTTAATTGTAGATAATTGTAGATAGTTTAGTTAATTTATTTATTGATAGTGTAGTGTTAGGTTTAATTGTAACTTAGGTTAGGATTTATTTTACAGGTAATTTTTTATTTATTTTAGCTAGGTAGCTATTAATTAGTTATTAACTATTTAATAGCTATTTTACCTTTTTAAAATAAATACAAAGTTGCCTGTAAAATAAATATTAATCCTAAAATAGCTACAATATAATTATTATTTATATTGTAGCTATATTAGGGTTTATTTTACAGGTAAGTATTTAGCTTTAAATAGGAATAATTTATTTAATAAGATTTAATTTATTTCATTAGAATAAAATTATATTTAACTTAGGGGGGTGTTAGTGTTAGGGTTAGACTTAGCTTTAGGGGTTAATACAGTTATTAGAGTAGCGGCGAGGTCCGGTCGGCAGATTAGGGGTTAATACTTGAAGTTAGGTGTCGGCGATGTTAGGGAGGGCAGATTAGGGGTTAATACTATTTATTATAGGGTTTTTGAGGCGGGAGTGAGGCGGATTAGGGGTTAATACATTTATTATAGTAGCGGTGAGGTCCGGTCGGCAGATTAGGGGTTAATAATTGTAGGTAGGTGGCGGCGACGTTGGGGGCAGCAGATTAGGGGTTAATAAATATAATATAGGGGTCGGCGGTGTTAGGGGCAGCAGATTAGGGGTACATAGGGATAACGTAGGTTGCGGCGGTGTGCGGTCAGCAGATTTGGGGTTAAAAATAATATGCAGGGGTCAGCAATAGCGGGGGCGGCAGATTAGGGGTTAATAAGTGTAAGGTTAGGGGTGTTTAGACTCAGGGTTCATGTTAGGGTGTTAGGTGCAGACTCAGGAAGTTTTTCCCCATAGGAAACAATGGGGCTGCGTTAGGAGCTGAACGCTGCTTTATTGCAGGTGTTATTTTTTTTTTCAGCTCAAACTGCCCCATTGTTTCCTATGGGGGAATCGTGCACAAGCACGTTTTTGAAGCTGGCCGCGTCCGTAAGCACCGCTGGTATTTAGAGTTGCAGTGGCGGTAAATATGCCTGTACGCTCCCTTTTTGGAGCCTAACGCAGCCCTTCTGTGAACTCTAAATACCAGCGGTATTTAAAAGGTGCGGGGGAAAAAATGCATGTGTAGCTAACGCACCCCTTTGGCCGCAGAACTCTAAATCTACCCGAATGTGTGTGAACAATAACACAAAAAAATGACGACCCAAAAGATTGACAAAGACTGGTGGTTGAATTCCTGCATGGAAAGTGTTAAAATACCAGCATTTGAATTACCCTAGGGTGTCTACTTTTCCAAAATATATGGTTTAATAGGGGTAATTTACATTGTCGGGCTTCAGAAATGTCCCAAATAGGACATGGGTGCATGATGACAGATATGAAAATTCCAAGTTGAAAAACTGGAATGCGCACCTAAAAATAAGGTCTTTTAGCCCCCAGAGAACCCGACACACCTATACATGGGTGGTATCACTATACTCAGGAGATGTTGTTGAATACATATTGAGGTGTTTTTTTGGCAGTAACACATAACAGGGACTGAGAATCCATGCCTAAATTACAATATGTGTGAAAAATAACACATAAAAATGACTACCCAAAAGTTTGACAAAGACAGGTGGTTGAATTAGTGCATGGAGAATGTTAAAATACCAGCATTTGAAATACCCTAGGGTGTCTACTTTTCAAAAATATATGGTCTGATGGGGGTAATTTACACTGTCCGGCTTCAGAAATGTCCCAAATAGGACATGGATGCATGATGAGAGATGTGAAAATTCCAAGTTGAAAAACTGGAATGCGCCCCCTAAAATAAGGCCATTTAGCCCCTAGAGAACCCAACAAACCTATACATGGGTGGTATCACTATACTCAGGAGATGTTGTTGAATACATATTGAGGTGTTTTTTGGCAGTAACACATAACAGGGACTGAGAATCTATGCCTAAAGTACAATGTGTGTGAAAAATAACACAAAAAAATGACTGCCCAAAAGTTTGACAAAGACTGGGGGTTGAATTAGTGCATGGAAAGTGTTAAAATACCAGCATTTGAAATACCCTAGGGTGTCTACTTTTCTAAAATATATAGTCTGATGGGGGTAATTTACATTGTCCGGCTTCAGAAATGTCCCAAATAGGACATGGGTGCATGATGACAGGTGAAAATTCCAAGTTGAAAAACTGGAATGCGCCCCCTAAAAATAAGGCCTTTTAGCCCCAAGAGAACCTGACACACCTATAATTGGGTGTTATCACTATACTCAGGAGATGTTGTTGAACACATATTGAGGTGGTTTTTGGCAGTAACACATAACAGGAACTGAAAATTCATGCCTAAAGTACAATGTGTGTGAAAAATAACACAAAAAATGACTACCAAAAGTTTGACAAAGATTGGGGGTTGAAATAGTGCATGGAAAGTGTTAAAATACCAGCATTTGAAATACCCTAGGGTGTCTACTTTTCCAAAATATACGGTTTGAAGGGGGAAATTTACGCTGTCCGGCTTCAGAAATGTCCCAAATAGGACATGGGTTCATGATGACAGATGTGAAAACTCCAAGTTAAAAAACTGGAATGCGCCCCCTAAAAATAAGGCCTTTTAGCCCCCAGAGAACCCGACACACCTATATATGGGTGGTATCACTGTACTCAGAAGATGTTGTTGAACACATATTGAGGTGTTTTTTGGCAGTAATACATAACAGGAACTGAGAATCCATGCCTAAAGTACAATAAGTGTGAAAAATCACACAAAAAATGACTACCAAAAGTTTGACAAAGATTGGGGGTTGAAATAGTCCATGGAAAGTGTTAAAATACCAGCATTTGAAATACCCTAGGGTGTCTACTTTTCCAAAATATAAGGTTTGATGGGGGTAAATTTCATTGGCCAGCTTCAGAAATGTCCCACATAGGACATGGGTACATGATGACAGATATGAAAATTCCTAGTTGGAAAACTGGAATGCGCCCCCTAAAAATAAAGCCTTTTAGCCACCAGAGAACCCAACACACCTACACATGGGTGGTTTCACTGTACTCAGGAGATGCTGCTGAAGACATATTGGGGTGTTATTTGGCAGTAACTCTTAACGTTCTCAGTAAATGTATTCTTGAATTGCTATTTTTTTTTAAAATCACCACTTTTTTTTTTTTTTCAAACTTTGGCATAGATTGGTGGTAAAATGGTTGCATGGAAAGAGCCACAATACCCCATGTTTAATACCTTAGGTTGTCTTCTTTTAAAATATATATATATATGTGAAGGGTTATTCAGGGATTCCTGACAGATATCAGTGTTTCAATGTAACTATCGCTAATTTTGAAAAATAAAATGGTTTGGAAATAGCAAAGTGCTACTTGTACTTATTGCCCTATAACTTGCAAAAAAAGCAAAGAACATGTAAACATTGGGTATTTCTAAACTCAGGACAAAATTTAGAAACTATTTAGCATGGGAGATTTTTGGTAGTTGTAGAAGTGTAGGAGATTTTGAGGGTCAAAGTTAGAAAAAGTGTGTTTTTTCCATTTTTTCCTCATATTTTATAATTTTCTTTATAGTAAATTAAAAGATTTTATGAAAATAATGGTATCTTTAGAAAGTACATTTAATGGCAAGAAAAACAGTATATTATATGTGTGGGTACAGTAAATGAGTAAGAGGAAAATTACAGCTAAACACAAACACCGCAGAAATGTAAAAACAGCCTTGGTCCCAAACGGACAGAAAATGGAAAAGTGCTGCGGTCATTAAGGGGTTAAATTAAACTAAAATTACAAAAAATTAAAAGTCTAACATTACAGAAAATAATAAACATATTATCAAAAATAAAAAAATTAAACCTAATCCCTATGAAAATAAAAAAGCACTCCCAAAATAAAAACACCCCCTAATCTAATGTTAAACTACCAATAGCCCTTAAAATCGCTTTTTGCAGGGCATTGCCCTAAGTTAAATAGCTCTTTTACAGTTACAAAAAAAGTCCCCCCTAACAGTAAAACACACCACCTACCAAACCCCCAAAATAAATAACCCTAACACTAAAAAACTTAAACTACCCATTGCCCTGAAAAGGGCATTTGTATGGGCATTGCCCTTAAAAGGGCATTTAGCTCTTTTAAGAATTGCCCATGCCTAATCTAAATAAAACAAACCCCCCAAAACATTTTTTAAAAAACCTAAGTCTAAGTACTCACGGTTTCTGAAGTCGCCGGTCTTCAGTTTCGCTGTCCTGGATGAAGAAAAAAGAGGTCCCCGCTTGGAAGAAGATGTTGGCCGCTTGGAAGAAGACTTCAATGCCTAGAAGAGGACCTTCTCCGCTGGACTTCAGCAACCGTGAGTACCAACCTGGGGGTTAGACTTAGGTTAGACTTTTTTTTTTAGGTTAGGGATGGGCAGCAAAAGAGCTAAATGCCCTAAAATGGCTAGTTTAGGTTTTTTAGTGTTAGGTTTTTTATTTTGGGGGGTTTGGTGGGTGGTGGGTTTTACTGTTAGGAGGTACTTTGTTTATTTTTAATATAAACAAGCTGTTTTCTTTAGGGCAATGCCCTACTAAAAGCTTTTTTGGGGGGCTTTTTTATTTTCATAAGGATTAGGTTTCATTTTTTAAAGATTGATCATTTTGTTTTTTATTTTCTGTAATATTAGATTTTTTTATTTTCTGTAATTCTAGCTTAATTTAAATTTAGGTTTAATTTTTAAATTTTTGGGGGTTAGACTTGGGTATTTGTTTTTAGATTAGGGTTATGTATACTTCTTAAAAGAGCTGAATGCCCTTTTAAGGGCAATGCCCTTACAAATTCCCTTTCCAGGGCAATGGGTAGTTTAGGTTTTTTAGTGTTATGTTTATTTATTTTGGGGGGATTGGTGGGTGGTGGGTTTTACTGTTAGGGGGGACTTAGAATTTTTTGTAACTGCAAAATAGCTGTTTAACTTAGGGCAATGCCCTACAAAAAGCCATTTTAAGAGCTATTGGTAGTTTAGCATTAGATTAGGGGCTGTTTTTATTTTGGGGGGGCTTTTTTATTTTCATAGGGATTAGGTATAATTTTAAAAATTTTGAGTGTTTTTTTTTTTAATTAGGTTTAATTTTTTTAATTTTTGGGGGTTAGACTTGGGTATTTGTTGTTTTTTTCAGATTAGGGTTATGGGCACTTCTTAAAAGAGCTGAATTCCCTTTTAAGGGCAGCAAAAGAGCAGAATGCGCTTTTAAGGGCAATGCCCATACAAATGCCCTTTTCAGGGCAATGGATAATTTAGGTTTTTTAGTGTTAGGTTTATTTATATTTATTTTGGGGTGTTTGGTGGGTGGTGGGTTTTACTGTTAGGGGGATTTAGATTTTTTTGTAACTGCAAAAGAGCTGTTTAACTTAGGGCAATGCCCTAGAAAAAGCCCTTTTAAAGGCTATTGGTAGTTTAGCATTAGATTAGGGGGTGTTTTTATTTTGGGGGGGCTTTGTTATTTTTATAGGGATTAGATTGAATTTTTTTATTTTGTGTTTAAATGTGTTTATTTATTATGTATCTCACAATGTTCCTTTAGTAACAGAAGCATCTGTCACAGAACCTTAACATCGTATATGTCTGCAAGGTTGCGTAAGCAGAGAGTGCGGGTGCTAGCATGGCTGCCTGCAGTCCTGACCTGTTTTCTTCAAATGTATTATAGAAAACAATGTTGGATGCAATGCTTATTAAACTATATGAAACTGTATCCTTTTGTGCTGTTATTTGGAATGTGTTGTCTATTTTCACCCTTGCATACAATCAGATAGAGAACTTTAGCATGTTCATAATATATAAATAAATCATTTGCTAGCAAATCAGTAACAATGTGTTAATAGACTAACACATTTTCACATTTGGCTTTTCTATCAGTTTTTTACTACATATCCTATTATGCCCATGTTATTTTTATTGGGCATGAAGTATTTCTTCCATCAAAAGATCATGAAACTGAACACTGTGAAAATGAATATGAGACAGTGACAACAAAGATGTAGCCTATAGACTAAATAAACTGTGTCAGTCCTGTATTGTATTATATTTATTTTTAAAAATACCCATTCACAGTAGTAAATGATCTTCCATTAGGACTGCATGGAGTAATATACGCTTAGAGTGATTAGCATGGTACATTTTTAAGTTCAGGTTACTATGTGCAACAATGACATAAGATCCGTTGATAAGGACAAGGAAGTCCAGCTTTGCTGTAACTGAGTCTGCCCAGGCACAAACCTGAATCTCTTTCCACAGCTGTGTGTTGCAGACTGCTTGTGCTCTGGAGTCAGAAAGATGAGTGAAGATTTTGTTGGGACTCTTGCCTAGTCATTTGGCAGAGTGGTTGAATTTGTGGGCTGGCTGGACAGGCTGCTAAGTGATCCCTGTAGAAAATAGGCCCTTCATGTCAAAAGCAGCAATGCTTTGTAGAAAAATAGTTTAGTGTGTATGTGCACTGAGCTGCACTGTACATTACACCAGCTTATCAATTCAATCTATTAATGGTTTATGCCAGGGATTCCTTACCCTACCAGGACACACTTGAGACAACTATTTCCAGTGGCACACCGACTTAGGGGCATATTTATCAAGCTCCGTACAGAGCTTGATGCCCCTTGTTTGGCTCGCCGGAAACAGAAGCTATGAAGCAGCGGTCTAAAGACCGCTGCTCAATAACCTGTCCGCCTGCTCTGAGGTGGCGGACAGAAATCGTCAGAAATCAACCCGATCGAATACGATCGGGTTGATTGGCACCCCCTGCTAGCGTCAGGTGCAATGATAAATGCCGAGATCATATGCTGTCAGCATTTATCGATATGCAGCGGACATGATCCGCTATATCGGATCATGTCCACTCACAGAATCATAAATATGCCCCATTATTTTTACTTATTTACAGGGTTATAAAGATCACATTTATTTTCATTACAGCCTGACTAGAGAGCTATGCCCTTTATTTACTTATATATATATATATATATATATATATATATACAGGTACATTTTCTCTGCCTGTAAGTCACAGTCTTCTCTGCCTGTGTCTTTATTTATACATACAATTTGAGTATCACTAGCCGCAATGTCAAAAAAGAATTAGGGAATGCACAAATACATTTTCTTATATTTCTTACAAATATACTTTAAAACTATATAAAATAACAAACACAAGGGGCAATAACTCAGGCCTGCCTTTTGGGCACGGCAAGAGAGGCACCCACCCTGGGCCTCAAGCTTTAGGGGGCCCAACACTGTCAGGGGTGAGGGTATGAGAAGGTGCAATGTACATCCTGTATTTTGTTTATAAAGAAGTGTTTAGGTGTAGTAAATAGTGTTATTCTTTATATAGAACACACTGAATGTTAGGATAAGGGTGGGCCACAAAGGTGACAGGGCATACGGGGGGGGGGGGGATTAGGATACAAGGCTAAGAATACACACAAATGCTAAGGGAGTCTCTGCAATAACTAAATGAAATAAGAAATAAAAACAAAAAAATACAATCATGGTTGAAAAAATAAAAAGTAAAAATATCCTATTCATAAATTTTAATATGGTCAGTTTTGTTGTGAGGGTCAGTAAATGGTGCAGACTTGCCAAAAGACTGACTTTATTAAAAAAAAATCAAATTCAGGAAAGCAATTGAATTAAATGTTATATAGGGATAATATGAATGATTTCACAGTAATTTGCTGTTGCCCTCTATACCACTCAAAGGGTTAGATTAAAGGGACCATGACAAAAGAAAATAATCAGATACCTTCAGGTAGATCATACCATTTTAAGCTACTTTCTAATTCACTCCTATTATCATTTTTCTTTGTTCTCTTGGCATCTTTATTTGAAAAAGTAGGAATGTAAGCTTACGAGCCGGCCCGTATTTGGTTCAGCACCTGGGCAGCGCTTGATGATTGGTGGCTAAATGCTTTAAAATAATGGTTTGGTTTTGTATCAATTAGCAGTCTTATAATTTTTTAATTATTACTGACGTAATATGTTACACAAATATAAATGGCAGACCCATAGTAACAAAACCAAACACCAAAGAGACTGTACAAATCTACAAAGGCCTCACTTAAATCACTTACATTATACATTACTTACATGAACAAGCAACTATGTTCTGTAGATCCTCAGTGAAGTTTTTTCTTCCCAACGCCACTCTGGTCCAGTAGTTTACAAGTAAAATAATTGTATTTACTTTAAAGATGAATCTTCATGAATGATTTTAAGCATCAATATCTTAGCAAACAATCAAAGCGTATAATGGTTTGTATATTCAAATTAAGAATGTAATATATTGCAATAATGACTAGACAACCAAGGGTTAAAATAAGCTTACACAATGTTTTCATTATTTGTACACTTGTAGGACAACAGTCTTTATAGGTACGGTAAGTGATCACTGTTATGTACAGAAGCTAAATTTGCAAAGTCAAAATATTTCCATCTTTTACTCCTTCTTGGGGGCCCTTGAGATTAGGTGGTTACTGAATTCATACACGCACATGGTGCCCACCTCACTCCAGGCTCAGTCAGCCTGTTACCGTCCTGCAGGTAGTCTTCTAATCCGGGACTGTGTCTTCCTCCCTCTCTTTCCCACATGCTCCGTTGCTTGGCACTTAAAGTTTCACACTTAAAGTTAGATGACAGCACACTGGTTGAAAACCACTGGTTTATGCAACAGATCAACTAGAGTGAAAAAATGGTATTCATTTTACAATATAATTTATGCCAATATTAAATGCTGTTGTTATATAACCTGTAAAATAACGCCACTATGGGTTTCTGATTTGGATAAATTTGGATAAATCTTAAGTTATAATTTTAACAAATAGTCAAATTAAAACATCTATGACATTTGTTTAATTATTTTTAATGTGGAATGTATATTACATTAAAAGAGCCACACCTGTCGCAGCCATGAATTCTAGTTTCATCATTGTTGACAAAGAAAAAAATAAAGGCTTTTCTAGATGTAAAAAACTACAACTTAAAACGTTAAGGAATGTTGACCCTAGTGTCACTCAAAAATGAGTTCTTCAGAGTTGCTTGAAACTCCTTGTAACAGTACAATGAATACTGAAAACCAGGAATTTACCTGATTATAAATTTACTTTTCATGCAGTGGATGAGTTTTTTTTTATCTGTAGATGTCTACAACGCCTCATAAAAAATGTCATTTTTCAGAACTCAATAACCTGAAAACTCCTGAACAGATTTTCAAATGTCCAGATTATGTAATATATACAGTATATATATAGTGCTGATTTGAACAGCCAATAGAATTTCAGAAGCTCTCATCCTATTGGCTGTTTTGAACAGCCAATAGGATTTCAGTAGCTCTCATCCTATTGGCTTATTTGAATTTCCAAAATCAAAACAGTCAATAGGAATGCAAGGGACGCCCTTTTGAATCGCGCCCCTTGCATTGAAGATTCAGAATATGGCGGCGACCATATGAAGAGGATGCTCCGTGCAGGATGGACCGGATGTCAGGATGGACCCGCTCTGCGCCGCCGGGATGAAGATAGAAGACGCCGCCGTGATGAAGATATAAGATGCCGCCTGAATGAAGATGGAGCCGCCTGGATGAAGATGGAGCCATGGGGATGAAGATTGCTAAAGCATGTATTATTGTACAGTGCTGCCCCCTGCTCTCCCTCGACCAATTGTGCAAGATCAGGGCCTTGTCAGTCACCCTGAACAATCTTGTTCGGGGTGTTTTAACTCCACCATCTCGCAAAAGGCTCAAAAACAGCATGCTTAATACATTCAGCTCAATGTTTTCAGTACAGCCAATGAATTAATTTTGTTGTTAATCTGCAAGGATGCCTTAATGTATTTAAGTTTCAACAATAAAAACACTCTAAAGTTTTTTTGTTTAACAGTGAAAGTAAGAATTAATACAGGTTTAAAATAAAACATATAGGGCTAGAGTATGAGTGGCGCGTTTACTGTTACGAGCGTGAGAAAAGGGGTTTATCACGGCTCTTTGCGCTTGTTATTACAATTTGAAAGTAAATGCATTTGCTTGAGCGCAATTGAATTTAACGCACGTCAGGAAAGCTCGACTTTATAGGTCTTATTAACTGTTACGAGAGGTTACAAAACACATCACACATACATTTTAAAGTACAGTTACAATCATAATAACACTAATAAAAACTATTTTAAAAATTTGGATAAAAAAGTTATAAGGGCTCAAAGATAAAAAAAAAAGGCAGGCAAAGGGCTTTTAATTATGCTCTTAATGTAAATATTTCACATTCCAATGTTCTTTACGTAAGGGAATATGCTGTAAGTATTTTTAAATAGATATTCATATATATATATATATATAGTTTTGAGAAAAATGTGGATGGCAAACCTGCTAATTCATAAATAGTGTTGCATTAATTTACTTGGTATTCAAAATGAAATACCTACTTGTAAATACGAGTCTGAAGTGTAAAATACGATTAAATATGGTGCAGACCCATTGAATAATTATAGTACAAAAATAAAGGAAGATTAGGTGGTTTAAAATAAAATCACCTATTAAAGACTGGGAATTCAGCACTATTTTTTTTTTTTCTTTAAAAGAGTGCTGAATTCCCAGTCTTTAATAGGTGATTTGATTTTAAACCACCTAATCTTCCTTAATTTTTGTACTATATATATATATCGCGGTGTTTGCGAGTGTAAGGTTTTTCACTCGTATTACAAGTTAAAAGTAAACGAGATTGATTAAGCACACTTGAAGTTAACGCTCGTCAGGATAGTGCATCCACAGAGCTTTGGTTAACTGTTTTGCGAAACAAAAAGTGTCACAAAACACATAAAAAATACTGTACAGTTACACTCATAATAACACTATCTGATAAAAATATTTTAAAAAAATATTGCACAAAAAAGGGCTCAAAGATATGAGGTCTCAGGTACTAGGAAAAACAAGGCAGGCAAAGGGAGTTAACATAGAGATGCATACATACACATGTCTACATATGTATATGTATGTATATATAAATATGTTTATATGGATGCACATATATCTTTATGTATTTATATGTGTATATATGTAATTACAGACATATATACACACATAAAACACATAAATACATATGTACACACTACACAGTTAAGAAGAAGAATGAATATATATATATATATATATATATATATATATATATATATATATATACTGTATATACACAATGGGTATTGAAAAGAATCAACCCCCTTAAAAATAATCACATTTAGTTGCTTTGCAGCCTGAAATAAAGACAGATACAGTTTTTGTTTATCCAGTTGTAAATACTCAGTGCAACTAACTACAACATGTCAGGCAAAAATAAAGACAATTCAAAAACAGAATCACTGAGTTGATAAGAGGATCAACCCCTTGTGTGAGTATTTTGCTGAGCCACATTTTACTTTAATTACAGCCTTTAGTCTATTGGGATATGTCTCTACTAACTTTGCACATCTAGACTGTGCAATATTTGCCCACTCTTCTTTGCAGAACTGCTCCAGTTCTGTTACATTTGATGGTGACCGTTTGTGCACTGCAGTCTTCAAGTGATGCCACAGATATTCAATGGGGTTTAATTCTGGGCTCTGACTAGGCCATGCAATGACATTCACCTTTTTCTCCTTCAACCACTCTGTGGTCATTTTTGCTGTGTGCTTTGGGTCATTGTCATGTTGGAAGGTAAACCTTCTTCTCATTGACAATTCCTGGCAGAGGGCAGCAGATTTTCCTTAGGAATTTGACGGTATTTTGCCCCATCCATTGATCCTTCTATCCTGACAAGTGCTCCAGTGCCTGCTGCAGAGAAACACCCCCATAACAGGATATTACCGCCTCCATGCTTTACTGTAGGTATGGTGTTATTTGGATGGTGAGCTGTATTGGATTTCCTCCAGACATATCGTTTGTTGTTGAGGTAAAAAAAATTAAATTTTAGTCTCATCTGACCATAACACCTTTTTTCATGTGGCCTCAGAATCTACTAGCTGTGTTATGGCAAAGCTCAGTCGTGACTGCATGTGACCTTTCTTGAGAAGTAGCTTTTTTCATGCAACCCTCCCATACAAGCCCCATTTGTGGAGAATTTGTGATATTGTTGTCACATGCACACAATGACCACTCTTTGTCATAAATTCCTGCAACTGCTTCAGAGTTACTGTGGGCCTCTTGGTAGCCTCTCTGACCAGTTTCCTCCTGGCTCTTTCATCCAGTTTGGAGCGAGGTCCTGATCCAGAGAGGGTCTGTGTTGTACCAGATATCTTCCACTTCTTAATAATAGACTTCACTGTGCTTCTAGGCATTGATAAAGCCTTTGATATTTTCTTGTATCCATCTCCTGACTTGTGCCAGTCAACAACATTATCCCGGAGATCTTTTGACAGTGCCTTGCCACCCATAGTTGATTGTTTGCTTCAATTGCACTACCAGGGACTGAGATGCTCCAGGAAAGCTCTTTTCATGCTTGAGCTAATCAATATGCCCACAGCTGATCACAGTTAAATGTCAAATGACTTTGTGTGTGCCATTGAAAAGGTGATTACACCTTTACAAGTAAATTTAGGAGGGGGTGATCCTTTTTTCCAACTCAGTGATTCTGTTTTTGGATTGTCTTTATTTTAGCCTGACATGTTGGTGTTATAGCTTTCACTTGGATGTTATAAGTTGCACTGAGTAATTACAACTGGATAAACAAAAACTATGTCAGGCTGCAAAGCAACAAAATGTGATTATTTTCAAGGGGGTGATTATTTTTTGTATAGGTATAGATATATATTTTACCAAAAAACATCAAATATAAATAGAAATATGTATTTATAAATAAATAGAACATATTATTCTATGTGAAGAACATTGGAATGTGAAATATTCATATTTTCATGTCGGGTTAGTGCACTTGAGAAAATGCGATTGGGTGTGCATGCGATTAATGGTGTTAGGGTTTTTCCACTTTTTGGCTCAATTGAAGTCTATGAGGGAATTTTTTAATGCGGTCTTGACATTTGAAGTTCTGCTTTTGGTGCGCATCATGTTAGTGTGCAAGCAAAAACTGTTTACTTTCAACTTGTAATACGTGTGCAAACTGACAGGCCAAAAAGCTGAAGTCAAGCAGGGTTAATGCGAGAGCAGGAGCACAAACTACCACTCCACTCGTAAACTAGCCCATAGTTAGCCCAAAGGTATATTTGGGTTAATGTGCTAATGCCTCTTACAGCATCAGAACAAGGCTTCCATTGGAGCCAATGAAAGTCCGCTCTCGTGAGCGCAATGCTTCCCAACAACTCGTGTTCGCATTGCTGTTAACTTGCTATACCAGCACACATTAGCATGGAGCGCTAATATTGATATCTTGAAAGCGATATTTGGTGCTTCACTTGTAATCTGACCCTATTTCAAAGTTTGCAGGTCTGCATACTGAATCCCTAACTCAACAATCTACCAAACAGATTTGGAATTAAAGTAACAGCCTTAAAGGCACACTGTAGTAAGAAAACAAAGTGAGATATTTGAAAAAAATAAATAATGAGAAATATAATATTTGACATATACAGTATATGTATTAGAGAGTGAACTATATATTTTATTATGTATTGAGAATTAACTATACATTATATTATGTATTGAGCGTGAACTATATATTATATTATGTATTAGAGAGTGAACTATATATTATATTATGTATTGAGCGTGAACTATATATTATATTATGTATTGAGAGTGAACTATATATTATATTATGTATTAGAGAGTGAACTATCCTAAATATAAAAGGTCAAGTGTGTTTGTCCGAAGCTGTCATGTGCAGTAGAGACAGCACGAGGACACACCTGGTCTGAGAGTCTACCTGATCTGCTGCAGCATGGTCCCGGTGGACGGAAGTGGGCGTGGACAGGTGTGAGCGGGCGTGAGCGGGGTTGGGCGCGGTCGCGCGTGCGAGAGAGAGAGAGGGTGGAAGGAGATAGAAAGACAGGGGGAGAGAGAGCAAAAGAGATGGGAAAGAGCTAAAGAGTGGGTAAGAGAGAGCAAAAGATAGGGGAAAGAGCAAAAAAGAAGGGGAGAGAGCAAAAGAGCAAAAGAGAGGGGAAAGAGCAAAATAGAGGGAAGAGAGAGGGGGAGAGAGAGAGAAAATAAGAGGGGGAGAGAGAGAGCAAAAGAGAGGGGAAGAGAGACAGATCAAAAGAAGAGAGGGGGAGAGAGAGAGGGGAGAGAGAGCAATAGAAAGGGGGGAGAGAGAGGGTGGATAGAGAGCAAAAGAGAGGGATTAAGAGAGAGAGCAAAAGAGAGGGGATAGAGACAGAGCAAAAGAGAGGGGAGAGAGAAAGCACAAAGAGAGGGGGGAGAGAGAGTGCAAAGGAGAGGGGGGAGAGAGAGTGCAAAAGAGACGGGGGGAGAGCGCAAAAGAGAGGGGGAGAGAGAGAGTGCAAAAGAAAGGGGAGAGAGAGAGAGAGGGGAAGGAGATAGAAAGACAGGGGAGAGAGCAAAAGAGATGGGAAAGAGCTAAATAGAGGGTAAGAGAGAGCAAAAGAGAGGGGAAAGAGCAAAAAAGAGCAGGGGGAGAGCGAAAGAGCAAACGAGAGGGGAAATAGCAAAATAGAGGGAAGAGAGAGGGGGAGAGAGAGAGTAAAAGAGAGGGGAGAGAGAAAATAAGAGGGGGAAAGAGAGAGAGAGCAAAAGAGAGGGGAAGAGAGAGAGAACAAAAGAAGAGAGCACAAAAAGAGAGGGGGAGAGAGAGAGCGCAAAAGAGAGGGAGGAGAGAGAGCGCAAATGAGAGGGGGACAGAGAGAGCGCAAAAGAGAGGGGGAGAGAGAGCGCAAAAGAGAGGGGGAGAGAGAGAGCGCAAAAGAGAGGGGGAGAGAGAGTGCAAAAGAGAGGGGAAGAGAGAGAGCAAAAGAAGAGAGCACAAAATGAGAGGGGGAGAGAGAGAGAGCGCAAAAGAGAGGGGGAGAGAGAGCGCAAAAGAGAGGGGGAGAGAGAGCGCAAAAGAGAGGGGAGAGAGAGCAAAAGAGAGGGGAAGAGAGAGAGAGAGAGCAAAAGAAGAGAGCACAAAAAGAGAGGGGGGGAGAGAGAGAGCACAAAAGAGAGGGGGAGAGCGCAAATGAGAGGGGGAGAGAGAGAGCGCAAAAGAGAGGGGTAGAGAGAGAGCGCAAAAGAGAGGGGGAGAGAGCTCAAAAGAGAGGGGGGAGAGAGCGCAAAAGAGAGGGGGAGAGAGAGAGCGCAAAAGAGAGGGGAGGAGAGAGAGCGCAAAAGAGAGGGGAGAGAGAGCGCAAAAGGGAGGGGGAGAGAGAAAACGCAAAAGAGAGGGGGGGAGAAAGAGAGCAAAAGAGAGGGGGAGAGGGAGCAAAAGAGGGGAAAGAGCAAAAGAGAGTGGAGAGAGAGCAAAAGAGAGGGGAGAGAGAGCAAAAGAGAGGTGGAGCGAGCGAGCACAAGAGAGAGGGGGAGAGAGAGCAAAAGAGAGGGGGAGAGATGAGCAAAAGAGAGGGGGAGGGAGAGAGAGCAAGGGGTGGGACCGATGTACTGCAAAAAATGGCCCGTGTGAACGGGCTTTAGGACTAGTATATTATATTATGTATTGAGAGTGAACTATACATTATATTATGTATTGAGAGTGAACTATATATTATATTATGTATTGAGCGTGAACAGCGTGAACTATATATTATATTATGTATTGAGAGTGAACTATACATTATATTATGTATTGAGAGTGAACTATACATTATATTATGTATTGAGCGTGAACAGTGTGAACTATATATTATATTATGTATTGAGAGTGAACTATATATTTTAGTAACAGAGAACTTCCCAAGCTGTCAAATGTGGTCACACACGATATCTTAACTTGGTTGCACTTTGTAAATATAGCTCTTGCATGCACATAAACAGTCTATATGTAGCGGAGTGAATCTCCCAATGTGATGTGGAGCACTACACACCCCCGCAGTAAACCAGACCAAAGGCATCCACTAGAGCGGAATAGGGTCTACCTTATCACTCACCCTTCTGCCGGTGTCTGACGCTGGAGAACAGCCACTCATCCGGTGTGTAGTTGTGGGAATCAGGAAAAGCGCAGCTCCTATCTTCAGCGTGTGTCCGCCATCGCTGCTGCCACTCCAAACATTTCTCCCAAACACGCCGGGGTCTGACGTCAGCATAGAGTAGAGGGGGTGTGTGTGAATCCTCCAACCGCTATTCGTAATAGCGGAGCTTCCAGATTTCAGCTGTATCAGTGCAGGCCAATAGAGAACCAAGTTCGGGTACTGTCTCTAATAGAGATTGCAGGAGGGATTCCTTGTAATCCCAAGTGAGGCAATAAACAAAGAGAAGCGCAACCTCTAGTAGATAAAAGTAAACTTCTTTATTCGTTATAGGTAAAATTCCAGCAGCTGGAAAACATGAGACAAGGTGCAGGGTCTGACTAGTTTCGGCTTGTGGCCGTAATCGTAAACCTAACACACCATAAAACAAACTTGATTTAAAAAGGATTCATTACTCTCTAATTGATTAATTGACATAAGGGGTGGAATTCGAGATTACAACATTTAACACTTGGAGTACTATGAATAATCACTTTAAACAGAACAGCACATACTTTTCTACTCAAGCAAGACATCAAGCTTGCATGTGAATAGTCATTTGAAAAAGCATTGTTGTACATATAATTTCAAAGATTTCAGCCAAATACAGAACATAAGTAAATAAATAAATAAACAACCTCCCCACTCAACAGAAACTATCCTTAAAAATATTATAATAAGTTGCTTGCCAAGAAAAGGAAGGGATGTCATAGTACTATTCCCCTTTATAACTCCTATTAGTATCTGGTAGCAAAAAAAGAATTATATAATTAGTAAGAACAATACATTCTGTATACAAAGGGGTGATAACAGAGAAGTTCCTCTCTTATATATACATACATATAGAACTTTCCCTAACACATGGATATTTAAATATCTTATATTGCTGTAAGACCATATGATGTGATTATACATGTAGATGGCTATATAACCTGCTGCCCGGTTAATAGTGTGTACTCTAAATAAGGACATGTTAATACCTGACTATAGTTGTAACATACATAGATGTCTCCCCATATGTATTATTCTCGTTTCCAGTAGATGTATAGGATGAGTGTATATGTATAGAGAACAGAATTAGATCGAACATATATGCATAATACAACTGATTCAGTAAACAAAAGACTTATGAATTTATACAGTTGATTAACAATAACCAATCTCAGTATTAAGGGGTATCGGCCGCAGGCGGACAATGAAACATGTAAAGGGCATCAAGTGGACCAAGGGTGGCAGAGGGCCCCAGACACAGAAACACCAAAGCCAAGGAGTTTAAAAATATATGTTTTTAGAAATGCAATATTTCTAATCAACTATGATAAGCATGCTACCAATGATTAATTAGGTCAAATTCAGAGTTATACCCTTCTGGTATTTGTGTCCTCAATTTAAATATCCAAAAGGTCTCTTGCTTGGCTAAAAGCTTATCCTTGTCACCACCCCTAGGGGGTCTTTTAACAGCTTTAATAGCTCTCCATTTGAAAGTGGTAACATTACAATGATGTGTTTCTATAAAGTGTTTGGAAAGTGCTGAGCATGTCACTTTGTTTTTGATGTAGCCTAGGTGTTCCCTTATTCTGGTGCGTACATCCCTACTCGTTCTACCAATGTATTGCTGATGATGTTGTGTACACTCTATTAGGTATACTACATAAGATGTTGAACATTTTATGAGACCTATTGTTTCAAATATTTGATGTGTGGTACAAGAATAGAATTCTTTGCCTTCAACCAAATAGTCACAGGCTTTACATCTTCCATCGCCACATTTATATGTTCCCTGAATGTCTAGCCAAGAGCTGCGGCGTTTAGTTGTTGGCAATTGTGTTGGAGATAGAATGTTCCCTAGGGTTAAATTTTTGGAATACACACATTTAAAACCCTTATCTATCACTTCCTTCAATGCCCTGTCTCCATGAAGTATCGGAAAGTATTTTTTTAGGATAGCACAGATTTCATAATATTCAGTTGAATATTTTGTGATAAACATAGTTCTATCATCCATAGCCTTTCTTGGTCTGTGTTCCAGGGCCTCCCGCCTCCCAACCTTAGCCACTTCCTTAGCCACGTTCCTTACCATCTCCGGCCGGTACCCCCTTTCGATTTGTCTGTTAACCATACCTTTACTTTCGTCAATGTAGTCACTTTCAGAACTACATATCCGTTTAGTACGTAATAGTTGCCCTTTAGTTATTCCTTTAAAAACATGCCTGGGATGTGAGCTCTTGTTGTGTAAAAGTGTGTTGCCTGATATTGGTTTCCTATATAGTTTGGAAGTAATCACACCTGTTTTAGGGTTACCTATCAAGGTTACATCCAAAAAACCCTGCACCTTGTCTCATGTTTTCCAGCTGCTGGAATTTTACCTATAACGAATAAAGAAGTTTACTTTTATCTACTAGAGGTTGCGCTTCTCTTTGTTTATTGAACTATATATTATATTATGTATTGAGAGTGAACTATACATTATATTATGTATTGAGCGTGAACTATATATATTATGTATTGAGCGTGAAATATATATTATATTATGGGGCATATTTATCAAAGGTCTTGCAGACCTGATCCTACAGTGCGGATCAGGTCCGCAAGACATCGCTGAATGTGGAGAGAAATACTCTCTCTGCATTTAACATTGCACCAGCAGCTCACAAGAGCTGCTGGTGCAACGCCGCCCCCTGCTGACTCGCAGCCAATCGGCCGCCAGCTGGGAGGTGTCAATCAATCTGATCATAGTCGATCAGGTTGAATTCCGGCGATTCCTGTCCACCTCATCAGAGCAGGCGGACAGGGTTATGGAGCAGCGGTCTTTAGACCACTGCTTCATAACTGCTGTTTCTGGCGAGTCTGAAGACTTGCCAGGAACACAGGCCCACAAGCTCCGTTCGGAGCTTGATAAATGGGCCCCTCTGTATTGAGAGTGAACTATACATTATATTATGTATTGAGCGTGAACTAAATATTATATTATGTATTGAGAGTGAACTATATATTATATTATGTATTAGAGAGTGAACTATATATTATATTGTGTATTAGAGAGTGAACTATATATTATATTATGTATTGAGCGTGAACTAAATATTATATTATGTATTGAGAGTGAACTATATATTATATTATGCATTAGAGAGTGAACTATATATTATATTGTGTATTAGAGAGTGAACTATATATTATATTATGTATTAGAGAGTGAACTATATATTATATTATGTATTGAGAGTGAACTATATATTATATTATGTATTGAGAGTGAACTATATATTATATTATGTATTAGAGAGTGAACTATATATTATATTATGTATTAGAGAGTGAACTATATATTATATTATGTATTGAGAGTGAACTATATATTATATTATGTATTAGAGAGTGAACTATATATTATATTATGCATTGAGAGTGAACTATATATTATATTATGTATTAGAGAGTGAACTATATATTATATTATGTATTGAGAGTGAACTATATATTATATTATGTATTAGAGAGTGAACTATATATTATATTGTGTATTAGAGAGTGAACTATATATTATATTATGTATTGAGAGTGAACTATATATTATATTATGTATTAGAGAGTGAACTATATATTATATTGTGTATTGAAGTGAACTATATATTATATTATGTATTAGAGAGTGAACTATATATTATATTATGCATTGAGAGTGAACTATATATTATATTATGTATTAGAGAGTGAACTATATATTATATTATGTATTAGAGATTGAACTATATATTATATTGTGTATTAGAGAGTGAACTATATATTATATTATGTATTGAGAGTGAACTATATATTATATTATGTATTAGAGAGTGAACTATTTATTATATTATGTATTAGAGAGTGAACTATATATTATATTATGCATTGAGAGTGATCTATATATTATATTATGTATTGAGAGTGAACCTGCCTGTGTATTAATTTCCTGTTATAAGCTGAGTGATGCTACTGTATTTTTTCTTCCCGTACAGCTCACTATATTCCTACGCTCCCTTGCCAGCTGTAGTACTTGTGCAGAGCCCTCTACACAGCAGCCAGGCATCATGGCTTTGACAGTACCAGTATCACACAGCTCATAATATCATTTATTTCAAACATTACACTTTGCTTTCTGATTACAGGGCCCTTTAAGCTTATTTAACAGTATCAAAATTACCTACTTTCCTGGATCCTGCAGGATTGTCACATGTTGGTTGCTCTACCCACTTTCCCACCCAGAGCAAATGAATTGGGTTTTAGCGACTGCCCAACTCCATCCAGGAACAGAGAGGAGTCGTTTATTTTAAAATATATTCTGTTTTTTTTTTTTTAAATACTTTAAAGGGAAACTGTACCCAAAAGTATGTCATCCAAATGAAAGAGTAGCATCTAAACTTGGTTTTAAATGTAATCAATTTTCACTTTATATTTATTTGGGGAGTAAAAATGTTGAAATGTTTAAATGCTGCTTTTTCATATGGATGATAGACCATTTTTTAGTAGATTGTCCCTTTAATGTCAGTTTAAACGAGTATGATGGAGGACCAATCCCTTTAATGTCAGTTTAAACGAGTATGATGAAGGACCAATCCCTTTAATGTCAGTTTAAACGAGTATGATGAAGGACCAATCCCTTTAATGTCAGTTTAAACGAGTATGATGGAGGACCAATCCCTTTAATGTCAGTTTAAACGAGTATGATGGAGGACCAAGACTGACACGTAAAAACAATGCTCACTGTTAATAGGGAAACATGGAACGATATAGCAAACAATATTGATACACTATCATATAGGGAACAAGTACAATATGATTACATAACTTGTAACACGTTAACATTTTTGCATTTTTGCAAATTAAAATAGAAATAGAATCCTGCAAATGTTATGTTTATTTTAAGAAAAATATCATAAACAGTTGTTTTTTTTTAATTTGTTTTCTTACAATGTTTTACAGCTCTAAGATAATTATAGACAAAGAAAAGCTGGCAATAGATCTCGTTAGTTTTTGGAAGCTATAAAAAAGGAAATGACTGTGGCTAAATCATGTACAAGACTATTATTAAACATCAACACAGGGTTTCCATAGCAGATTTTGACAAATGAGTTATATTCCTTATGTAATAATTAAGTTTAAACTGAAAACACAGCCAATTCTTCCTTTTATCAAATTTTTTCTTTCATGATTCAGATATCGAATACAATTTTAAAAAGTCTCCAACTTACTTCTATTATCAGATTTGCTTCATTCTCATGTTATTCTTTGTTGAAGAGATATCTAGATAGGTAATGTGCTCATGTTTGAAGCTCCTCTTGACAGGAAATAGTGCTGCCATCTAGTGCTCTAGCTAATGCATAACATTGTTAAAAAAAACTGCTTAAATATAATGCTACAACACATGCACACTCCTGAGCTGACCTTCCTTCTTTTCAACAGAGATAACAAGAAGAAAATTTGATTATTGAAGTAAATTGGAAAGTTGTTTAAAATTGTATGCTCCATCCGAATAATTAAAGATTTTTGTTTTGGGGTGGGTTTATGTCACTTTAAAAAAGGTACTGTATGGAGAAAATGTATCTGCTTTTCTTGGAAAAAAATATTATAATATTACCAAATACAGTAGGATAAAAAAATGTTGAAAGTATAAAGAACAGAATGACTACTTAGTAGCTACTACTAGTACTAGTACTATCCTGTCTCTAAAACAAACCTAATAATTCCTCTGCCTTATCATTACTGCAAGGGTAAACATTACCAAATATATGAATACATTCTTTAACCTTCTATCTACATCAGTGTTTCCCAAAGTGGGAGCTACCACCCCCTAGTGGGCAGTGCAATTACTGGGGGGTCATTAATAGATATGAAAGGTGGGAGGAGTGCTAGGGTTACCAAACGCAGCACTAATAGGCAAAAAGGTGGAAGAGGAAGCTAGTGGGCCCCCTAAACATGATTATAATAATTTGCTGTGCTTTCTCCTAGATGCCTAAAGTTTCTCACTTTGTATTTGAAGATTTACTGCTATTTTCTTTCAAGGCTTTTCCTTTTATGATAGTTCAGGTTTGTCAGCAACTTACTTTCTCTAACTGCAATAAATTGCAGCCTTTTGTGCTGAAGGCTTGCGTTCTTTGTTTTACCAGTATTGTTAACATTAATGCACAGTTCATAATTATTGTGTAGTAGCAGGAAACACAGCAAAGGCCTGTTGTGCTTTCTGTGTAGTTTTCGTTACATTCATCTGTTTATGTTTTTTCAGTCTTCTGTCTGATGTCATTGTTATGCACACTATATAACACTATGGTAAGTAGAATATATTTTTCATAAAGTTTGTTTATTGGTGCAATTGTACAACTATGCTCCAAGCAAATAAATTAACCACAGATCTCTGAACATTGTGATTTAAAACTCCTGCTAAGTGACATGGAAACAGATATTGGGTAATTGGTATCATATCATCAATCATATAGATTTCACTAACATTTTTTAATAATTAAGTAATTACTAGGGGTAAAATTATAAGTTGCACTCAATTTAGTGCTCCTACTCAAGTGTTAACCACTCTAGACGGAAGCTTTTTGAATGCGCCAGGTTGCACTCGTATTACAAGTTGAAAGTAAAAGCATAAATCCGACATGCGCAACAAAATTTTGCAGAATAGAAGCTGTATACTAATTCACACTCTTATAGGAACAGTAAAGTAATTTTATATATCCATAGTATAAGCGATATGAAACCCCAAAATTTTCTTTTCTGATTGAGACAGACAGAGCATGCAATTTTGAAAACATTTCCGATTTACTTCTTTTATCAAATTTGATTAGTTTCCATGGTATTCTTTGTTGAAGAGATACCTAGGTAGGTGTCTTGTATATTACGTGGCAGGAAATAGTGCCACCATCTAGTACCCTTGGAAATGGATAATATTCATGCACTTACAAGAAAATATGTCAGTTCACACATAAAACAGTCAAACTGATAGCCCGAGGTGCGAGGTGTCTTCCTGCTCACCATTATAGCTCTGTCCAAAGAAGGCTCCTCTGTTTCCTCAGACAATTCCTTGACACTGGACACCAACACATACAAAAAGGTGGATACAAATTTTTTAAGCTCCTTCACCCTTACGTGTTTTGTCCGTGCTCTCCGGACTGTTTCAAAAGGGAAGTTTTTTGGGGAAAAGGCTTGGGACCCAATTGGTTAGCCTTTCCACAACAGCTTCCCTTTTGGAACAGTCTGGAAAGCACGGAAGAAGCGCATAAGGTGAAGGAGTTTACGAATTGTTTATCCGTTTTTTTGTGCATGTGGTGGTGTCCCATGCCAAGGATTTGTCTGTAGCTAGCCTGAAGGAACAGAGGAGCCTTCTTGGGACAGAGCTGTATCGGTGAGCAGGCGGACGCCTCAAGCTATTACTTCGACTGCTTTATGTGTGAACTGACATATTTTCATGTAAGTTCAATTAGTGGAGCTTGTTTTATTTGCTTATTAAATTATTTCACTTCAGTCAAGGATGCGCTGTTTTGTTCTTATTTTTGTAGATATTTGCTATTAGAAGACCAGACTATGAGGCCAATTTATCGGTTCAGCGGATCATGCCTGACAGACATCGATGAATGCCGACAGCATATGCTGTCGGCATTTATCATTGCACAAGCCATTCTGGTGCAATGCCGTCTCCTGCAGATTCACGTCCAATCGGCCGCTAGTAGGGGGTGTCAATCAACCTGATCGTATAGGATGAGGCGGATTGATATCCACTGCTTCAGAGCAGGCGGACCAGTTATAAAGCAGCGGTCCATTTGGAGCTTGATAATTCGGCCCCTATGGGTCTTTTCATGAAGAAAGCGCCATCTCTTAAAGACTCTCCACTACTGCACTTTGGAACCTTTTTTTACACACCCATAGGGAATCATAGTCCCCATAGACATTGAATTTAGGAACTAGTACACAAAGGGATGCTTCTCTGTTTTTAATCTCTGTTTCTATTTTTACTTTTGGTTTTATACATATATTCGAATATCACTTATTTGAGTGCACTGACTGCTGCTGTGCATTTACCGCTTAGAGTTTCTTCTTTTTCTATGCTCTCTAAAGACTTTAGTATCCCTCCCTTCCTATATATACCATACTCTTCATTCTGTCATATAGCCAAGAGGATGGAGAGCGAAAGGAAACAGGAATCGTGACGCCTACACATATTAATGGAAAGTCTTAAGCATAGAAAAATCAAGGTTACTTTTAGGGTTAGTCTTCATATGTCACCTCTACAACAATTAATAAATATATTTATTGGTTAGTATTTACCTTGTTTTATTTCACACTCTATGTTACATCTTAGGTATGTAGGTATTAATGGGATTAGAATGTAATATGCAAATTTATTTAGCAACTCCAAAAAAACTATCCCCTTCCTAGATAGAGAAATACAGATAATCAATATTTATATAGGAAGGCACTACAAAGTCAAGAGTATATTATGAAAATATATATTTTTAGTAGGAATAGCAATTTGATTTTTCACTAATGTTCATACTAGACTTATACACACATTCCAGTCCTCCAAACATCCACAAGAAAATGTATTTAATTCCAAAATAAATATATCCTTAAAGGGAGAGGAAACCCCAACATTTTCTTTCATGATTCAGATAGAACATACAATTATATACAACTTTCCAATTTACTTCTATTATAAAATTTGTTTTATTCTTCTGCTTTCCTTTGCTGAAGCAACAGCGTTGCACTACTGGCTGCTAGCTGAACATATCTAGTTAGCCAATCACAAGAAACAAATATGTGAAGGTACCAATCAGCAACTAGCTTCTACTAGTGTAGGATATGTGCGTATTCTTTTTCAACAAGAAATACTAAGAGAACAAAGCACATTTAAAAATAGAAGTGAATTTAAAAGTGTTTAAAAATTACATGCTCTGTCTGAATCCTGCAAGTTTAATTTTCACTTTTTTATCCGTTTAAGATTTGCTCAAATAATTTTGTTAAAAATATTTAAAAAAAAACACCTCTCCTGAAACATCTCTCCCTCCACTTTTGGCAGAGTTTAAGACTTTTGGTGACCACACAAATTTCCTAATTAATGCATTATTAATTAGATCCTTAACAGTACTATGCCACGACAGGACTTTGAACAACTTCAATTAGTTTGCCCATACAGTATAAAATATGACAAGATTAAATATTTAGGAATCTATCTAGCTCCATCTAGTAATAAACTATTTAAATATAATTATCTCCTCCTACTGCATAAATTACGCAAAGACTTTGACAGTTGGAAAGACAAACCCCTATCCTGGTGGGGACATATACAGTCGATTAAAATGATGACCCTCCAGCAAATCCTCTATATCAAGCAGCCCCTATACACTTACCCGTCACATACCTTAAATATGCTCAGCTAACACACATGTTATGGACATCACCACACAAATAAGACTTACTTAGGGAACCTACAAAATTTGAACGACTATGCCTGATGGACACATTACCCCAGGGGTCCCTGTCGATAGTTAAGAAACTTTTGGATGAATCTCCCACACCCCCTCTCCCACCATTTACATCCTTAGAATTAGGGATCTCACTTGATGGGAAACAGTGGAACAACATATTTTCTACCACACATACAAATCATCTTCCTCTCCTAGACTACTAGAGTTAAACCATAAAATCTTGTTCCATTGCTATTTAACCCTAAATAGGATCAAACAAATATATCCTAATTCTAATGGCTCTTGCTGGAGAGAATGTGGTGAATTAGGCACCATGTCACACATTTGGTGGTAATGTAAATGTTTGTCCCCATTTTGATAAAATGTTGAAACCTTTAATAAAGAACTAATGGAAGATTCCTTCACACTGACTCCAACCACTGCCCTTCTTAATTATAGAGCTGGAAAACAATGTAAAATAAGATGGAAACTATTACAAATGGGTATTAACAGTGCAAGGTAGTGAATCGCTAGAAAAAACTTCCCTGATACCTACCATGCAAGAATGAATACTCACTACATCAGAATTCCTCTCCTATGAGGAATTCTCATACTTTAAATTGGGAAATATGACCTTCTTTCAGGAGGTCATATTTTACTGGGATTCTCTTGTTTATGCAACCCCTCTACAACAATGAGATAAAAATACTCTTTTTCCCCTTTCTTACATCAAGTCCCAGCCGGGTCTCTCTTCTCTTCCCCCCGCCCCCTCAATCTCTTTTTCTCTTCTTCATTCTCTTTCCCTTGTCTTCTTTGAATTCACCTCTTTTCTTGCAAACCCGTTCTCTTTTATCCTCAGGATTTGATAATATAATACTGTAAATATAGTAATTCTGATGTGTACGGTATATTATGTTCAACTGTTAATAGCTAAATGTAGCTCAGCAGAGACAGTTTTTTGCCTATTTAATTGATGCCTTCTTAGGCACCAATACCACACTCTGCTGAGTTTTCTGGACATATCATTAAGAGGCGGAGTGAGAAATACAAACAGGGCTACAGCACCTCTATACGACCAATGACTTTACTCTACTGAGAACTACTGCTTAAGAAGTTACAATTAGAAATTGGATATGCATTACACAATGTTGTTGTATGCAAGAACATTTGCAGTTTTACATACGTTTGCTTTGATATGGTATTGAATATATTTTATCAATAAAAAATTTATATAAAAAAAAAATATACAAATGCAAAAGGGCCCTCTGTAGGGCCCTCCTTTATCAATATTTGATTAATAGGATTAGAAACAGCCATAAAACGAATGTGGTGAAACTATAAAAGTGCAAGACCTTTCTAGCAAATATAGCTTGTGATGATGTGAGCACATTAAACTAAGGCCTCATCTCATGTTGGAACTGTGGCCAAGTGGAAGCCATAGCTCTGGTACAATGCACCTTCACCATGGAGGTGACTTTTATCCTTTATTCAAAAGTCAAAATAATTATGTGGAAATCCAAAAGGAGAAAAAAATAGAAAAAAACAACCTGTAAAATAAATATTTGAGGGCCCTAAACAACATCAACTCCTTGTGACAGGCCTCAACACAGTATAAGTAAATGGGATACTAAAAATAAAAAAATAAAAATAATTTAGATAACTACTTATAATTGTCACATTTGTTAAGGCACATAATGCATGAGGCTAAATTAAACTGGCCAGGTGTGAGTTGCATGGGCTTGAGCTTAAAAAATATAATTACCATTCATTAGAATGGCTTCTGTATGCTGTAGAGCAGGGGTCGCCAACCTTTCGGACCTCAGGGACCACTAAACTCACAATTTTTAATCCCGTGGACCACTAACATGATTTTTAAAAAGGTGTAAACCTCTATAATGTATATGTGTATGTGTGTGTATATATATATATATATATATATATATATATATATATATATATATATATATAATTATTATTATTATTATTATTAATATTAGGTATTTGTAGAGCGCCAACAGATTCTGCAGCGCTGATATATATATATGTATGTATATGTTTATATGTATATATATATATATATATATATATATATATATATATATATATATATATATATATATATATATATATACACACAAACTGTACATAACTAGTATAACCATAGCTAAGGTTACATTATTTATATATTTACACATTTTTAAGAATTATTTTTTGGAATTAAATAACTGAATGACAGAACTGAGAGAATACTTCCAAATGATAGATGAAGGGTGAGTGCCAACTTTTGAGCTGGAAACAGATACAGAAAGTGGGGAAAAAAAGAATTATGTTTAAAAGGACCACAAGACTTCCAAGTTACCTCCCCAGTTAGGAATTATTCAAAACTACTTATGATCATGGACAGACAATGGAGTCATAAATTAAGTTTATATCAAAAAACTCTCAATATGGATGTGAGCTAACCACAACTGATGTTACTGGCAATTACTACAATACTTGTGGGATAGGGCTAATCTGCTGGATGGCAATTACTGGAATTCCGGTGGAATGGCTTTGTGCGCAGGAAAATTATTAGAATGAAAAATAATTAAAGGTACACTAAACCCCAGTTTGTTTCTCTCGTGATTCAGATAGAGCATGCAATTTTGAGCATCTTTCTAATTCACTCCTATTATCAAATTTTCTTCATTCTCTTGCTATCTTTATTTGAAAAAGAATGCATCTAAGCTAAGGATCCAGCAAAATTTTGGTTTAAAACCATGGACAGCCCTTGTTTATTGGTGCTGTCCAATCAACAAGGACAACCCAGGTTGTTCACCAAAAATGGACCGGCATCTAAACTTACATTCCTGTACAACCGAACCAAATTTTTTCGCCATGCACATATCTAATTGGAAAGTCGTTAGTATTATCAATATTATAATTTATTTGTAAAGTACCACAGCATTTCATAGTGCTGGGTACATAAGGGGGGGGACAAAAAAAGAAAATATTCTCTTTTTTGTTTTTAAGAAAGAAAAAGTGGTAAATACATTATATGTCATTTTTAATGTTTGTGATAAACTTCTAAAATACTGTACTGTGTCTGTGAAACTAGTACAAACCAGGGGCGAAACTACGTCCTAAGTCCGAATGAAGGTTCCTTTAAATGACGTCATCCAAGATGATAAGATTCTATCAGCCAATCGGAATTCGAAGGACGCCATCTTGGATGACGTCATTTAAAGGAACCTTCATTCGGACTTAGGACGTTGCAAGAAGAGGATGGATCCGCGCCGGAGGTCTTCAACATGGAGCCGCTTGTCACCGCTTTGAAGAAGATGGTTGCCGGTCCGGATCTACTCTTCTGCCGGATAGCATGAAGACTTTGGAGCCTCTTCTGGACCTCTTCAGCCGTCGCTTGATAGAAGACTTCAGCCGGATTATGGATCTTCAGCCCCCGCTTGGGCTTGGATGAAGATTTCGGAGCCTGGAGCGATCGGTGATACCTGGCATGGTGAAGACAAGGTAGGAAGATCTTCAGGGGCTTAGTGTTAGGTTTATTTAAGGGGGGTTTGGGTTAGATTAGGGGTATGAGGGTGGTGGGTTGTAATGTTGGGGGGGGTATTGTATGTTTTTTTTTACAGGCAAAAGAGCTGAATTCTTTGGGGTATGCCCCGCAAAAGGCCCTTTTAAGGGCTGGTAAGGTAAAAGAGCTTTTCTATTTTAATTTTAGAATAGGGTAGGGCATTTTTTTATTTTGGGGGGCTTTGTTATTTTATTAGGGGGCTTAGAGTAGGTGTAATTAGCTTAAAATTGCTGTAATATTTTTATTATGTTTGTAATTAATATTTTTATTTTTTGTAACTTAGCTTTTTTTATTTTTTGTACTTTAGTTAGTTTATTTAATTGTATTTATTTGTAGGTATTGTATTTAATTTATTTATTGATAGTGTAGTGTTAGGTTTAATTGTAGATAATTGTAGGTATTTTATTTAATTAATTTATTGCTAGTGTAGTGTTAGGTTTAATTGTAACTTAGGTTAGGATTTATTTTACAGGTAATTTTGTAATTATTTTAACTAGGTAGCTATTAAATAGTTCTTAACTATTTAATAGCTATTGTACCTGGTTAAAATAAATACAAAGTTGCCTGTAAAATAAATATAAATGCTAAAATAGCTACAATATAATTATTATTTATATTGTAGCTACATTAGGATTTATTTTACAGGTAAGTATTTAGCTTTAAATAGGAATAATTTATTTAATAAGAGTTAATTTATTTCGTTAGATTTAAATTATATTTAATTTAGGGGGGTGTTAGGGTTAGGGTTAGACTTAGCTTTAGGGGTTAAAAAATGTATTAGAGTAGCGGTGAGGTACGGTCGGCAGATTAGGGGTTAATAATTGTAGGTAGGTGGAGGCGACGTTGTGGGGGGCAGATTAGGGGTTAATAAATATAATATACGGGTCGGCGGTGTTATGGGCAGCAGATTAGGGGTACATAGGGATAATGTAGGTTGCGGCGGTGTACGGAGCAGCAGATTAGGGCTTAATAATAATATGCAGGGGTCAGCGATAGCGGGGGCGGCAGATTAGAGGTTAATAAGTGTAAGGTTAGGGGTGTTTAGACTCGGGGTACATGTTAGGGTGTAAGGTGCAGACTTAGGAAGTGTTTCCCCATAGGAAACAATGGGGCTGCGTTAGGAGCTTAACGCTGCTTTTTTGCAGGTGTTAGGTTTTTTTTCAGCTCAAACTGCCCCATTGTTTCCTATGGGGGAATCGTGGACGAGCACGTTTTTGAAGCTGGCCGCGTCCGTAAGCACCGCTGGTATCGAGAGTTGCAGTGGCGGTAAATTATGCTCTACGCTCCTTTTTTGGAGCCTAACGCACTGAAAACGCAGGCATTCTGTGAACTCTAAATACCAGCGGTATTTAAAAGGTGCGGGGAAAAAAAAGCATGCGTTAGCTACGCGGGTCGTTACCGACAAAACTCTAAATCTAGCCGTAGGAGACCTAACTTCATCCCTTGTCACTGTCTATAGAATACTTTATGGAAAATGATTTGTTTTAGAGCAGATTTACATATTGCAACAGGTTAAAAGATCTGTTTTACCACAGGTAGGAACTCTGGGTAACAATATGCAAATAAAATTCAGTGTGTTCCATAGCAGAATAATATTAAAAAGCACTGCTTTCAGGTATGCTTGAAATTACAGCAGCATGTTGAATGAGGTGATATTGATTAAAAGTGAATGCTAGAAACATATTTAAAGGGGCCTAAAGGTGCACACAAAAAGGCTCTAATATTTTGTATGCAAGCAACAGTAAAATAATTAAGAAATGCCATGACAATGTGCGTAAACCTGGCCAATTAATTAAACACATAGTTAAATTTAGCTCCAGAGCAGCAATGCACTACTGGGACCTAGCTGAACACATCTGGTAAGCCATTGACAAGTGTCATAGGTGTAAATCCACCAATCAGCAGCTATTTCCCAGTAGTGCATTACTGCTCCTGCGGCTACCTAAGGTAAGCTTTTCAACAAAGGATACAAAAAGAACTAAGCACTTTTGGTAACAGAAGTAAATTGAGAATTCTCTTAAAAATTGCATACTCTGTCTTTCATGTCCCTTTAATAAAATGGTTTCTATTTAAAAAGGTGTTTTTTATTTATAATGTTGGTCCATTTAAATCATTTAATACCGTATTTGTTGTTAGAATGCAAAATGCTGAAATTGTGTGGAGTTTTTTTTTGGCCATGAGCAAATTCTGACTTTTCCTACGGTACAAATGTAAATATTAAAGAAATATGAAACCCAGATATTTTCTTTTGTGATTCAAACAAAGAATAACAATTTTAAAACATTTCCAAATTACTTTTATAATCACATTTGCTTTGTTCCCATGTATTCTTTGTTGAAGAGATACCTAGCTAGGTGGCTGGAGCACTCTATGGCAGAAATAGTGCTGCCATATAGTGCTTTTGCAAATGGATAATATTCTTGCAAACAGCTGCCATAGACACCTGCACACTCCTAAGCTTTTTGCAACAAAGATACCAAGAGAACAAAGAACATTTCATAATAAAAGTGAATTAGAAAGTTTAAAATGGCATCTGAATCATGAGAGAAAAATATTGGGTGTCATGTCTCTTTAAAACACTACATATTGTAATGATTATTAATATAATTTACCCTCATTTCACTCTTTCTGAGCTAGTCAATATTAAAAGTTAGTTTTCCATAGCTGTAAGATACAACTGCAGACCAAAGAAATGCTGAAATTGCTGTTCAAGGCCATAAGTTTTCCGACAGTGTTTTAAGAAACAAAGATGACCTTGTGCTAGCAGTGCTGAAGACCAAGCAAGCAAATAAATCACTGTGTGCCAGGAAAAACGAGACCACTTGGACAGCAAATTTTAAAGTTTCAGAAACGACTATTGTTGATTTCATGACTGATCTATACTGATATAGAAGGTGATAAAATCATTATATGTTTTGGTAATTTTTGTTTAGCTAACAGTGTTGTGATTAAAAGGAAATTGTTTTGGTAGGGACAGTATGTCACTGGGAGATGATTGGTCTGTAGTGTTAGTTATTGTCATGGAGACTTTGGAAGTTGTGGTCTTTAATGAGTTGGGGACATAACAAGCTTTGTATTTTGAGAATGGTAGCATACCTCCTAATGTGTCCTGAAGGCCTCAACACACTGGGAGATGAGGAAGACTTTAGGGCAGTGACCATAGGTTTTTATGGTCAAAGCCATGACCAGAGGGGGATGGTACTGTAGGATGTGTAATGGGCAGGGTTGGGCAGACAGTGGCTTAGGTGGACGGTTCATGGGCATAGCCCAAGTAGTTCATGGTTTTACTCTGTAAACCAGGACATCCTGTTTGCGGTTACATCATTTTTTGATGCAGCGGTCTCATCATCATTGCATCATGTTTGTTTGGTGCGCATTTTACTTTAAAAGTTGACTCTACCACTCACTTTGACTGAGCATTGTGTGCTTTGCTAAATCAGGTGCATTTAGTTTTTTGACCTCAGCTTTTTCTTTGACTTTGTTTCTGTCTTCTAGACCAGGGGTCACCAATAGTGATGTCGCGAACTGCCATTGACTTCAATAGGCAGGCGAACTTTAAAACCCACAAGGACTCTTTCTGGCCACAATAGTGATGGAAAAGTTGTTTCAAGGGTACTAACACCTGGACTGTGGCATGCCGGAGGGGGATCCATGGCAAAACTACCATGGAAAATTACATAGTTGATGCAGAGTCTGGTTTTAAGCCATAAAGGGCCTAAATCACCTAATATTCCTAAATTGTTTGGAATAACGTGCTTTAAAACATCAGGTATGATGTTGTATCGATCAGGTAGTGTAAGGGTTATGCCCGCTTCACAGTGACAGACCAAACTCTCCGTGTAACACACCGCAAACAACCGCAAACAGTCCATTTGCACAACCACAAGATAGATAGATTTGATAGACAGATACATAGATTACATAGCTCAATAGATGCAATATACATATGATAGATACGAATTACATAGATCAATAGATGCAATATACATTTGATAGATACGAATTACATAGATCAATAGATGCAATATACATTTGATAGATACGAATTACATAGATCAATAGATGCAATATACATTTGATAGATACAAATTACATAGATCAATAGATGCAATATACATTTGATAGATACGATTGATAGTTAAATAGATTCGATAGATAAATAGATAGATTTGAAAGATATATAATTTCCCTGACAGAGTATAACAATAAGACATGCGGTCTGGGACCCGTGGTGTGTTAAGTAGTACTATTCTTAGCAGTTTACTGCTACCTGTTACTCCCCCTATCGGGGGAGGTCTATATGGCCTGCATTTTTGGAACAGGGAGATGGAAGAAGATGATTGGTCTGTCCTCCTACTTCAGATTTGTCCTAAACACAAGTGGCTGTCTCAAAACAGTCCGGCCACGAGATAGATTTGATAGATAGATATACATAGATTGATAGTTAGATAGAATCGATAGAAGATAAATAGATCGATTTGATAGATAAATAATTACCCTGGCAAAGTATAATAATAAAACATGCGGTCTGGGACCCATGTTAACTAGGTTGTGTTAAGTGTTACTATTCTTAGCACTTTAATCCCTGTTACTCCCCTTATCGGGGGAGGTGTATATGGCGTGCATGATTACCCTGACAAAGTATAACTACAAGACATGCGGTCTGGGACCCATGGTAACTAGGCTGTGTTAAGTAGTACTGTTCTTAGCAGTTTAATCCCTCTTACTCCCCCTATCGGGGGAGGTCTATATGTCCTGCATGATTACCCTGATAAAGTATAACAACAAAACATGCGGTCTGTGACCCATGGTAACTAGGTTGTGCTAAGTAGTACTATTCTTAGCACTTTAATCCCTGTTACTCCCCCTATCGGGGGAGGTCTATATGGCCTGCATGATTGCCCTGACAAAATATAATAATAAAACATGAGTTCTGGGACCCATTGTAAGGTTGTATTAAGTAGTACTGTTCTTAGCATTTTAATACCTGTTACTCACCCTATCAGGGGAGGTCTATATGGCCTGCATAATTACCCTGACAAAGTATAACAACCAAACATGCACCCTGGGACCCATGGTAAGGTTGTGTTAAGTAGTACTGTTCTTAGCATTTTAATACCTGTTACTCACCATATTGGGGGAGGTCTATATGGCCTGCATGATTACCCTTACAAAATATAATAATAATAAAACATGCACTCTGGGACCCATGGTAAGGTTGTGTTAAGTAGTATTGTTCTTAGCATTTTAATACCTGTTACTCACCCTATCGGGAGAGGTCTATATGGCCTGCATGATTACCCTTACAAAATATAATAATAAAACATGTGCTCTGTGACCCATGGTAAGGTTGTGTTAAGTAGTATTGTTCTTAGCATTTTAATACCTGTTACTCACCCTATCGGGAGAGGTCTAAATGACCTGCATGGTTACCCTTACAAAACATAATAATAAAACATGCGCCCTGGGACCCATGGTAAGGTTGTGTTAAGTAGTACTGTTGTTAGCATTTTAATACCTGTTACTCACCCTATCAGGGGAGGTCTATATGGCCATCACGATTAGCCCAAAAAGATTACAACAATAAAACATGCTGTCTGTGACCCATGGTAACTAGGTTAATTTCAGTAGTACTGTTCTTATTAGTTTAATACCTGTTACAACCCCTAATGGTGGGAGGTCTATATGGCCTGCATGATTACCCGGACCAAATAAAACAACAAGACATGCGGTCTGGGCCTCGGACCCATGGGTAACTAGGTTGTGTTAAGTAGTACTATTCCTAGCACTTTCATCCCTGTTACTCCCACCAATCGGGGGAGGTCTATATGGCCATCATGATTAGCCTAAAAAAATTACAACAATAAAACATGCGGTCTGAGACCCATGGTAACTAGGTTTATTTCAGTAGTACTGTTCTTATTAGTTTAATACCTGTTACAACCCCTAATGGTGGGAGGTCTATATGGCCTGCATGATTACCCACACCAAATAAAACAACAAGACATGCGGTCTGGGCCTAGGACCCATGGGTAACTAGGTTGTGTGAAGTAGTACTATTCTTAGCATGTTCATCCCTGTTACTCCCACCTATCGGGGGAGGCCTATATGGCCATCATGATTAGCCTAACAAAGTACAACAATAAAACATGCGGTCTGGGACCCATGGTAACTAGGTTTATTTCAGTAGTACTGTTCTTATTAGTTTAATACCTGTTACAACCCCTAATGGTGGGAGGTCTATATGGCCTGCATGATTACCCGGACCAAATAAAACAACAAGACATGCGGTCTGGGCCTGGGACCCATGGGTAACTAGTTTGTGTTAAGTAGTACTATTCCTAGCACTTTCATCCCTGTTACTCCCACCTATCGGGGGAGGTCTATATGGCCATAATGATTAGCCTAAAAAAATTACAACAATAAAACATGCGGTCTGGGACCCATGGTAGCTAGGTTTATTTCAGTAGTACTGTTCTTATTAGTTTAATACCTGTTACAACCCCTAATGGTGGGAGGTCTATATGGCCTGCATGATTACCCGCACCAAATAAAACAACAAGACATGTGGTCTGGGCCTGGGACCCATGGGTAACTAGGTTGTGTGAAGTAGTACTATTCTTAGCACTTTCATCCCTGTTACTCACACCTATTGGGGGAGGCCTATATGGCCATCATGATTAGCCTAACAAAGTACAACAATAAAACATGCGGCTGGGACCCATGGTAACTAGGTTTATTTCAGTAGTACTGTTCTTATTAGTTTAATACCTGTTACAACCCCTAATGGTGGGAGGTCTATATGGCCTGCATGATTACCCGCACCAAATAAAACAACAAGACATGCGGTCTGGGCCTGGGACCCATGGGTAACTAGGTTGTGTTAAGTAGTACTATTCTTAGCACTTTCATCCCTGTTACTCCCACCTATCGGGGGAGGTCTATATCGGGGGAGGTCTAATTTAAAATAATGTTAAGCAGATATGAGTGGTGGCTGCTGGCACAGCAATTAACCACAGTGTATGCTGTGTAAGCCTGACACACAGGCCTGATAGAAAATGAAATTAGATTACACTAGCAAAATGATTTAAAAGTTTGGTTGTTTAAATTAACACTAATGTTAAGCAGATATGAGTGGTGGCTGCTAGCACAGCTATTAACCACAGTGTATGCTGTGTAAGCCTGACACACAGGCCTGATAGAAAATGAAATTAGATTACACTAGCAAAATGATTTAAAAGTTTTTTAAATTTAAAATAATGTTAAGCAGATATGAGTGGTGGCTGCTGGCACAGCAATTAAACAACGTTGCATGCTGTGTAAGCCTGACACACAGGCCTGATAGAAAATTAAATTAGATTACACTAGCAAAATGATTTAAAAGTTTTGTTTTTTAAATTTAAAATAATGTTAAGCAGATATGAGTGGTGGCTGCTGGCACAGCAATTAAACAACGTTGCATGCTGTGTAAGCCTGACACACAGGCCTGATAGAAAATGAAATTAGATTACACTAGCAAAATGATTTAAAAGTTTTGTTTTTTAAATTTAAAATAATGTTAAGCAGATATGAGTGGTGGCTGCTGGCACAGCAATTAAACAACGTTGTATGCTGTGTAAGCCTGACACACAGGCCTGATAGGAAATGAAATTAGATTACACTAGCAAAATGATTTAAAAGTTTTGTTTTTTAAATTTAAAATAATGTTAAGCAGATATGAGTGGTGGCTGCTGGCACAGCAGTTAAACAACGTTGTATGCTGTGTAAGCCTGACACACAGGCCTGATAGAAAATTAAATTAGATTACACTAGCAAAATGATTTAAAAGTTTTTTTTTTTAAATTTAAAATAATGTTAAGCAGATATGAGTGGTGGCTGCTGGCACAGCAATTAACTACAGTATGCTGTGTAAGCCTGACACACAGGCCTGATAGAAAATAAAATTAGATTACACTAGCAAAATGATTTAAAAGTTTTGTTGTTTAAATTTACACTAATGTTAAGCAGATATCAGTGGTGGCACTAATCACAGTATATGCTGTGAGCCTCACACACAGGCTGAAAGCCAGGCAAATGCAAATAAAATTACAAATAATAAAAAAAAAAAAACACTGAAGTTATAGCCCTAAAAAGGGCTTTTTGGGGTGCTGTCCTTGCAGCAGAGATTAGATGAGTCCTTCAGAACTGTAGTGGACACTAAATACACTAGCCTAGCTATCAATTTCCCTATAATGTCAGCAGCAGCAACACTAAAGCTCATATCACTAAGAAAGCAAGATCGTAATGAATCTAAAATGGCTGCTGCCAAGGAGCTGGGAGGGTCTGTGAGGGAGTGTCTGCTGCTGACTGGCTCAAATGTGTCAGAAGGCTGTGAGATACAGGGTCAAAGTTTCCTCAATGATGACAAATAGGGGGCGGATCGAACATCGCATATGTTCGCCCGCAGCGGCGAACGCGAACAAGCTATGTTTGCCGGGAACTGTTCTCCGGTGAACAGTTCACGACATCACTAGTCGCCAACCTTTCGGACCTCAGGGACCACTAAACTCACAATTTTTAATCCCGTGGACCACTAACATGATTTTTAAAAAGGTATAAACCTCTATAATGTATATGTGTATGTGTATATATATATATATATATATATATATATATATATATATATAATTATTATTATTATTATTATTATTAATATTAGGTATTTGTAGAGCACCAACAGATTCCGCAGCGCTGAAATATATATATATATATATATATATATATATATATATATATATATACACATACTGTACATAACTAGTATAACTAAGGTTACATTATTTATATATTTACACATTTTTAAGAATTATTTTTTGGAATTAAATAACTGAATGACAGAACTGAGAGAATACTTCCAAATGACAGATGAAGGGTGAGTGCCAACTTTTGAGCTGGAAACAGACGCAGAAAGTGGGGGAAAAAAGAATTATGTTTAAAAGGACCACAAGACTTCCAAGTTACCTCCCCAGTTAGGAATTATTCAAAACTACTTATGATCATGGACAGACAATGGAGTCATAAATTAAGTTTATATAAAAAAACTCTCAATATGGATGTGAGCTAACCACAACTGATGTTACTGGCAATTACTACAATACTGGTGGGATAGGGCTAATCTGCTGGATGGCAATTACTGGAATTCAGGTGGAATGGCTTTGTGCGCAGGAAAATTATTAGAATGAAAAATAATAAAAAGTACACTAAACCCCAATTTGTTTCTTTCATGATTCAGATAAAGCATGCAATTTTGAGCATCTTTCTAATTCACTCCTATTATCAAATTTTCTTCGTTCTCTTGCTATCTTTATTTGAAAAAGAATGCATCTAAGCTAAGGATCCAGCAAAAATTTGGTTTAGAACCATGGACAGCACTTGTTTATTGGTGCTGTCCAATCAACAAGGACAACCCATGTTGTTGACCAAAAATGGACCGGCATCTAAACTTACATTCCTGTTTTTCAAATAAACATACCAAGAGAATGAAGAAAATTTGATAATAGGAGTCAATTAGAAAGTTGCTTAAAATAGCATGCTCTATCTGAATCACGAAAGAATTTTTTTTGGGTTCAATGTCCCTTTAATATTTAATTAAAAAAAAAAAAGAAGATGGAGGGGAGGAAGACAAACAGTGATGTAAGTCCATCTGAAGGAAAACTACTACAAAGAGACAGGAAAAGGGAAGAAAATAAATGAAATTTAAGAGAGATTTTATTTTTTTATATTTTCTTTTTTTTATATACTTTAATTCCACTATTTCAAGCCAAGACTATACCAACCTCTGCTGGCTTTAGAATGGAAGCATCTTCCTCTGAGCAACACGCCGGGCGGGAGGAATTAAAAATACAATCTAGCTACGCAAGTTGTGCAGTACTACGCAACATGCGTAGGAGATTGTAATTTAACTCCTCCATCGGTTTTCACTGATGTCCAGCCAGGCACTGTAGGGAGTTGCAGCGCGATGGGGGTGACACCATCAGAGGAGATTAATTCCTGCTTGATGGTGTCAAGGACCACCAACATATTCTCGTGGACCACCAGTGGTCCATGGACCACTGGTTGGCGACCGCTGTTCTAGACATCTGCAGTGATTTGATTCCTGTTTCTTAACTCAACTCAAGTACTCATTTTAATTCTCTGTGGATATCAAACTATCATCAGAAGTACTTATCCAGATTTCTATGTCAGTTCTATAATATTCCTACCTCAGACTTTGGGGTAGATTTATCATACCCCGGGCGGACATGATTCGCTATAGCGAATCATGTCTGCCCTGCATCGCTAAATGCTGACAGCATACGCTGTTGGAATTTAATATTGCTCAAGCATTTCTGGTGAAATGCTTGTGCAATGCTGCCCCCTGCACATTCACGGCCAATCTGCCATTAGCAGGGGGTGTCAATCATCTCGATCATATCGTATCGAGATGATTGCAGTCTGCCTCCTCAGAAGTTGTGGACGAGTTAAGGAGCAGCAGTCTTATCTTAAGTTTCAAGCAAGCCGGAAACTTTGGGGGTAGATTGCAGCATTGGCTGCTTGGTAAATCTACCTCTTTGGGGGTCTATTTATTATTGTGCGGGTGGACATGATCCGCTGTAGCGGATCATGTCTGCTGCACATCGATAAATGCCAAGAGCATACGCTGTCGGCATTTATCTTTGCATCAGCAGTTCTTGTGAACTGCTGGTGCAATACTGCCCCCTGCAGATTCACGGGCAATCGGCTGCTAGCAGGTGGTGTCAATCAACCCGTTAATATTCGATTGGGCTGATTGCTGTCCGCCACCACATTTTGTAATGCATGCATATTCTTCCCATACAAAAATGCAATATATGCCCCTTAGCAAGACACCCTGTTTTCAGGGTAAAAAGTGGATTTAGAGAAATAGAAATACTTAGAGAATCTCGCCAGCCCAGAGAGCTTTAGAGAATCAGGCCCATACAATAATATGTTTTTTTCCTGCACTGTTTTAATGTTTATGAGGAATGTCACTCTCAACTAATAACTAGATCTGCTTACCAGTCAGTGAGCAATCAGGAGATGGAGCATAGCTGCACTTCCTGTAAGCTGCAAAATAAAATAAATTAATAAAACATAACTAATTTAACGTAACCGTCTCTCATGCACAAATGTTTCCAATGTTTAAATAGCACTCTCATATGTTCATACATTTAACCCCTTCACTAATGGGAATTTCAGAGAAACACTTTCCCAAAGTACCGGAGAATTTTTAGCATTTTAGGCACAAATAGAGCCTTTGCTTTTTTGATTTCCGTAAGAAAACTATTTATATTTTTAAAGTAGAAAAGTCAAGGTGTTGATCTGTGCCCAATTTGGTATATTTGATTACACTATATGGTCACCAAATACAATCATATAAAAAACTAAATGTTAACTTATTTGCAAACTTTGGTTTTCTCAGTGAAATTATTTACACACAACTACTGCAGTTATAAGACAAATGGCTTCTCTGGGGTCCCCTTTTCTCAGAAACAGCAGACATGCTTTGTCATTAGTTTTTTGCAATTAAAAGGCTACTAATTGCAGCTGGGCACCATACTTTTGAAATTCCTGGCAGTGAAGGGGTTACTCAGTTAGTAAAGTTAATGTTTGCTGCTGTGTAGGGATTTCCCTCCCACCTGACACCTCCCACCCCTGATCCTTACCTGATTCCTCCCTAACAGCTTTCTTCTCCCCCCCCCCCCCTTACTGGTCACCAAAATCTTAGATACTGGCAGACAGGCTTTTTTTTATTTATTTTTTATTTATGTAGTGTAGGGGTACCTCCTCATCCCTTCCCCTCCCTGGTCCCCCTATGCATAATTAATTTCTGTTACCACATCAAATTCTTGACTAATTATATATAATAAATATAATAACTAGAACGGTTAATTTTTGCATGACATAATGTACCAAAGTGGTGGCTCGGCACAACATAGTAAATCAGTGGTGGCTCTACATAATGAATCAAACAGTGGTGACAATATGTTAAACACACTTGGAGCCAGTATGACCCAATTTCTTTTTCAAAATTATACCTAGACTGATAGCATGTCCAACAGGAAAATGTATTAAGCTGCAGGCTGAAAAGTTGTCAAGTAGAGAACCTGTCCATCTGCAATTGGCACTTGGCAAAATTTAAGACTGCTGAAGAGCTCTGTTTTTTAATTCTGTTAAAGATGGGATTGTCATTGCTCCTACAAGTGCCTATCAGCCCCAGTAATATTATTATTATTATTATTATTATTATTATTATTAAATATTTGTAGCGCTAGCCAATTAGGCTCTGGGTGGAGATGTGTCCCACTGCTGTCACCAGCTCCAACATCTTTTATAAAGGCTTCTTAAGTTTTGCAGAGAGCACAGGGGCTGTGCAGTGAGATATTTTAGCCAGATTCTCTATCTGACACCCTATATTTCAGGAAACTCCCCTCCCATTGTAGCCATTATGCCACCACATATGTCCTCTACTATTAATCCCACGATAGGCAGCAATATATATATATATATATATACACATTAAAAAAACTTTTTGCTGGGGCTCCCTTAGGAAGTTGCTTAGTCTGCCTCTATTGTAACACCGGATCTGCCCAATGGAGGCCGAATAAATCATCTAGGGCTGCCATTCGTCTTGTTCAGAGGACAACTGGTTGGTATTTCGTGACTGGACTGAGCTGGTTAGGCAGGATCAGACTGATATACTTCCGGAAAGTTTTCCTCTTACAAAAGCACATTGGGCTAAAATAAGCTACTCCCGGTGCTAACTGGGCCATAGAACAAGCTACTGAGCTGTTGTTCGTTCCTGGCAGACTGCTTCTTTTTCTGTTTGTATTTGTAATATAGCCCCGGAGAAAGTATCTCTAAGGGGGATATTTATCAAAGCGTCAACTGAAAATAAGCTTGAATCTTGCGTCATATTTTTTGTGAGATTGATCTGCCGTAGTTATCAAAGCATCAAGATCGTCAAATGTTGAAATGTGTGACGAAATATATGCTCCCGCGATCTTAATCCGACGCAGATCGATGCTTGCGTCATTACAGATGTTTCGAATTTACATTCGACTCTATTTGACCCTTTTCTCAATTTATCAAACATTTAACAGGTACGCTCGCATCTATTCCGATGCAGCATACCTAGTTTATAAACAGCCACCCTTGAGGCTGCGGATGCAATAGAAATCAATGGGAGTCTGAAAACACAGAAAGCTCATGTTCGATGCTGCAAGATAATGAAGCATCCTATATAATAAAAGGCCAAGTGTGTTTGTGGAAAGAAAGAATAAGGAATTCCGGTTTCTTGCAAATCACGATCCAAAGTTTATTGGGTTAAAATTGTGCAACAACAACAACACTTGTTACAGCCTTCTGAGGTACAGCACTGGGTGGTGGTCACTACTGCTGACGCGTTTCGGCTTTCCCCGTCGTAGTCATAGCATAGTTAGTGACCATCATCCTGTGTTTAAAAAGGCAATAAGCTCTCCCCATTGGTTAAGAAAAAACACACCCTCCCAATGTGCTGCTGATTCATACTAAGACTAAGCTAAACTGTGTTAGTATAATTATTTAGAATAATCACTCTTTCTGACTAAGATTGTGACAGTTGTTATAATTGTATCTTGTAATTAAAGTATACAATGAACTATTTTAAGATTGCTAGCTGTTCTTCAGCTTTTAGTATTTAGAAAGCCTATTATATTTATGGAAATTAATGGAAATTAATGTTTATAGCATAGTCCAAAACTGATCTATTCATGCGTATACAAATATCTTTGGGCATATTAGGATAGACCAAAATATTTTTTATAATTTTACACATGATGACAATGGTAAACAGTTGTGTCAATGTAATGACACTATCTTAGACTTTGTGTGTATAAGTGTGTTTGTCTGAAGCTGTCATGCGCAGTAGAGACTGCGCACGAGGACAAACACACCTGGCCTTCTGACTGTCTAGATGACTTCCCCCGGCGTCGCGTGTGGTGGAGTGGGCGTGACCGACAGCAGTGACATGGGCGTGGCCCGGGCGTGACATGGGCCTGGCCGGACGGGGCCGAGCGTGGCATGGGCAGAGCTGGGCGGGGCCAAGCGTGACACGGGCGGGGCTGGCCGGGGCCAGATGCCGGGTGTGTGGCTGTGCACAGTGAGACGGTGATTCATAAGACAGAGAGCACTAAAAAGAAGGGGATAGTGAGAGCAGAAGAGGGGGATAAAGAGATTGGGGAGAGTGAGCAAAAGAGATTGGGGAGAGTGAGCAAAGGAGAGGGGGGAGATAGCACAAAAGAGAGGGGGGAGAGAGAGCACAAAAGAGAGGGGGGAGAGAGAGCACAACAGAGAGGGGGGAGAGAGAGCACAAAAGAGAGGGGGGAGAGAGAGCACAAAAGAGAGGGGGGAGAGAGAGCACAAAAGAGAGGGGGGAGAGAGAGCACAAAAGAGAGGGGGGAGAGAGCACAAAAGAGAGAGGGAAAGAGAGAGAGCAAAAGAGGGAGAGAGACAGCAAAAGAGAGGGGGGAGAGAGCACAAAAGAGAGCGGGAGAGCACAAAAGTGAGGGGGAGAGAGCACAAAAGAGAGGGGGGAGAGAGCGCAAAAGAGAGGGGGGAGAGAGCACAAAAGAGAGGGGGGAGAGAGCACAAAAGAGAGGGGGAGAGAGTGCAAAAGAGGGGGGAGAGAGAGAGCAAAAGAGAGGGAGAGAGAGAGCAAAAGAGGGAGAGAGACAGCAAAATAGGGATAGAGAGAGCACAAAAGAGAGGGGGGAGAGAGAGCACAAAAGAGAGGGGGGAGAGAGCACAAAAGAGAGGGGGAGAGAGAACAAAAGAGATAGGGGGAGAGAGAGCACAAAAGAGAGGGGGAGAGAGCACAAAAGAGAGGGGGAGAGAGCACAAAAGAGAGAGGGGGAGAGAGAGCACAAAAGCAAGGGGGAGAGAGCGCAAAAGAGAGGGGGAGAGAGAGCAAACGAGAGGTGAGAGAGAGAGAGAGCAAACAAGAGAGGGGAAGAGAGAGAGCAAAAAAGAGTGAGAGAGACAGCAAAAGAGGGAGAGAGACAGCAAAATAGAGGGGGGAGAGAGCACAAAAGAGAGCGGGAGAGCACAAAAGTGAGGGGGAGAGAGCACAAAAGAGAGGGGGAAGAGAGTGCAAAAGAGAGGGGGGAGAGAGCACAAAAGAGAGGGGGAGAGAGAGCACAAAAGAGAGGGAGGAGAGAGCACAAAAGAGAGGGGGAGAGAGCGCAAAAGAGAGGGGGAGAGAGAGAGCAAAAGAGAGGGAGAGAGAGAGCAAAAGAGGGAGAGAGACAGCAAAATAGGGAGAGAGAGAGCACAAAAGAGAGGGGGGAGAGAGAGCACAAAAGAGAGGGGGAGAGAGCACAAAAGAGAGGGGGAGAGAGCACAAAAGAGAGAGGGGGAGAGAGAGCACAAAAGAGAGGAGGAGAGAGCACAAAAAAGAGAGGGGGAGAGAGAGAACAAAAGAGAGAGGGGGAGAGAGAGCACAAAAGGAAGGGGGAGAGAGCGCAAAAGAGAGGGGGAAAGAGCGCAAAAGAGAGGGGGAGAGAGAGCAAATGAGAGGAGAGAGAGAGAGAGCAAACGAGAGGGAGGAAGAGAAAGAGCAAAAAAGAGGGAGAGAGACAGAAAAGAGGGAGAGAGACAGCAAAAGAGAGGGGGGAGAGAGCACAAAAGAGAGCGGGAGAGCACAAAAGTGAGGGGGAGACAGCGCAAAAGAGAGGGGGGAGAGAGCACAAAAGAGAGGGGGGAAGAGAGCACAAAAGAGAGGGGGGAGAGAGAGCACAAAAGAGAGGGGGAGAGAGCGCAAAAGAGAGGGGGAGAGAGAGAGCAAAAGAGAGGTAGAGAGAGAAAGAGGGAGAGAGACAGCAAAATAGGGAGAGAGAGAGCACAAAAGAGAGGGGGAGAGAGCACAAAAGAGAGGAGGGAGAGAGAGCACAAAAGAGAGAGGGGGAGAGAGAGCACAAAAGGAAGGGGAGAGAGCGCAAAAGAGAGGGGGAGAGAGAGCAAACAAGAGGAGAGAGATAGAGAGCAAATGAGAGAGGGGAAGAGAGAGAGAGCAAAAAAGAGGGAGAGAGACAGCAAAAGAGAGGGGGGGAGAGAGCACAAAAGAGAGCGGGAGAGCACAAAAGTGAGGGGGAGAGAGCACAAAATAGAGGGGGGAGAGAGTGCAAAAGAGAGGGGGGAGAGAGCACAAAAGAGAGGGGGGGAGAGAGCACAAAAGAGAGAGGCGGAGAGAGAGCACAAAAGAGAGGGGGAGAGAGCACAAAAGAGAGAGGGGGAGAGAGAGCACAAAAGAGAGAGGGGGAGAGAGAGCACAAAAGGAAGGGGGAGAGAGTGCAAAAGAGAGGGGGAGAGAGAGCACACGAGAGGAGAGAGAGAGAGAGAGAGAGAGAGCAAACGAGAGGGTGGAAGAGAGAGAGAGCAAAAAAGAGGGAGAGAGACAGCAAAAGAGAGGGGGAGACAGCACAAAAGAGAGCGGGAGAGCACAAAAGTGAGGGGGAGAGAGCACAAAAGAGAGGGGGAGAGAGTGCAAAAGAGAGGGGGGAGAGAGCACAAAAGAGAGGGGGGAGAGAGCACAAAAGAGAGGGGGAGAGAGCGCAAAAGAGAGGGGGGAGAGAGAGAGCAAAAGAGAGGGAGAGAGAGAGCAAAAGAGGGAGAGAGACAGCAAAATAGGGAGAGAGAGAGCACAAAAGAGAGGGGGGAGAGAGAGCACAAAAGAGAGGGTGGAGAGAGCACAAAAGAGAGGGGGGGAGAGAGAGCACAAAAGAGAGGGGGAGAGAGCACAAAAGAGAGAGGGGGAGAGAGAGCACAAAAGGAAGGGGGAGAGAGCGCAAAAGAGAGGGGGAGAGAGCGCAAAAGAGAGGGGGAGAGAGAGCAAACGAGAGGGGGGAAGATAGAGAGCAAAAAAGAGGGAGAGACACAGCAAAAGAGAGGGGGGAGAGAGCACAAAAGAGAGCGGGAGAGCACAAAAGTGAGGGGGAGAGAGCACAAAAGAGAGGGGGAGAGAGCGCAAAAGAGAGGGGGGAGAGAGCACAAAAGAGAGGGGGGAGAGAGCACAAAGAGAGGGGGGAGAGAGCACAAAAGAGAGGGGGAAAGAGCGCAAAAGAGAGGGGGGAGAGAGAGCAAAAGAGAGGGAGAGAGAGAGCAAAATAGGGAGAGAGACAGCAAAATAGGGAGAGAGACAGCAAAAGAGAGGGGGAGAGAGCACAAAAGAGAGCGGGAGAGCACAAAAGTGAGGGGGAGAGAGCACAAAAGAGAGGGGGAGAGAGCGCAAAAGAGAGGGGGGAGAGAGCACAAAAGAGAGGGGGGAGAGAGCACAAAGAGAGGGGGGAGAGAGCACAAAAGAGAGGGGGAAAGAGCGCAAAAGAGAGGGGGGAGAGAGAGCAAAAGAGAGGGAGAGAGAGAGCAAAATAGGGAGAGAGACAGCAAAATAGGGAGAGAGACAGCAAAAGAGAGGGGGAGAGAGAACAAAAGAGAGGGGAGAAAGAGAGAGCAAAAGAGTGGGGAGAGAGAGAGAGAGAGCAAAAGAGAGGGGGGAGAGAGAGCAAAAGAGGGAGAAAGACATCAAAAGAGGGAGAGAGACATCAAAAGAGAGGGGGGGAGAGAGAGAGCAAAAGAGAGGGGGGGAAAAGAGAGGGGAGAAAGAGAGAGCAAAAGAGAGGGGGAAAAGAGAGGGGAGAAAGAGAGAGCAAAAGAGAGGGGAGAAAGAGAGGGCAAAAGAGAGGGGATATAGAGAGAGCGCAAGGGGTGGGACCGCTGTACTGAAAAAAATGGCCCGTGTACACGGGCTTTAGGACTAGTATTACATAAAAAAGTAAATTAGAAACTATTAAAATTGTATACTCTTTCTAAATCAAACAATATTATTGCTCCTCAAGCATTGACGTTGCTTTATACTAGGATATATGACGCAGATAATATTAAATTATTTTCCATGTTTGACATAAAGGGCATTATCACATGATCAATAAAAACATCAAATCAAAACTTACAATACTTTTTCTACTCACAATAATCAGCAAATCAAAAATTACAATACTTTTTTTAATCACTATAACCAATCAGATTGCTCAAAAATTGTGTCATTAGTGTCGCTGATAACATTTTTTTTAACATAACATTTCATAGACGATCATGGTGCGCCCACCTCCATTCTCTGAGGGAGAACTTGTCTGTCTCGTATACGGGATGGACAAGTACTTCCCGAAGAGAATTGGAGGACTATATGGAGTCGCACAAGAAGATTGCGACAAGATCGTCTATGAAATATTGAGACAAATGTATCACGTCTCGGGTGTGAGGTTGCGTAGTCATTGTCTCTGAAGGTTTTCGGACCTTAGACACCGTGAAAAGGAGCACTACAGGGTGCTACAATCACTCATTAGGACCTGTAAGTAGCATTTATTATATTGTGTATTATACTTATAAATTATGTATATTTCAATGACTCTGAACCCACATATTTTATTTCATGGTAGAGCATTTTAATCTACTTTCTAATTTAATCCTATTCATTTTATTTCATTCTCTTTCGATCTTTATTTGAAAATCAAGAATGTAAGTTCAGTAGCAGAAAAATGAGAGAAAATGTGCCAAAGCACACCAAATCCCATAGGGGGCGCTTCCCACTTAATCCTAAATGTTACACAAAACAGCATAGACAAACTGAACAGAGAAAGTCCATATAATCCATGATGATAGGCAGCTCTCTGTCAAAGGATGGTCAAATCCTGGTGTTTAGTAATCTGCAAAAAAAAAAACAGAGTCGCCACAATGGCCTAGTACCACCAACACAGAAGATATTGGTGAAAGAAGCTGAAAATATACTCACAAACGTAGAGCACCCAATGGTGCTAGCAGGGCGGACTGGAATTTTTTTTGCAGTGGTCCAGCTCACTGATCCCCACCGACAAACATGTCATATCTGATAATAGAGGAGGCAATACCATTTATCTGTATAAGGATGGAGAACAGAAAGACCATAGCCCAATATCGTATAGTCAGGGGTAAGGAGATAGGAGACATATGATTGCACTTACGGGATAAAAAGCACCTCCATGTGCAGTAAAAGCAGACTGGGACTTTGCAGCCTCCCAGCTGACTGAACTTCAAAGTTCCAGTCCGTCCTGCTGCTAGCACCATTGTGTGCTCTACATTTGTGAGCATATTTCCAGCTTCTTTAACCAATATCTTCTGTGTTGATGGTACTAGGCCATTGTGGTGTCTCTGTTTTTTTTTCTTTGAAGTTTAGTAGCAGGCCCATTTTATTTTTAAAACATGGGTTGTTCTTGCTGATTGGTGGCTAAATGGCAACCACCAATAAAAAAAGTGCTGAACAGGGTGTTGAAACTAAAATTGGCTGCCTCCTTAGCTTAGATACCTTAATTTTCAAATAAAGATAGCCATAAAAAGAAGACAAATTGATAATACTAGCAAATTAGAAGGTTGATTAAAATTTCATGCTCTATATGAATCATGAAATAAAAAATAGTTTATATATATATTGTAATATGTGGTGTTATAATTATAATGATAGTGATGGGAAAAAAATGAAAAGTCATCAACAATACAAATTACTAAAGCAAAATATATAACACAAATGCCATTATATGCAAACCATGTAGGAGGTCTAGAATAAAAACACTTATCTAAACCATAAAGTGATAAAGTCCCAATCCAGTCAGAGGGTCAATCCCTTTATCCCAATGTGTGGGCGGCAGTCGGCTTCTTCCCAATCTTGCTAGTAAAGCCAAGACAGAGTATCTACAGAATATCAAGAAAAAGAAGGCGCCACCATAGTGCACAATCAGAGGTTCAATCATGTATCAGCGCAAATACTGCAATACTTACAGGATGTAAGAAAACGGAAAAGTGCTACAAATGTCTCCATGTATATATAAATATATATTTTTTTTTATTTTATTTTAAATGGGTTGTTATTTTCATCAGAGGAAAAAAGATTACATGCATTACAGCTGCAGATATATTAGACAAAAGAGAAAATATCACATGGATGTAATGTTTGACATACAACTTTATGTCAATGCTCTTCTCCCCTGCTGCCATTGACACTGCTTGAGGGTTGTCCATAGACATGTGCAGCCGCGAAATATTCGGTTCGGAACGATTCAGACTGATTCGAATTTCGGTTCGGATCGATTTGAATTCGGAAGAAATCAAATGAATTTGTTTTGGATTCATACGGATTCTTTCGGATTCGTGTGAAATTCGGTTCGGTTCGATTCGGTTCGAATCGATTCGGATTTTCGGAATTTCGGCACTGTTAAGTGGGATGTGCTGTGTATTACACTAGTATACTGTACAATACTAGTGTAATACATGGCCATCCGAATCCATCCGAATCCATCCGAATCCATTTGAATCGATTCGGATTTATTCGGTAGATTCGGCACTGCCGCAATTCAGAAATTCGAATTGATCCGAATTCCGAATATGGCAGAATTCGTCCGAATTTCGATTCGGACCGAACTGAATCGCACATGTTTAGTTGTCCAAAGGATGAGTCAGGGACAGATGTGGACGTCCCTGATATCCAAGGCTTCCGTGAGCTGCGGTGAGCTGGTTTTACGTGCTCGTGCATGATTTCCCCATAGACATCAATGGGGAGAGCCGGCTGAAAAAAGCCTAATACCTGCAATAAAGGACCTGCAATAAAGGAGCGTAAAGCTCCGTAACGCAGCCCCATTAATTCCTATGGGGAAACTAAATTTATGTTTACACCTAACACCCTAACATAAACTCTGAGTCAAAACACCCCTAATCTGCCGCCCCGACATCGCAGACACCTACATTACACTTATTAACCCCTAATCTGCCGCCCCGACATTGCAGACACCTACATTACACTTATTAACCCCTAATCTGCTGCCCCCAATGTCGCCGCCACCTACCTACACTTATTAACCCCTAATCTGCCGCCCCAATGTCGCTGCCACCTACCTACATTTATTAACCCCTAATCTGCCGCCCCCAATGTCGCTGCCACCTAGATTACACTTATTAACCCCTTATCTGCCATTCCCAACATTGCTGCCCCCTACATTATATTTATTAATCCCTAATCTGCCGCCCCCAATGTCGCCGCCACCTACATTACAGTTATTAACCCCTTATCTGCTGCCACCGACATTGCTGCCACCTTCATTATATTTATTAACCCCTAATCTGCCACCCCCAATGTCGCTGACACCTACATTACTGTTATTAACCCCTAATCTGCTGCCCCCAATGTCGCCACCACCTACCTACACTGATTAACCCCTAATCTGCCGCCCCCAATGTCGACGCAAACCTACCTACACTTATTAACCCCTAATCTGCCACCCCCAATGTCTCCCACCACCTGCCTACACTTATTAACCCCTAATCTGCCACCCCCAATGTCGCCGCCACCTACATTACAGTTATTAACCCCTAATCTGCTGCCCCCAAAGTGGCCGCCACTATACTAAAGGTATTAACCCCTAAACCTAACCCTAACCCTAACACCCACTAACTTTAATGTAATTAAAATAAATCTAAATAAAACTTACTATTAATAACTAAATAATTCCTATTTAAAACTAAATACGTACCTATAAAATAAACCCTAAACTAGCTACAATATAACTAATAGTTACATTGTAGCAATCTTATGTTTTATTTTTATTTCACAGCTAAGTAAATTAGAAAAAATGAGAGCACTGGCACTAGTTACGTGTAAACTGGAATTAATAGAAATAACAATTTCCGGTGCTAACCCACCAATTATAATACAGATAAAGGAAAAGGTAAGATAACCTCAAAAGGGGCGGTTAACAAGCACTCATTCCTAGTATGAAAGTAAAATAAAGATTTTTATTCGTAATAATATAGGCCTGTATTTTAATTATTATGAATAAAAATCTTTATTTTACTTTCATACTAGGAATGAGTGCTTGTTAACCGCCCCTTTTGAGGTTATCTTACCTTTACCTTTATCTATTTCACAGCTAAATTTGTATTCATTTTAACTAGGTAGACTAGTTAGTAAATAGTTATTAACTATTTACTAACTACCTAGCTAAAATAAATACAAAATTACCTGTAAAATAAAACTTAACCTGAGTTAAACTAACACCTAACCTTACACTACAATTAAATCAATTACATTTATTAAATACAATTAACTAAATTACAAAAAAAACAACAACACTAAATTACACAAAATAAAAAAGAAATTGTCAAATATTTAAACTAATTACACCTAATCTAATAGCCCTATCAAAATAAAAAAGCCCCCCCAAATAAAAAAAACCCTAGCCTACAATAAACTACCAATGGCCCTTAAAAGGGCCTTTGTGTGGGAATTGCCCCAAAGAAATCAGCTCTTTTACTTGTAAAAGAAAAAATATAAACAACCCACCAACAGTAAAACCCACCACCCACACAACCAAACCCCCGAAATAAAATCCTAACTAAATAAAAATAAGCTCCCCATTGCCCTGAAAAGGGCATTTGTATGGGCATTGCTGCAAGCTGCAAGAAGTCCTCAATGAAGCCGGGAGAAGTCTTCATCCAAGTGGCAATAAGTGGTCCTCCAGAAGTCTTCATCCAGACGGCATCTTCTATCTTCATCCATCCGGCGTGGAGCGGCTCCATCTTCAAGACATCCGGCGCGGAGAATCCTCTTCTGATGACGGCGACTGCAGAAGGAAGGTTCCTTTAAGTGACGTCATCCAAATGGCGTCCCTTAAATTCTGATTGGCTGATAGAATTCTATCAGCCAATCGGAATTAAAGGTAAAAAAATCCTATTGGCTTATGCAATCAACCAATAGGATTGAGCTTCAATCCTATTGGCTGATCCAATCAGCCAATAGGATTGAGCTTGCATTCTATTGGCTGATTGGAACAGCCAATAGAATGTAAGCTCAATCCTTCTGGATGATTTTTTTCACCTTTAATTCCGATTGGCTGATAGAATTCTATCAGCCTATCGGAATTCAAGGGACGCCATCTTGGATGATGTCACTTAAAGGAACCTTCATTCTTCAGTCGCCGTCGTCAGAAGAGGATGCTCCGTGCCGGATGTCTGGAAGATGGAGCAGCTCCGCGCCGGATGGATGAAGACTTCTCCCGGCTATGTTGAGGACTTCTTGCCGCTTGGATGAAGACTTCTCCCGGCTTCGTTGAGGATGGATGTCCGGTCTTCAAAAATTGTAAGTGGATCTTCGGGGGTTAGTGTTAGGTTTTTTTAAGGGTTTGTTGGGTGGGTTTTATTTTTAGCTTAGGGTTTTGGGCAAGGAAAAAGAGCTAAATACCCTTTTAAAGGCAATGCCCATCCAAATGCCCTTTTCAGGGCAATTGGGAGCTTAGGTTTTTTTAGTTAGGATTTTATTTGGGGGTTTGGTTGTGTGGGTGGTGGGTTTTACTGTTGGGGGATTTTTTTGTATGTTTTTTTTACAGGTAAAAGAGCTGATTTCTTTGGGGCAATGCCCAGCAAAAGGCCCTTTTAAGGGCCATTTGTAGTTTATTGTAGGCTAAGGTTTTTTTTTATTTTGGGGGGGCTTTTTTATTTTGAAAGGGCTATTAGATTAGGTGTAATTAGTTTAAATATTTGATCATTTCTTTTTTATTTTGTGTAATTTAGTGGGGGGGTTTTTGTAATTTAGTTAATTGTATTTAATTAATGTAATTTATTTAATTGTAGTGTAAGTTTAGGTGTTAGTGTAACTCAGGTTAGGTTTCATTTTACAGGTAAATTTGTATTTATTTTAACTAGGTAGTAAGTAAATAGTTAATAACTATTTACTAACTAGTCTACCTAGTTAAAATAAATACAAACTTAGCTGTGAAATAAAAATAAAACCTAACAGCTAGATTACGAGTTTTGCGTTATGAGTAAAAAAGCAGCGTAAAGGCTCATAACGCTGCTTTTTTACTACCGCTGCTATTACGAGTCTTGTAGGTACCGCTGTCCCGCACACTTTTTTGGCCGTACCGCAAATTAACTTACGCAATTTCCGTAAAGTCTTTTTTCAATGGGACTTGGATTGCGCCGATATTACAAGCTTTTTTTTAGGCCTAAAAGTGAGCGGTACAGCCTATCCCGCAAGATTCATAACGCATTCTAAAGTCACTAATTATGAGTTTTACACTACAGAGCTGTAGCATAAAACTCATAACTAACGTACTACAAAGTACATTAACACCCATAAACTACCTCTATTAACCCCTAAACCGAGGCCCTCCCACATCGCAAACACTAAAATAAAACTATTAACCCCTAATCTGCCATTCCCGACATCGCCGCCGCTATAAGAAACATATTAAACCCTAAACCGCTGCACTCCCGATTCGCAAACACAAGTTAAATATTATTAACCCCTAATCTGCTGTCCCTAACATCGCCACCACCTAACTACATTTATTAACCCCTAATCTGCCGCCCCAACGTCGCCGCCACTATACTATATTTATTAACCCCTAAACCTAAGTCTAACCCTAACCCTAACACGCTCTAAATTAAATATAATTAAAATAAATCTAAATAAAACCTACTATTAATAACTAAATAATTCCTTTTTAAAACTAAATGCTTACCTGTAAAATAAACCCTAAACTAGCAACAATATAACTAATAGTTACATTGTATCTAGCTTAGGTTTTATTTTTTATTTTACAGGCAAGTTTGTATTTATTTTAACTAGGTAGAATAGTTAGTAAATAGTTATTAACTATTTACTAACTACCTAGCTAAAATAAATACAAATTTACCTGTAAAATAAAACCTAACCTAAGTTACTCTAACACCTAACACTACACTACAATTAAATAAATTACCTAAATTAAATACAATTAAGTAAATTAAATACAAATACCTAAATTTAAAAACCCCCCACTAAATTACACAAAATAAAAACAAATTACAAGATATTTAAACTAATTACACCTAATCTAATAGCCCTATCAAAATAAAAGAAGCCCCCCAAAATAAACCCCCCCCAGCCTCAACTAAATTACTAATGGCTCTCAAAAGGGCCTTTTGCGGGGCATTGCCCCAAAGAAATCAGCTCTTTTACCTGTAAAAAAATACAAACAACCCCCCAACAGTAAAACCCACCACCCACACAACCAACCCCCCAAATAAAACCCTTACTAAAAAAACCTAAGCTCCCCATTCCCCTGAAAAGGGCATTTGGATGGGCATTGCCTTAAAAGGGCATTTAGCTCTATTGCAGCCCAAAGCCCTAATCTAAAAATAAAACCCACCCAATAAACCCTTAAAAAAGCCTAACACTAACCCTTGAAGATCCGGGAGAAGTCCTCAGCGAAACGGCAAGAAGTCCTCAGCGAAGCCTGGAGAAATCTTCATCCAAGCTGGGAGAAGTGGTCCTCCAGACGGGCAGAAGTCTTCATCCAAACGGCATCTTCTATCTTTATCCATCCGGCGCGGAGCGAGTCCATCTTCAAGACATCCGGCGCAGAGCATCTTCTTCTGCCGACAACTACCCGACGAATTAAGGTTGCTTTAAGTGACATCATCCAAGATGGCGTCCCTTAGATTCCGATTGGCTGATAGAATTCATCCAATCAGCCAATTGGAATCTAAGGGACGCCATCTTGGATGACGTCACTTAAAGCAACCTTAATTCATCGGGTAGTCGTCGACAGAAGAGGATGCTCCGTGATGGATGTCTTGAAGATGGACCCACTCCACGCCGGATGGATGAAGATAGAAGATGCCGTCTGGATGAAGACTTCTGCCCGTCTGGAGGACCACTTCTCCCGGGTTGGATGAAGACTTCTCCCGGCTTCGTTGAGGACTTCTTGCCGCTTTGCTGAGGACTTCTCCCGGCATCGTTGAGGATGGATGTCGGCTCTTCAAAACTGTAAGTGGATCTTCAGGGGTTAGTGTTAGGTTTTTTAAGGGTTTTTTGGGTGGGTTTTATTTTTAGGTTAGGGCTTTGGGCTGCAATAGAGCTAAATGCCCTTTAAAGGGCAATACCCATCCAAATGCCATTTTCAGGGCAATGGGGAGCTTAGGTTTTTTTAGTTATGGTTTTATTTGGGGGTTTGGTTGTGTGGGTGTTGGGTTTTACTGTTGGGGGGTTGTTTGTATTTTTTTTACAGGTAAAAGAGCTGATTTCTTTGGGGCAATGCCCCACAAAAGGCCCTTTTAAGGGCCATTGGTAATTTAGTTTAGAGGTTTATTTTGGGGGGGCTTTTTTATTTTGATAGGGCTATTAGATTAGGTGTAATTAGTTTAAATATCTTGGGCCCGATCCGATATGCAGCGTCGCCCGCAAAATCCGACGACGCCAAATTTTGTGCTGGTTTGGTATCCTATATACTGCGTAACCTAGAAGTTACGCTCGTATATTTCTGCCTTCGGCCGTAGTTTTTGGCCCATAGACAGGTATACCAAACCAGCGCAGTTTGGTATCCAATATACAGCGTAAGGACTTGCATGCAGGCGTAGTAAGCCTTACGCTGTGTATTGGAGCCCAGTAACTCCCTAAACTGGCTGCAAAATAAAACCTAACACCTAACGCATGCGCAATGTCTATCTACCTGTCAACCGCGATCCCCTGCCGCATCCCTAATAAAGTGTTTAACCCTTAAACCGCCGCTCCCGGACCCCGCCGCCACCTACATTAAATGTCTAACCCCCTAATGTGATCCCCCTACACCGCCGCCATCTATATTAAAATTATTACCCCCTAATGTGAGCCCCCTACACCTCCGCCACCTATTTTAACTATATTACCCCCTAATCTAATCCCCCTACACCGCCGCCACCTATAATAAATGTATTACCCCCTAAAATACTAAAATGTCCCTACCCTAAACTAAATTACAAATAGCCCTGAAAAGGGCTTTTTGCGTGGCATTGCCCAAAGTAACCAGCTCTATTACTGGCTCTTAAAAGGGCCTTTTGCGGGGCATTGCCCCAAAGTAATCAGCTCTTTTACCAGCCCTTAAAAGGGCCTTTTGCGGGGCATTGTCACAAAGTTATCAGCTCTTTTACCTGTAATCTAATCCCCCTACACTGCCGCCACCTATATTAAATATATTAACCCCTAATCTGACCCCCCTACACCGCCGCCACCTATTTAAACTATATTACCCACTAATATGATCTCCCTACACCGCCACCACCTATTTAAACTATATTACCCCCTAATGTGAGCCCCCTACACCGCCGCCACCTATTTAAACTATATTAACCCCTAATGTGAGCCCCCTACACCGCCGCCACCTATATTATATGTACTACCCCCTAATCTGACCCCCTTACACCGCCGCCTATATTAAAATTATTAACCCTTAATCTAATCCCCCTATACTGCCGCCACCTATATTAAATTTATTAACCCCTAAAATACTAAAATTTCCCTACCACTAAACCTAAGTCTAACCCTACAAATAGCCCTGAAAAGGGCCTTTTGCCTGGCATTGCCCCAAAGTAACCAGCTCTATTACCAGCCCTTAAAACGGCCTTTTGCGGGGCATTGCCCCAAAGTAATCAGCTCTTTTACCAGCCCTTAAAAGGGCCTCTTGCGGGGCATTGTCACAAAGTAATCAGCTCTTTTACCTGTAATCTAATCCCCCTACACCGCCGCCACCTATAATAAATGTATTACCCCCAATCTAATCCCCCTATACCGCCGCCACCTATATTAAATATAGTAACCCCTAATCTGACCCCCCCTACACCGCCGCCACCTATATTAACTATATTAACCCTAATTATATTAGGGTTAATACAGGGAGTGCAGAATTATTAGGCAAGTTGTATTTTTGAGGATTAATTTTATTATTGAACAACAACCATGTTCTCAATGAACCCAAAAAACTCATTAGTATCAAAGCTGAATAGTTTTGGAAGTAGTTTTTAGTTTGTTTTTAGTTATAGCTATTTTAGGGGGATATCTGTGTGTGCAGGTGACTATTACTGTGCATAATTATTAGGCAACTTAACAAAAAACAAATATATACCCATTTCAATTATTTATTTTTACCAGTGAAACCAATATAACATCTCAACATTCACAAATATACATTTCTGACATTAAAAAACAAAACAAAAACATATCAGTGACCAATATAGCCACCTTTCTTTGCAAGGACACTCAAAAGCCTGCCATCCATGGATTCTGTCAGTGTTTTGATTTGTTCACCATCAACATTGCGTGCAGCAGCAACCACAGCCTCCCAGACACTGTTCAGAGAGGTGTACTGTTTTCCCTCCTTGTAAATCTCACATTTGATGATGGACCACAGGTTCTCAATGGGGTTCAGATCAGGTGAACAAGGAGGCCATGTCATTAGATTTTCTTGAAGGATGCAGACTTCTTCCTGTACCACTGCTTGAAGAAGGTGTCTTCCAGAAACTGGCAGTAGGACTGGGAGTTGAGCTTGACTCCATCCTCAACCCGAAAAGGCCCCACAAGCTCATCTTTGATGATACCAGCCCAAACCAGTACTCCACCTCCACCTTGCTGGCGTCTGAGTCGGACTGGAGCTCTCTGCCCTTTACCAATCCAGCCACGGGCCCATCCATCTGGCCCATCAAGACTCACTCTCATTTCATCAGTCCATAAAACCTTAGAAAAATCAGTCTTGAGATATTTCTTGGCCCAGTCTTGACGTTTCAGCTTGTGTGTCTTGTTCAGTGGTGGTCGTCTTTCAGCCTTTCTTACCTTGGCCATGTCTCTTGAGTATTGCACACCTTGTGCTTTTGGGCACTCCAGTGATGTTGCAGCTCTGAAATATGGCCAAACTGGTGGCAAGTGGCATCTTGGCAGCTGCACGCTTGACTTTTCTCAGTTCATGGGCAGTTATTTTGCGCCTTGGTTTTTCCACACGCTTCTTGCGACCCTGTTGACTATTTTGAATGAAACGCTTGATTGTTCGATGATCACGCTTCAGAAGCTTTGCAATTTTATGAGTGCTGCATCCCTCTGCAAGATATCTCACTATTTTTGACTTTTCTGAGCCTGTCAAGTCCTTCTTTTGACCCATTTTGCCAAAGGAAAGGAAGTTGCCTAATAATTATGCACACCTGATATAGGGTGTTGATGTCATTAGACCACACCCCTTCTCATTACAGAGATGCACATCACCTAATATGCTTAATTGGTAGTAGGCTTTCGAGCCTATACAGCTTGGAGTAAGACAACATGCATAAAGAGGATGATGTGGTCAAAATACTCATTTGCCTAATAATTCTGCACTCCCTGTATAGTTAATATAGTTATCATATAATATATATTATTAATATAGGCCTAGATTTGGAGTTTGGCGGTAGCCGTGAAAACCAGCGTTAGAGGCTCCTAACGCTGGTTTTAGGCTACCGCCGGTATTTGGAGTCATTCAAAAAAGGGTCTAACGCTCACTTTTCAGCTGCGACTTTTCCATACCGCAGATCCCCTTACGTCAATTGCGTATCCTATCTTTTCAATGGGATCTTTCTAACTCCGGTATTTAGAGTCGTGTCTGAAGTGAGCGTTAGAAATCTAACGACAAAACTCCAGCCGCAGAAAAAAGTCAGTAGTTAAGATCTTTCTGGGCTAACGTTGGTTCATAAAGCTCTTAACTACTGTGCTCTAAAGTACACTAACACCCATAAACTACCTATGTACCCCTAAACCGAGCCCCCCCCACATCGCCGCCACTCGAATACATTTTTTAACCCCTAATCTGCCGACCGCCACCTACGTTATACTTATGTACCCCTAATCTGCTGCCCCTAACACCGCCGACCCCTATATTATATTTATTAACCCCTAACCTGCCCCCCACAACGTCGCCGCCAGCTACCTACAATAATTAACCCCTAATCTGCCGACCGCCACCTACGTTATACTTATGTACCCCTAATCTGCTGCCCCTAACACCGCCGACCCCTATATTATATTTATTAACCCATAATCTGCCCCCCTCAATGTCGCCTCCACCTGCCTACACTTACTAACCCCTAATCTGCCGAGCGGACCGCACCGCTACTATAATAAAGTTATTAACCCCTAATCCGCCTCACTCCCGCCTCAATAACCCTATAATAAATAGTATTAACCCCTAATCTGCCCTCCCTAACATCACCGACACCTAACTTCAATTATTAACCCCTAATCTGCCGACTGGAGCTCACCGCTATTCTAATAAATGTATTAACCCCTAAAGCTAAGTCTAACCCTAACACTAACACCCCCCTAAATTAAATATAATTTTAATCTAACGAAATTAATTAACTCTTATTAAATAAATTATTCCTATTGAAAGCTAAATACTTACCTGTAAAATAAATCCTAATATAGCTACAATATAAATTATAATTATATTATAGCTATTTTAGGATTAATATTTATTTTACAGGTAACTTTGTATTTATTTTAACCAGGTACAATAGCTATTAAATAGTTAAGAACTATTTAATAGCTAAAATAGTTAAAATAATTGCAAATTTACCTGTAAAATAAATCCTAACCTAAGTTACAATTAAACCTAACACTACAATATCAATAAATAAATTAAATAAAATACCTATAATTATCTACAATTAAACCTAACACTACACTATCAATAAATAAATTAAATACAATTCCTACAAATAAATACAATGAAATAAACTAACTAAAGTACAAAAAATAAAAAAGAACTAAGTTACAAAAAATAAAAAAATATTTACAAACATTAGAAAAATATTACAACAATTTTAAACTAATTACACCTACTCTAAGCCCCCTAATAAAATAACAAAGCCCCCCAAAATAAAAAAATGCCCTACCCTATTCTAAATTACTAAAGTTCAAAGCTCTTTTATCTTACCAGCCCTGAACAGGGCCCTTTGCGGGGCATGCCCCAAGAAGTTCAGCTCTTTTGCCTGTAAAAAAATACATACAATACCCCCCCCAACATTACAACCCACCACCCACATACCCCTAATCTAACCCAAACCCCCCTTAAATAAACCTAACACTAAGCCCCTGAAGATCTTCCTACCTTATCTTCACCATACCAGGTTCACCGATCGATCCAGAAGAGCTCCTCCGATGTCCTGATCCAAGCCCAAGCGGGGGGCTGAAGAGGTCCATGATCCGGCTGAAGTCATCATCCAAGCGGGAGCTGAAGAGGTCCATGATCCGGCTGAAGTCTTCATCCAAGCGGGAGCTGAAGAGGTCCATGATCCGGATGAAGTCTTCTATCAACGGCATCTTCAATCTTCTTTCTTCGGGAGCCATCATCTTCCATCCGACGCGGAATATCCTCTTCTCCCGACGCCTACTTGCCGAATGACGGTTCCTTTAAATGACGTCATCCAAGATGGCGTCCCTCGAATTCCGATTGGCTGATAGGATTCTATAAGCCAATCGGAATTAAGGTAGGAATATTCTGATTGGCTGATGGAATCAGCCAATCAGAATCAAGTTCAATCCGATTGGCTGATCCAATCGGATTGAACTTGATTCTGATCCAATGAATCCTATCAGCCAATCGGAATTCGAGGGACGCCATCTTGGATGACGTCATTTAAAGGAACCGTCATTCGGCAAGTAGGCGTCGGGAGAAGAGGATGTTCCGCGTCGGATGGAAGATGATGGCTCCCGAAGAAAGAAGATTGAAGATGCCGTTGATAGAAGACTTCATCCGGATCATGGACCTCTTAAGCTCCCGCTTGGATGAAGACTTCAGCCGGATCATGGACCTCTTCAGCTCCCGCTTGGATGATGACTTCAGCCGGATCATGGACCTCTTCAGCCCCCCGCTTGGGCTTGGATCAGGACATCGGAGGAGCTCTTCTGGATCGATCGGTGAACCTGGTATGGTGAAGATAAGGTAGGAAGATCTTCAGGGGCTTAGTGTTAGGTTTATTTAAGGGGGGTTTGGGTTAGATTAGGGGTATGTGGGTGGTGGGTTGTAATGTTGGGGGGGGTATTGTATGGGTTTTGTTACAGGCAAAAGAGCTGAACTTCTTGGGGCATGCCCCGCAAAGGGCCCTGTTCAGGGCTGGTAAGGTAAAAGAGCTTTGAACTTTAGTAATTTAGAATAGGGTAGGGCATTTTTTTATTTTGGGGGGCTTTGTTATTTTATTAGGGGGCTTAGAGTAGGTGTAATTAGTTTAAAATTGTTGTAATATTTTTCTAATGTTTGTAAATATTTTTTTATTTTTTGTAACTTAGTTCTTTTTTATTTTTTGTACTTTAGTTAGTTTATTTCATTGTATTTATTTGTAGGAATTGTATTTAATTTATTTATTGATAGTGTAGTGTTAGGTTTAATTGTAGATAATTATAGGTATTTTATTTAATTTATTTATTGATAGTGTAGTGTTAGGTTTAATTGTAACTTAGGTTAGGATTTATTTTACAGATAAATTTGTAATTATTTTAACTATTTTAGCTATTAAATAGTTCTTAACTATTTAATAGCTATTGTACCTGGTTAAAATAAATACAAAGTTACCTGTAAAATAAATATTAATCCTAAAATAGCTATAATATCATTATAATTTATATTGTAGCTATATTAGGATTTATTTTACAGGTAAGTATTTAGCTTTAAATAGGAATAATTTATTTAAGAAGAGTTAATTAATTTCGTTAGATTAAAATTATATTTAATTTAGGGGGGTGTTAGTGTTAGGGTTAGACTTAGCTTTAGGGGTTAATGCATTTATTAGAATAGCGGTGAGCTCCAGTCGGCAGATTAGGGGTTAATAATTGAGGTTAGGTGTCGGTGATGTTAGGGAGGGCAGATTAGGGGTTAATACTATTTATTATAGGGTTAGTGAGGCGGATTAGGGGTTAATAACTTTATAACAATAGCGGTGCGGTCCGGTCGGCAGATTAGGGGTTAATAAGTGTAGGCAGGTGGAGGCGACGTTGTGGGGGGCAGATTAGGGGTTAATAAATATAATATAGGGGTCGGCGGTGTTAGGGGCAGCAGATTAGGGGTACATAGGGATAATGTAAGTAGCGGCGGTTTACGGAGCGGCAGATTAGGGGTTAAAAATAATATACAGGGGTCAGCGATAGCGGGGGCGGCAGAATAGGGGTTAATAAGTGTAATGATAGGGGTGTTTAGACTCGGGGTACATGTTAGAGTGTTAGGTGCAGACGTAGGAAGTGTTTCCCCATAGGAAACAATGGGGCTGCGTTAGGAGCTGAACGCGGCTTTTTTGCAGGTGTTAGGTTTTTTTTCAGCTCAAACAGCCCCATTGTTTCCTATGGGGGAATCGTGCACAAGCACGTTTTTGAGGCTGGCCGCGTCCGTAAGCAACTCTGGTATCGAGAGTTGAAGCTGCGTTAAATATGCTCTACGCTCCTTTTTTGGAGCCTAACGCAGCCATTCTGTGGACTCTCAATACCAGAGTTATTTTAAAGGTGCGGCCAGAAAAAAGCCAGCGTTAGATACGCTTGTCGTTACCGACAAAACTCTAAATCTAGCCGATAGTTATTATATTATATATTAACTATATTAACCCTATCTAACTCTAACACCCCTAACTTAATTATTATTAAAATAAATCTAAATAATATTAATAATATTAACTAAATTATTCCTATTTATATCTAAATACTTACCTATAAAATAAACCCTAAGATAGCTACAATATAATTAATAATTACATTGTAGCTATTTTAGGGTTTATATTTATTTTACAGGTAACTTGGTATTTATTTTAACTAGGTACAATAGCTATTAAATAGTTAATAACTATTTAATAGCTACCTAGTTAAAATAATTACCAAATTACCTGTAAAATAAATCCTAACCTAATTAACAAATACACCTACACTATCAATAAATTAATTAAATAAACTACAAATATCTAAACTAAAATACAATTAAATACACTAAACTAAATTACAAAAAAAACAAAACACTAAATTACAAAAAATAAAAACAGATAACAAGAATTTTAAGCTAATTACACCTAATCTAAGCCCCCTAATAAAATAACAAAGACCCCCAAAAAAAAAATTCCCTACCCTAATCTAAATTACAAAAAGTAATCAGCTCTATTACCAGCCCTTAAAAGGGCCTTTTGTGGGGCAGTGCCCCAAAGTAATCAGCTCTTTTACCTGTAAAAAAAAAGAACACCCCCCCATTACAACCCACCACCCACATACCCCTACTCTATCCCACCCAATCCCCCCTTAAAAAAACCTAAGTCTAACCCCCAAGTGCTCCTTACCTGTCCTGAAGACCGGCGGAGAAGGTCCTGTTCCAGGCGGAGAAGTCTTCTTCTAGGCGGCGACCTCTTCTTCTTCCAGGATCCAGCCTGCGCGGAGGAGTTGAAGACCGATGACTGCGGAGCTGAAGACCGTCCATCTGGAACTTTAGACCGGCGATGCTGGAACTGAAGATCGGCGATGCTGGAACTGAAGACCGGTGCCGGAGCGTGGAGGATCCTCTTCATACGATCGCCGCAGTACACTGAATAGGAATTCAAGGTACGCGATTAAAAAAGGCGTCCCTTTAATTCCTATTGGCTGATTTGAGTCTTCAAATTCAAATCAGCCAATCGGATGCAAGCTACTTTAATTGGCTGATTTGAATAGCCAATAGAATAAGAGCTACTGTAATTCTATTGGCTGATTAGAATAGCCAATAGAATTACAGTAGCTCTTATTCTATTGGCTATTCAAATCAGCCAATAGAATTAAAGTAGCTCGCATTCGATTGGCTGATTTGAATTTGAAGGCTCAAATCAGCCAATAGGAATTCAAGGGACGCCATTTTTAATCGTGTACCTTGAATTCCTATTCAGTGTACGGCGGCGATCGTATGAAGAGGATCCTCCACGCTCCGGCTCCGGTCTTCAGTTCCAGCGTCACCGATCTTCAGTTCCAGCATTGCCGGTCTAAAGTTCCAGATGGACGGTCTTCAGCTCCGCAGTCATCGGTCTTCAACTCCTCCGCGCAGGCTGGATCCTGGAAGAAGAAGAGGTCGCCGCCTGGAAGAAGACTTCTCCGCCTGGAACAGGACCTTCTCCGCCGGTCTTCAGGACAGATAAGGAGAACTTGGGGGTTAGACTTAGGTTTTTGTAAGGGGGGATTGGGTGGGTTAGAGTAGGGGTATGTGGGTGGTGGGTTGTAATGGGGGGGTGTTCTTTTTTTTTACAGGTAAAAGAGCTGATTACTTTGGGGCAATGCCCCACAAAAGGCCCTTTTAAGGGCTGGTAATAGAGCTGATTATTTTTTGTAATTTAGATTAGGGTAGGGAATTTTTTTTTATTTTGGGGGGCTTTGTTATTTTATTAGGGGGCTTAGATTAGGTGTAATTAGTTTACAATTCTTGTAATCTTTTTTTATTTTTGTAATTTAGTGGGGGGGTTTTTCTAATTTAGTTTAGTGTATTTAATTGTATTTTAGTTTAGATATTTGTAGTTTATTTAATTAATTTATTGATAGTGTAGGTGTATTTGTAACTTAGGTTAGGATTTATTTTACAGGTAATTTGGAAATTATTTTAACTAGGTAGCTTAAATAGTTATTAACTATTTAATAGCTATTGTACCTAGTTAAAATAAATACCAAGTTACCTGTAAAATAAATATAAACCCTAAAATAGCTACAATGTAATTATTAATTATATTGTAGCTATCTTAGGCCTAGATTTAGAGTTCGGCGGTAGCCGTCAAAACCAGCGTTAGAGGCTCCTAACGCTGGTTTTGGCCGCCCGCTGGTATTTGGAGTCAGTGATTAAAGGGTCTAACGCTCACTTTACAGCCGCGACTTTTCCATACCGCAGATCCCCCTACGCCATTTGCGTAGCCTATCTTTTCAATGGGATCTTTCTAACGCTGGTATTTAGAGTCGTTTCTGCAGTGAGCGTTAGAGCTCTAACGACAAGATTCCAGCCGCCTGAAAAAAGCAGGAGTTAAGAGCTTTCTGGCTAACGCCGGTTCATAAAGCTCTTAACTACTGTACCCTAAACTACACTAACACCCATAAACTACCTATGTACCCCTAAACCGAGGTCCCCCCACATCGCCGCCACTGGATTAAAATTTTTAACCCCTAATCTGCCGACCGCCACCTACGTTATACTTATGTACCCCTAATCTGCTGCCCCTAACCCCGCCGACCCCTATATTATATTTATTAACCCCTAACTTGCCCCACACAACGTCGCCGCAAGCTACTTAAAATAATTAACCCCTAATCTTCCGACCGCAAATCGCCGCCACCTACGTTATCCCTATGTACCCCTAATCTTCTGCCCCTAACATCGCCGACCCCTATGTTATATTTATTAACCCCTAATCTGCCCCCCACAACGTCGCCGACACCTACCTACACTTATTAACCCCTAATCTGCCGAGCGGACCTGAGCGCTACTATAATAAAGTTATTAACCCCTAATCCGCCTCACTAACCCTATCATAAATAGTATTAACCCCTAATCTGCCCTCCCTAACATCGCCGACACCTACCTTCAATTATTAACCCCTAATCTGCCGACCGGAGCTCACCGCTATTCTAATAAATGTATTAACCCCTAAAGCTAAGTCTAACCCTAACACTAACACCCCCCTAAGTTAAATATAATTTTTATCTAACGAAATAAATTAACTCTTATTAAATAAATGATTCCTATTTAAAGCTAAATACTTACCTGTAAAATAAATCCTAATATAGCTACAATATAAATTACATTTATATTATAGCTATTTTAGGATTAATATTTATTTTACAGGTAACTTTGTATTTATTTTAACCAGGTACAATAGCTATTAAATAGTTAAGAACTATTTAATAGTTACCTAGTTAAAATAATTACAAATTTACCTGTAAAATAAATCCTAACCTAAGATATAATTAAACCTAACACTACCCTATCAATAAAATAATTAAATCAACTACCTACAATTACCTACAATTAACCTAACACTACACTATCAATAAATTAATTAAACACAATTGCTACAAATAAATACAATTAAATAAACTATCTAAAGTACAAAAAATAAAAAAGAACTAAGTTACAGAAAATAAAAAAATATTTACAAACATAAGAAAAATATTACAACAATTTTAAACTAATTACACCTACTCTAAGCCCCCTAATAAAATAACAAAGACCCCCAAAATAAAAAATTCCCTACCCTATTCTAAATTTAAAAAGTTACAAGCTCTTTTACCTTACCAGCCCTGAACAGGGCCCTTTGCGGGGCATGCCCCAAGAAGTTCAGCTCTTTTGCCTGTAAAAGAAAACATACAATACCCCCCCCCCAACATTACAACCCACCACCCACATACCCCTAATCTAACCCAAACCCCCCTTAAATAAACCTAACACTAAGTCCCTGATGATCTTCCTACCTTGTCTTCACCATGCCAGGTTCACCGATCCGTCCTGGCTCCAAGATCTTCATCCAACCCAAGCGGGGGCTAGACATCCACTGAAGAAGTCCAGAAGAGGGTCCAAAGTCTTCCTCCTATCCGGCAAGAAGAGGACATCCGGACCGGCAAACATCTTCTCCAAGCGGCATCTTCTATGTTCTTCCATCCGATGACGACCGGCTCCATCTTGAAGACCTCCAGCGTGGATCCATCCTCTTCTTCCGACGACTAGACGACGAATGACGGTTCCTTTAAGGGACGTCATCCAAGATGGCGTCCCTCGAATTCCGATTGGCTGATAGGATTCTATCAGCCAATCGGAATTAAGGTAGGAATTTTCTGATTGGCTGATGGAATCAGCCAATCAGAATCAAGTTCAATCCGATTGGCTGATCCAATCAGCCAATCAGATTGAGCTCGCATTCTATTGGCTGTTCCGATCAGCCAATACAATGCGAGCTCAATCTGATTGGCTGATTGGATCAGCCAATCGGATTGAACTTGATTCTGATTGGCTGATTCCATCAGCCAATCAGAAAATTCCTACCTTAATTCCGATTGGCTGATAGAATCCTATCAGCCAATCGGAATTCGAGGGACGCCATCTTGGATGACGTCCCTTAAAGGAACCGTCATTCGTCGTCTAGTCGTCGGAAGAAGAGGATGGATCCGCGCTGGAGGTCTTCAAGATGGAGCCGGTCGTCATCGGATGGAAGAACATAGAAGATGCCGCTTGGAGAAGATGTTTGCCGGTCCGGATGTCCTCTTCTTGCCGGATAGGAGGAAGACTTTGGAGCACCGGATTATGGATCGCCAACCCCCGCTTGGGTTGGATGAAGATCTTGGAGCCAGGACGGATCGGTGATACCTGGATGGTGAAGACAAGGTAGGAAGATCTTCAGGGGATTAGTGTTAGGTTTATTTAAGGGGGTTTGGGTTAGATTAGGGGTATGTGGGTGGTGGGTTGTAATGTTGTTAGGTATTGTATGTTTTTTTTTACAGGCAAAAGAGCTGAAATTCTTGGGGCATGCCCCGCAAAGGGCCCTGTTCAGGGCTGGTAAGGTAAAAGAGCTTGTAATTTTTGTATTTTAGAATAGGGTAGGGAATTTTTTATTTTGGGGGTCTTTGTTATTTTATTAGGGGGCTTAGAGTAGGTGTAATTAGTTTAAAATTGTTGTAATATTTTTCTTATGTTTGTAAATATTTTTTTATTTTCTGTAACTTAGTTCTTTTTTATTTTTTGTACTTTAGATAGTTTATTTAATTGTATTTATTTGTAGCAATTGTGTTTAATTAATTTATTGATAGTGTAGTGTTAGGTTAATTGTAGGTAATTGTAGGTAGTTTATTTAATTATTTTATTGATAGGGTAGTGTTAGGTTTAATTATAACTTAGGTTAGGATTTATTTTACAGGTAAATTTGTAATTATTTTAACTAGGTAACTATTAAATAGTTCTTAACTATTTAATAGCTATTGTACCTGGTTAAAATAATTACAAAGTTACCTGTAAAATAAATATTAATCCTAAAATAGCTATAATATAATTATAATTTATATTGTAGCTATATTAGGATTTATTTTACAGGTAAGTATTTAGCTTTAAATAGAAATAAGTTATTTAATAAGAGTTAATTTATTTCGTTAGATAAAAATTATATTTAACTTAGGGGGGTGTTAGTGTTAGGGTTAGACTTAGCTTTAGGGGTTAATACATTTATTAGAATAGCGGTGAGCTCCGGTCGGCAGATTAGGGGTTAATAATTGAAGGTAGGTGTCGGCGATGTTAGGGAGGGCAGATTAGGGGTTAATACTATTTATGATAGGGTTAGTGAGGCGGATTAGGGGTTAATAACTTTATTATAGTAGCGCTCAGGTCCGGTCGGCAGATTAGGGGTTAATAAGTGTAGGTAGGTGTCGGCGACGTTGTGGGGGGCAGATTAGGGGTTAATAAATATAACATAGGGGTCGGCGATGTTAGGGCAGCAGATTAGGGGTACATAGGGATAACGTAGGTGGCGGCGGTTTACGGAGCGGCAGATTAGGGGTTAAAAGTGTAATGCAGGGGTCAGCGATAGCGGGGGCGGCAGATTAGGGGTTAATAAGTGTAAGGCTAGGGGTGTTTAGACTCGGGGTACATGTTAGAGTGTTAGGTGCAGACGTAGGAAGTGTTTCCCCATAGGAAACAATGGGGCTGCGTTAGGAGCTGAACGCTGCTTTTTTGCAGGTGTTAGGTTTTTTTTCAGCTCAAACAGCCCCATTGTTTCCTATGGGAGAATCGTGCACGAGCACGTTTTTGAGGCCGGCCGCGTCCGTAAGCAACTCTGGTATCGAGAGTTGTATTTGCGGTAAAAATGCTCTACGCTCCTTTTTTGGAGCCTAACGCAGCATTTGTTTGAACTCTCGATACCAGAGTTAAATTTATGGTGCGGCCAGAAAAAAGCCCGCGGAGCGTTAACAGCCCTTTTACCGCCAAACTCCAAATCTAGCCGTTAGGGTTTATTTTATAGGTAAGTATTTAGATTTAAATAGGAATAATTTAGTTAATATTATTAATATTATTTAGATTTATTTTAATAATAATTAAGGTAGGGGTGTTAGAGTTAGATAGGGTTAATATAGTTAATATATAATATAATAACTATATTAATTATTAACTATATTAATAATATATATAATATGATAACTATATTTACTATATTAACCCTAATATAATTAGGGTTAATATAGTTAATATAGGTGGCGGCGGTGTAGGGGGGTCAGATTAGGGGGTTAATATATTTAATATAGTTGGCAGCGGTGTAGGGGGATTAGATTGGGGGTAATACATTTATTATAGGTGGTGGCGGTGTAGGGGGATTAGATTACAGGTAAAAGAGCTGATTACTTTGTGACAATGCCCCGCAAAAGGCCCTTTTAAGGGCTGGTAAAAGAGCTGATTACTTTGGGGCAATGCCCGCAAAAGGCCCTTTTAAGAGCTGGTAATAGAGCTGGTTACTTTGGGGCAATGCCACGCAAAAGGCCCTTTTAATGGCTATTTGTAGGGTTAGACTTAGGTTTAGTGGTAGGGAAATTTTAGTATTTTAGGGGTTAATAAATTTAATATAGGTGGCGGCGGTATAGGGGGATTAGATTAGGTGTTAAAAAAATTTAATATAGGTGGCGGCGGTGTAAGGGGGTCAGATTAGGGGGTAGTACATATAATATAGGTGGCGGCAGTGTAGGGGGCTCACATTACTGGTTAATATAGTTTAAATAGGTGGCGGCAGTGTAGGGGGATCATATTAGGGGGTAATATAGTTTAAATAGGTGGCGGCGGTGTAGGGGATTATATTAGGGGGTAATATAGTTTAAATAGGTGGCAGCGGTGTAGGGGGATCATATTGGGGGTAATATAGTTTAAATAGGTGGCGGCGGTGTAGGGGGATCATATTAGGGGGTAATATAGTTTAAATAGGTGGCGGCGGTGTAGGGGGATCATATTAGTGGGTAATATAGTTTAAATAGGTGGCGGCGGTGTAGGGGGATCATATTAGGGGGTAATATAGTTTAAATAGGTGGCGGTGGTGTAGGGAGTTCATATTGGGGGTAATATAGTTTAAATAGGTGGCGGCGGTGTAAGGGGATCATATTAGGGGATAATATAGTTAATGTAGCTGGAGGCGGTGTAGGGGGGTCAGATTAGGGGGTAAGACATATGTAGCTGGCGGCGGGGTCCGGGAGCGGCGGTTTAGGAGTTAATATATTTATTATTAGGAGTGAGAGGGGGGATTGTGGATAGAGGGGTATACGTGTCGGGCTACGTTTGGGAGGCGTGTTTGACAGTAACGGGTGATTTTATAACTTAGTCAGTTTTTTTATGCGGCAGCAGTTTCTAAAGTGCCGTAAGTCACTGGCGACTCCAGAAATTTGTACTTACGCAGATTTCTGGACATTGCTAGTTTGTCAGACTTACGGCACTTTAGCATCTGACGGCGCCGTATATGTGATAGCTCGAGTTGCGACGAGCTGAAACTACGGGTATATCGGATCGCGCCCCTTGTAATATGTTTTTTATTTTGTGTAATTTAGTGTTTGTTTGTTTTTGTAATTTAGGTATTTGTATTTAATTTACTTAATTGTATTTAATTTAGGTAATTTCTTTAATTGTAGTGTAGTGTTAGGTGTTAGTGTTAGGTTATTTTTTTATTTTAGAGATAAATTAGTATTTATTTGTATTTATTTTAGCTAGGTAGTTAGTAAATAGTTAATAACTATTTACTAACTATTTTACCTAGTTAAAATAAATACAAACTTGCCTGTAAAATAAAAATAAAACCTAAGCTAGATACAATGTAACTATTGGAGTGCGGTATGGAGCTCAATTTTGTTCTACTATCACTTCTTGCCTTTTAACGCCGGGTTTATAAAAACCTGTAATACCTGCGCTGTAGGTAAGTGAGCGGTGACAATAACGTGCAAGTTAGCAACGCACACCTCTTACCGCAAAACTCGTAATCTGGCCATAAGATAGGTGCAATGTAACTATTAGTTATATTGTAGCTCGCTTAGGGTTTATTTTATTGGTAAGTATTTAGTTTTAACCCCTTAATGACCGAGGACGTGCAGGGTACGTCCTCTAAAAAAAGGCAGTTAACGCCTGAGAACGTACCCTGCACGTCCTCAGTCTGGAAAGCAGCTGGAAGCGATCCTGCTCGCTTCCAGCTGCTTTCCGGTTATTGCAGTGATGCCTCGACATCGAGGCATCCTGCAATAACACTTTCTGGCCATCCGATGCAGAGAGAGCCACTCTGTGGCCCTCTCTGCACCGGACATCGATGGCCGGTATCGTTGGTGGGTGGGAGCCGACTTGGGAGGCGGGTGGGCGGCCATCGGTGTGATCTGGAAGGTGGAGGGGGGCGGGATCGGGGGCGGAGCCTTCGGGGGCGCGCACGGGCGCGCGCGCGTGCACAGTGGGTGGCGGGCGGGCGCGTGCACGGGGCGGGAGCAGGTGGGAACCGCTACACTACAGAAAAAAAGTAAAGAGTAAAGGGTATTAAAAAATTAAATAAACATTTAAAAAAAAAAGCATTTAAGCGATCTGGAAGGGGTGGGGGGTTGGTATTGTGGGGGGGGGAAGCTACACTACAGAAAAAGGAAAATTTTTTAATAAAAACACATATTTTCACTAAAATGGGTACTGGCAGACAGCTGCCAGTACCCAAGATGGCGCACATTAAGTCAGAGGGGGAGGGTTAGAGAGCTGTTGGGTGGGGGATCAGTGAGGTTGGGGGCTAAGGGGGATCCTACACAGAAGCATATGTAAATATGCTAAAACAAAATGCACAAAAATGCACAAATTTTCCTTTTATTTTAGTACTGGCAGAGTTTCTGCCAGTACTTAAGATGGCGGGGACATTTGTGGGGTAGGGGAGGGAAGAGAGATGTTTGGGAGGGATCAGGGGGTCTGATGTTTCAGGTGGGAGGCTGATCTCTACACTAAAGCTAAAATTAACCCTGCAAGCTCCCTACAAGCTACCTAATTAACCCCTTCACTGCTAGCCATAATACACGTGTGATGCGCAGCGCCATTTAGCAGCATTCTAATTACCAAAAAGCAACGCCAAAGTCATATATGTCTGCTATTTCTGAACAAAGGGGATCCCAGAGAAGCATTTACAACCATTTGTGCCATAATTGCACAAGCTGTTTGTAAATGATTTCAGTGACAAACCTAAAATTGTGAAAAATGTAATGTTTTTTTTAATTTGATCGCATTTGGCGGTGAAATGGTGGCATGAAATATACCAAAATGGGCCTAGATCAATACTTGGGGTTGTCTACTACACTACACTAAAGCTAAAAATACCCCAAAAAGCTCCTTACATGCTCCCTAATTAACCCCTTCACTGCTGGGCATAATACACGTGTGGTGCGCAGTGGCATTTAGCGGCCTTCTAATTACCAAAAAGCAATGCCAAAGCCATATATGTCTGCTATTTCTGAACAAAGGGGATCCCAGAGAAGAATTTACAACCATTTATGCCATAATTGCACAAGCAGTTTGTAAATAATTTCAGTGAGAAACTGAAAGTTTGTGAAAAAATTTGTGAAAAAGTGAACAATTTTTTGTATTTGATCGCATTTGGCGGTGAAATGGTGGCATGAAATATACCAAAATGGGCCTAGATCAATACTTTGGGATGTCTTCTAAAAAAATATATATATATGTCAATGGATATTCAGGGATTCCTGAAAGATATCAGTGTCCCAATGTAACTAGCGCTAATTTTGAAAAAAATATGTTTTGAAAATAGCAAAGTGCTACTTGTATTTATGGCCCTATAAGTTACAAAAAAAGCAAAGAAGATGTAAACATTGGGTATTTCTAAACTCAGGACAAAATTTAGAAACTATTTAGCATGGGTGTTTTTTGGTGGTTGTAGATATGTAACAGATTTTGGGGTTCAAAGTTAGAAAAAGTGTGTTTTTTTCCATTTTTCCTCATATTTTATAATTTTTTTTATAGTAAATGATAAGATATGATGAAAATAATGGTATTTTTAGAAAGTCCATTTAATGGCGAGAAAAACGGTATATAATATGTGTGGGTACAGTAAATGAGTAAGAGGAAAATTTCAGCTAAACACAAACACTGCAGAAATGTAAAAATAGCCTTGGTCCCAAACGGACAGAAAATGGAAAAGTGCTCTGGTCACTAAGGGGTTAAATAGGAATTATTTAGTTAATGATAGTATTTTTTTTTAGATTTATTTTAATTACATTATAGTTAGTGGGTGTTAGGGTTAGGGGTTAATAACTTTAGTATAGTTGCGGCGATGTTGGGGGCGGAAGATTAGGGGTTAATAAATGTAGGTAGGTGGCGGCGATGTTAGGGGCGGCAGATTAGGGGTTAATAAGTATAATGTAGGTGTCGGCAGTGTCGGGGGCGGCAGATTAGGGGTTAAAAAGTATAATGTAGGTGTCGGCGATGTCGGGGGCGGCAGATTAGGGGTTAATAACAGTAATGTAAATTGAGGCGAAGTCAGGGACAGCAGATTAGGGGTTAATAATATTTAAGTAGTGTTTGCGATGCGGGAGTACGGCGGTTTAGGGGTTTATATGTTTATTATAGTGGCAGCAATGTCCGGAGCGGCAGATTAGGGGTTAATATTTTTATTTTAGTGTTTGCAATGTGGGAGGACCTCAGTTTAGGGGTTAATAGGTAGTTTATGGGTGTTAGTGTACTTTGTAACATTTTAGTTATGAGCTTTATGTTACGGCGTTGTAGCGTAAAACTCATAACTACTGACTTTCAGTTTACGGTATGGATCATGTAGTTATTGACTGTACTGCTCACTTTTTGGCCTCCCAGGCAGACTCGTAATACCGGCGCTATGGAAGTCCCAATGAAAAAGGACTTTTTGAAAGCTGTGTTGCGTTACGGCCAAAAAAGTGTGTGGTATAGAAATACCTGCAAGACTCGTAATACCAGAGGTAGTTAAAAAGAGCCTTAATGCAGCTTTTTCACTCATACCGCAAAACTCGTAATTTAGCCGTATGTTTGCAGTATTTAACATAAAAAGGGATTTTTCTACAGGTTCATTCAGGATGCAGGTTAATGTAATGGATTGTGTTTTAGAATTTAAATGTTTGTACGAGTTTTTCATCATGTGTTCATAACAGTCTACTGTCTACAACAATGATGTGTATAATATAGGCCTTATCACATATTCCTCATACTAACAATGATTTGTGTTTGTGCTTCATCTCTGACAGACGACCACGGCAGAGGAGGAGGTGGCTGGAACACTATGTAAGAATATATATTATATTTTAACACTTGATAAATAATTGGTAGAACATATTTTTTTATTTTGTGTTTTTTAACAATGATGTGTATAATATAGGCCTTGTCACATATTCCTCATACTGACAATGATGTGTATAATATAGGCCTTGTCGCATATTCCTCATACTGACAATGATGTGTATAATATAGGCCTTGTCACATATTCCTCATACTGAAAATGATTTGTGTTTGTGCTTGATTTTTGCTAGATGACCAGGAATCCATCCTGGGGGCTGGCAGAGAATGAGGTGGCTGGAGGAAAATGTAAGTAAACCTAATATTATGTTTTAACAATTGTATCTTGATAATGAATTTGTAAAATATATTTTATTTTGTCTTTTTATAGCTCGCGATCAGGGGACACAGACCGAGCCCTTCCTGCAAGATTTTTTCAATCAACTGGCGGAGGGGCTTCAGATTGTCGCCACTGCTGTGCGGGGGATACAGGTGGCCATACACAATGTTTTATAAAAAGTTACAATTTATTTAAAATAAATATGTATTTAATCAAAATTATAGTGTAGCTCTGTTCATTTAAATATTATTTTGAAGGGGCATGAAAATTAAAATATATGTATAACATATAATATAATGTATAAATATCATGCAATGTGGTAAATTATTCTTTGGTTTTATATATATATATATATATATATATATATATATATATATATATATATATAATTTCTTTTAATTTTTTAAATATCCTTTGATGAAGAGCATATGCAGATAAACTATGTAGCTGCTGATTGATGACTGCACATATGATTGGCTTGCACATGTGCGTGCATTGCTATGTTAACTAAAATGGAAATCTGAGGAATAATAAAAGTACAAAGGTTGTAATGTTGCTTGTGATGGTCTTCTATATCTTCATAATAATATTTCTGATATGAGTTTAATGTCCCTTTAAGATCAGAAATAACATTATTTAAAAATAAAAATATGAAAAGAATAATAAATATATATATATATATATATATATATATATACTGCATATACATATATATTTACACACACATATATATATATATATATATATATATTTATATATATATACATAGATACATATATATACATATATATTTACACTCATATATATTTACATGTATATAGATACATACTGTATATATATGTACATATATATATATATATATATATATATATATATATATATACACATATTTACAAAAGTATGTATGTACAATATTAAAAATAATTTGAATACTTCACTCTCCACTTCGCACCAAATATGTTGCAACTTGGCTGTTCAGAGGTTTCCTTATTGCTTCATATTTGCCGCAATACTCAAACTCATAAAGAAGCCACAAAGTAGTAGAGTTTTCCACAACTTATTGGTAAATGCATAATCATATGATCATTGACATCAGCCAATCTGATTGAAATATACATTTTATACTATCACTAACAAATAAAATTGCTATATACTTGAGTCATTGATCACTCATCAGAACATGTAAGTGCAATTTGCTACATTTAGTATTATACTTTGGAAGTATGCATATGTGAAATTAGTATTAAAGATAAACATTGATGCTGACATTAGGACACACTGTAATATTTTAGACATTGATTTTAAAATTTGAATCGATGTTTGATTCAATATAATCTTAAGCTGATAGCTCAAAGGGATAGCCCACCTAACATTAAACTGTCATGATTCAAATACAGCAGAAATTAAAATCACCTCTTTACTGTCATGCTATTTTCAGTGTATTTCTTCCTTCTCTTGAATTTCTTTTTCAGTAAAAATTGTCATCTTATATGCCAGCCCATTTTATAACACCTGTGTAGGGGTGGTTTTTAAAACTAGATTGCAATCAGGAGGGGTTACACAGGTACAGAGAAAAAACTGGCCCAGCTCTTAAAATATCCATTGTTTGCAAATAAATACATAAGATACCCTGATGACATGTTATATTCACAATTATTCCTGCTCAGAATAATAATAAATTTACACTATATACATATAGTGGTGTAAATAAACACAGAGATATGAAAGACAACATTGTTTAGAACAAAAAAAGGAATTTAGGGACATGTAAATATGTTTGCAAAAGCTTTCTGACATAACACACGCACACATATATATATATATATATATATATATATATATATATATATATATATATATATATATATATATGTATGTGCAAAGATATATGTACAAATTCTAGCATTAATAATCATTTATAAAACAAAATAAACATGAGATAAAAGCATATCATGATTTCTAGAAATACAAATACACATTAATTTATGTGAAAGTATCATATAACAAATAAATATAAAAATAACTTTCTATGAGATATTGTTTGTTGAGGTATAAATCTAGCGATTTCTTGGACATTAACTGATGAAAAATAAAAGATAAGCTTTAGAGAAATGTGCTTGTTCATGGACAGCAATGAAATTGTATAAATAAAGTTGGGAAAAACCAGAATAACTGCGACATCCTAGTATGTATGGAGAGAGTGGTGTGTACTCAGTGGACAAACCACGCCCTTAGTGGGCGCTTCCTCAGTTCCAATATAATAGGTGATATGGTAGTGCTTGTAATGTCTCGACAGAAAAAAACAGGCCTAAATCTAGAAATATGATAATAGCAACAATTATAAAACTATAAATAAAACCCTAAAAAATCTAAAATGTGGACATAAGTAAGTAACCACAATGCTGAAAATGATAATGGTAAAAAACTATATATATATATATATATATATATATATATATATATATATATATATATATGAGAATATATATATATATATATATATATATATTGCTAGAATATAAACATAGATTGGAAAAAATATTAAAACCAATTCAAAACCAAATAATGGTAATGTGAAAGTCTATGAGTCCAGGGTAATGACAATTCCCAGATGTTTGAGGCTGCACTCTGTCAAAGGATGGCTATCCTGTAGTATGGAATCTAAAAAAGAATAAAAAACAGAGGCGCCACCATGGCCTAATATCGCCAGTACAGGTAAAATGAGCAGCAATATGAGAATGTGAATACTCACAAACATAAAGCACCCCACTGGTGCTAGTAGAGCAGACTGACACTTCTCAGTGGTTCAGCACACTGTATCCAAAGCGCAGAGACAGTCAGGAATCCTCTGACACTCCAATGTATATGTGCCTATGGATAAAGGAAAAAGCAACACGACATGGCCCAATATCATCAAGACAAGGGGAAAATAATATCAATTGCTTGCACTTACAAGATGGTGGGCACCTGCAGGTGCAATCTCAGCAAAATGGAGCCAAAACGTCGCCCAGTAGACTTAAAACAGCAATCCTCAACAGGAACCAGGATCAATGATATAATTTATCACAGGAGGTGAAAAAAAAATACACACAATAGCAAGTGCATAAAAGTATAAAAAGTCTTTATTAACACAGCAACTAGTTTCTCAGCCTACTCAGGGCTGTTTCATCAGGCTATGTCGTGTTGCTTTTTCCTTTATCCATAGGCACATATACATTGGAGTGTCAGAGGATTCCTGGCTGTCTCTGCGCTTTGGATACAGTGTACAGGGGTGCTTTGTGTTTGTGAGTATTCACATTCTCATATTGCTGCTCATTTTACCTGTACTGGCGATATTAGGCCATGGTGGCGCCTCTGTTTTTTATTCTTTTTTAGATAACTGCGACATCGATGACTGTTAGTTAACAACAGTCTGATGCTTATCGCGCCGTACTTGACGTGCGTGTTTTTGACGGTTTTTTTTTATAAATAAGGGCATCATATGTTGATCTGCGGCAGCAATGTCTGGCGAGTGTATTGACACTGGTGAATGCACCGAGATTGACGCTTTGATAAATATCCCCCCAAAAGTGATAAGGCAAACCAGACCACTGGCGCCTTGCCCAGTGTGCTTAAAGGGATATAGCTGCACCTCACGGACGAGGCCCAAAGGAGGCCATACCAATCGTTTGGAGTTATCGTTTCTCTTGTTCAGAGGAGAATTGCCAGGTATTTTGGGGTCAGACTAACCTTGTTAGGCGGGATCAGGCTGATATTCTTTAGGAAAGATCTCCTCCGTGAAAAGCACAATTGGGATAAAATAAGCTATTCCCAGGTGCTAACCGGGCCATAGAACAAGCCACTGAGCAGTTGTTCGTTCCCTACCAATTGCGTATCTATCTGTTTGTATTTGTAATATATCAAACAGATCAGGTAAAAACAATACAAATCTTTTTCTTTTTTTTTTTTTTTGCATAAAAAGGTTCAATGTATTAATCCTACATATTGGGGTAGATTTACCAAGCAGCGGATGCTGCAATCTACCCCAAAGTTTCCAAGTCTGTACATTTTTAAATGACATATTGTTTGCTGCAATTATTTTTCAAACTCCACTCGCCACATATTTCAGTCCAGGTTTGAGTCTGCAGGCAACAAAGTTAGAGTGAATTGTTTTGCAGTTATCAGCTAAATTAAATTAGGGAAAGATATGTAGCAGGGATAGACTTGAGAATTCCACAGTGTGCATTTCCAGGATTAGAAAACCTACAATTTTCCGAGCTAGATTACATGAAAAAGAAATAAATGTATATTGCAAAGTTCAACTTGGCATAACAAAACATTTTAACTTTATTATTACCCCAATATATATATATATATATATATATATATATATATATATATATATATATATATATATATATATATATATATATATATAGTATATATATATATTGGGTGACATTACCCTCTCATCTGTATTCCAAGGTGACCTCACAGGATTTAATTTTCTACTGTGACTAGAAGTCTACCTGAGGGAACAAAATATTACTAATGTAGCTGCTCTTGTTTATATTAGTAGCTAACTGAACAAACCTGCTGGTATTAGACAGACATCATCAATATGAAAAAATAGCAGTGATGTTTTTCTTTTACATTTACCTCATATTTCTTGCTTATGTGTGGATGTGCTGAAACTATCACAAAAAAGTTATTGAAAAGAGTATTTCTTGTATTATTTTTTTTATTATTATTCAAGTGTACCTTATATTTTACTTTAATTGTATACTATTGCTTAACTTATTCAAATGGAGGCACTTCCTGGAATTTAAATACTACAGAAAAGTAGGAAAAATACAGCACAACTTGAATTCAAAGCAAACATCATACCTTTTTAGGGCCAGATTACATGTGGAGCATTATTTAAAGCTTCCACTCGAGCGTTAACTCCTCTAGAAGTAAGCTTGTTGCGTGTGTCGGGTAGCATGCGTTTTACAAGTTGAAAGTAAACTGTTTTTCGCACACTAACCCGACACAAAATATTTCCCCATAGAAGTCAAAGGAGCAAAAAAATTGGAAAAAAAAATCTAACACCATACTTATGCACTAACCCCATCACATATTCTCAAGTGCGCTAAGCCGACATAATAATATGAATATTTTACATTCCAATGTACTTCACATAACAGAAAATGTTCAATTTCTCAATAAACACATATTTCTACTTATATCTGATGGATTTGTTTTGACAACTATATATTTATGCCTATATATATTCATGATTATATATAGGTATAGATAAATACTTAGAACAAAGTCCCCTATGAGAAGAACATTGGAATGTAAAAAAAACTTACAGTATATATACACACATACATATACATTTTTAGACATGTATATATATGTATCTCAATGTTAAAGTCCTTTGCCTCCATCTTTAGTACTTAGTAGAGCACCATTTTGATTTTATCACCTGCTGCAAACAAGATGCATAGCCAGACACCAGCTTCTGGCCGCATTCCTGAGGAATCTTAGCCCATTCCTCATGTGTAATGCCCGTGGGATATCTCTCTATCAGACCAAACTTGGCCAGTAGTCTTCTTATCCTGGCGTCAAGTGGAATGATAGAAAATATCCCAGAGCAGAGTAAGTTAGGGAAATGAGGTAAGCAGTACTCACGGCAAGCAGAGTAGTTCTTCAGGGCAATAAGAAGAAGACAGAGAATGATCAAGACAGGCTGAGTCCGGCAACAGAAAGGCAATCCAGCAGTAAAGCAGTTCAGGGGTGAACCAATAGAAAGAGCAGGAACAGGCGGGTATTAGCAACAAAGGAAATCCAGCAGAGTAACAGTTCAGGGGTAAACCAATACAATGGTCAGACAGGCAGAGTTCAGCAGCAATATGGCAATCCAGTAGTTCAGGGGTTAAGCAAGCAGAGTGGTCAGACAGGCAGTGTTTAGTAACAGTATAGCAATTCAGCAATTCAGGGGTTAAGCAAACAGAGTGGTCAGACAGGCAGTGTTTAGTAACAGTATAGCAATTCAGCAATTCAGGGGTTAAGCAAGCAGAGTGGTCAGACAGGCATAGTTCAATACCCATATGGCAATCTAGCAGTTCAGGGGTTAAGCAAGCAGAGTGGTCAGACAGAGTTCAAAATCAGTATAGCAATCCAGCAATTCCACAACAAAGCACCCAACAGAGCACAAGAAGCAACACCTATACTTTGGAAGTGAAGATAGTAAGTGAGAAACTTACATAGGCGCAGAATTTGTGCCACAGGAGATTCCGACCGGCTTCAGAGGGGAAGAGACATGCGGCGATGACGTCATCGCTGCACTCTTACAGGAACCGATGCATCCCTGGCAACAGCCAGAGCAGCAACCGCCACGTCCCTGGCAACAGCCTGAGCGGCGCAAGGGCGCGGCGTGACATAGCCCCCCTTTCAAGGGTTCCCTTCCAGGAACCAGTGTCGGTTTCAAAAGATGAGCAGCATGGAATCTGGAGACCAAAGCTGGAGCATGAACATCACGGCCAGGAACCCAATAACGATCTGCCACAGAGTAACCCTTGCAATGCACAAGGTACTGTAGTTAACTGCACCTGTATTTGGAGTCCAGGATCTTAGCAACCTCATACTCAGGGTCACCATGGATCAGAAGCAGAGGAGGACGGTGCTGAGTGTATCTGTTCTTGATGTAGGGCTTGAGTAGTGAGATGTGAAAGACTTGGTGTATGCGCAGGGTTCTGGGCAAGGCCACTTTGTAGGCAACAGGAGACAATCTTTTAAGGACTTTGTAAGGGCCGATAAACCTAGGCCCTAATTTGTGACTGGGTTGACGTAGATGAATATGTTGAGTAGAGACCCAGACACGTTCACCTACCGAAAAGGCACGTAACTGAGAGCGAATACGTTGCCAATGAGTAGTGAGGTTAGTAACGTTTCGGTCGGCAGCAGGAATCCCTGTGGACACGAGGTTGGTAACCTCCTGTGGCTTGAATTGGAGAACATCATAGAGAAGAGTGCCAATGAGTGTTTTTTGCCAGCTCAGCTAGGGGCAACAAATCAGACCAGTTGGTATGGAGAAAATTAACAAAAGTTCTGAGATAGGCTCCGAGATCTTGATTCACTCTTTCTGTCAGCCCATTAGTCGGAGGATGGTAGCCAGAAGACAAGGAAACAGTGGTTCCAATCAATTTGCAAAAGGCTTTCCAAAAAGTAGAGATGAAATGTGGACCTCTGTCGGAAACAATATTCATGGGAATGCCATGAAGTCGTACCACATGTAACTGAAAAAGATACAATAATTATTGGGCAGATGGTAGTTTCTTTAAGGGTACAAAATGAGTGAGTCTGGATAATTGATCCACCACAACCCAGATAACTGTATGATGGTCAGAAGGAGGGAGATCCACAGTGAATTCTATTGTTATGTGTGTCCAAGGTTGTTTGGGAATGGACAAGGGTTGGAGTAAGCCAGGAGGCAAGGATCGGGGAGTCTTATTGGCAGCACAAGTCGTGCAGGCTTTCACATAATCCTGAGCATCAGACTTCATGGTAGGCCAACATACATGTTGGGAAAGAAGCTTAAAAGTTCTTGTCAAACCAAGATGTCCTGAAAGTTTACTGTCATGAGCCCAGGATAGCACAGGGGTGCATAGGTTCAGGGGTACAAAGAAGATATCTGGAGCCATGGGGGCTTCAGGAGGCTTTCTAGACTGGGCACATTGTAGTCTTTGAAGAAGAGAAGTGTTAAGTTGAGCAACCACATAGTGGGGGGTATGATGTGTTCAATAGGAGCTTCAGAGGAATCACTAGACTGAGGAAATTGATTGTAAAGGGTGTCAGACTATTTATTTTTGGTCCCAGGAAGATAAGTGACCACAAAGTTAAAACTGGAATAGAACAAGGCCCACCTGGCCTGTCGAGGATTGAGTGGATGAGTAGTCTCTAGGTACATCAGATTCTTGTGGTTAGTGAGAATATGAATGGGATTGACGGTACTCTTTAGCCAATGACGCCATTCAGTCAGGGCCATCTTTATGGCTAAGAGTTCACTATTACCCACATCGTAATTCCTCTCTGCAGGAGTAAAGTGTTTAGAGAAAAGGGCAACAGGGTGCAACTTGGAGGTTAAAGGATCCCTTTGGGTTAAGACTGCTCCAACTCCAATCTCGGAGGCGTCAACCTCTAAAGTGAACTGCAGGTCAGGGTCAGGATGGTGGAGCACAGGAGCAGAACAAAAGGCCTTTTTTTAGATGAGAGAAGGCATCTACGGCTTCAGGAGGCCAATTTTTGCAGTCTCTGTTCCGTTTAGTCAACTCAGTGAGTGGAGCAACTATTTGGGAAAAGTTATTTATAAACTTGCGGTAATAATTGGAGAACCCCAAGAATCTCTGTAGTTCCTTTAATGAAGTGGGTTGAGGCCATTCCAGAACTGCAGTGAGCTTAGAAGGATCCATGGCAAAACCCTCCTTCGAGATGACATAGCCAAGGAACTGGATCTGAAATTGATCAAACTCACATTTCTCCACCCAGAGTTAAAGTTTTCTATCAAACATTCAAAAGCAAAGAAATTCCTAAGTTACAGGGACAGTCTACTCCAGGGGGTCTATTTATGTAGGTGTGGACAGACATAATCCGCTATAGCAAATCATGTCCGCCGCACATCGATAAATGCTGACAACATACGCTGTGTCAGGGTTTTTTCCCTGCTTTGTTTGCCATGTGCTGCTGGCCATTTTGCTTACCTTTTCTTGCTGAATCTGGTGCAGAGTGTGTGATGCTGCTCATTTCCTGCATGCCCTCTTATGGCCAGACTGTTGTACATCATCCGTGTGAGACAGGTTGCAGTCTCAGAATTGTGATGTCATCACTTATTATTTAAAGGGCCTCTGTTCAGTATGGAATTGTGATGTCATCACTTATTATTTAAAGGGCCTCTGTTCAGTATGCTTTGCCCTTGCGTTGTCTCAGACCTGTTTGTGAGTTCCTGTGTATTACTTGGCTGTCTGATGTCCCTCCTGGTTCCTGACTTGGCTCGTCTTACTACCAGCTCTGGCTTTGACTTCTGGCTTGTTATTTTACTAGTGGACTTGCAAACCCTGCTGACTCGCACTGCACATTTGAACCACAGTGTCCCACAAGTTTTGGCTGATCCTGTTTCTGCTGCTGCACCTAGTCCTACCAGAAGCCTGTCTGGTTCTACACCTATGGACGCAATCCTATTCAGTGCAGAGGGTTTTTGAACCAGGTTGCACTTACTTTGAGATGTTACCTCAGGTGTTTCCCTCTGACAGAGCTAAGGTGGGATTTCTCATCTCGTTACTCTCTGACACAGCTCTTGCCTGGGCTAATCCCTTGTGGGAGACAAATAAACCTGTGATTTCAAATTACCCTGAATTTGTGGCCTCTTTTCGAAGGGTATTTGATGTTCCGGCTCGCTCCTCCTCTGCTGCTAAACAACTCATGTCCATTCAGCAAGGTACGAGATCTGTTGCTCAGTATGCCATTGCGTTCCATACTCTTGCCACAGAGGTAGGTTGGAACAATGAAGCCCTTGTTGCCACCTTCTTTCATGGGCTCTCTGATGTGATTAAAGATGAAGTTGCTGCCAGAGATTTACCAGAGGATCTCGAGGAATTGGTGTCTTTTTTTTTATCCTAATTGACATCAGACTCAGAGAGAGGCCCTCTTTCAAGGAGCGTTTGCGGAAGCCTCCTGTTCTGTTTTCTTCTACATGTTCATTCCCACCCATGCCTCCCTCTCCTCCCATGCCTCCTGGTCCCGAGTCACCAGGTACTGCTGCACCGATACAGTTGGAAAAACAAAACAGAAGAGAAGGGCGCCTCCTAGTGTAGCCAATTTTTCATAAGTGGAATAAATAGAGTGCAAACATACTCACAATATTAAAAGGCAGAGATAATGCCTAGGAGAACGGTCTGGGAACTTCACAGTGTCCCAGCAGACTGTGCACCGGACTCTGGCTGCTCCTCCCAAAACAGAATATGTGTCTGTGATCTGGAAATTGTGAAAAAAACAAGAGGGCGACCCCTAGTGCAAATCAATTGAGGACATGAAATGGATATCTGCTTGTGCTGACAAAGGGATACTCACAGATGGTATTGCACACTGTAGTGCAAATGGAGCGTACTAGGTATATTGTAGTGACCTAGTGCACATAAAGACCCAGGCAGTACTGCTGCAGTTGAAGATCAACTCCGGATGCAAATGTTGGACGTCAGGATAATAGAAGAAGACTCCAGTATCGATGTATATAAAAAAGTATTTAATGAAATGGATAAAAGATAAAAGATAAACAGATATACCAATACACCTGTTTTACAATGCTACGCGTTTCTAAGCTCTCACCGCGCTTTTTCCTCAGGCAAATGATACTGGATACAATGGAGTCTCCTACATATATACCTATGCAAACTTAATGTTGATCAGCTGAATCTCGTTTACACAGGTGCTGCATTAATTAGCCACATTGGTTTGCTGACAGAATGTTGCAAAAAATACAATACAATATGCATAAAAAGTAATCCCAAGTATAGTATGATAAACGAATTGCTATAGTCATATAAAAACTAAAATAAGGTACATCACGAAAAATAGGCATTCTGAGCTATCTCAATCGTATATGTATAAAATAATGCTGATATAGAAAATTCCTAATATTATTAAAAAATATATATATCTGTAAATAATTTTCCTAATCTAATGATATTTGTAGGTGAACTAGAATATAAATCTGAATAGATAGTTTGTTATTATTAATAGTTGATAGTTGACGACTAAAAAAGGGGTGTGTGTCGCTAAACCAATGGGAACGCTGTAATCGGTTCCACCTAAAACCGTCCAATGTAACTGCTCTAGAGAAATTAGAGAGGAGGTGTGTGTCTGGTGACGTGAAAAATACGTGTGTTGACTCTTGTGAATGCAAAAATTAATGCTAGATATATGAATTGCGTGTTCGTAAAAAATATAAAGATAAAGATAATTTACTGTAAAGGTTACGCGCTGATAACTCAGCGTGAATAAGTGAATGCGTGTTAAACTATGATAGGTGCAAATAAAAACTAAGGACATTACTAAATATACAGGTGTATAAGCACGCTATATATTTTAGTGTGTGTGAAAATTAGTGAAATCCCAATCTTGGGTGAGAATGTGCTGCATAGTAATATCTGTTAGATGCGAGTTGTTGAACTCGTGTGTTGTAAAAAAGTACTAAATGAACAAAGGACTATATGAACACCTAAAAGAGATGGAATAAAAAGGCTGTGTGTAATGTATATAAGGCAAGTTGATATATATGTAGTCTAAAACTGAATGCTTGAGTGATTGATATGATTTTCAAGATACATTCTAAGCAATAAGTGTTGTATGTGATGTGTATAATATGTAATATAGTGATATATACTGTGCAAAATAAATGTGCTGTGAAAGAGCGATGTTATATACATAAAGGATGTATGTAATGTATAATCATGTTATATATACTATTTTAGTTAGGAACTAAATAAATAAAAGAAATATATTAAAAAGCAGCAGAGTCTATCACTTCATTAAGGCCCTCTGGGTATAAAGTTTTGAATTGGTATATCCAAAAAGTTTCCCTCTGGCGCAATTTGGTCATTCTATTCTGGAAACTCGTGGCAGGGATAATTTCCAATGGAGTAATATTCATGACACATTTATTTTTGCCATGGATGGAAAAATGGTGCCTAGAGGTGCTGTATTTGTCAGATCCTTTCAGGATACATCTTAAATGTTCTGACCATCTTTGTCTAATTTTCCTACAGGTGCGGCCTATATATTGTAGGCCACACAAACATGTTATACAGTAGACTACATAGTTGGCGTTACATGTTATTCTTTGAGTTATAGCAAAGGATTCTCCAGTGCTATTGGATATAATATTTTTAAGGCCATTGGTGATATACTTGCACATATGGCATCTGTTTTTGTTACATCTAAAGGTTCCTGTGCTAGACATCATAGAAATATAGGAACTATTATTAGGGGTTTTAAACGTACGTTTGCACATAACCACCTTACTAGGTGCCAGCTTTTCTTTAATTGTGGGGGCTCTTTTAAATGTACATCTGGGTTTATCTTGTAAAATTGATTTAAATATAGGATCTCGTTTGAGTAATGACCAATGTTTAAACAGAATTTTTTTTGATCTCTTTGTGGTTATTATTATATCTAGTAATGAATGAAGATTCAAAATTTATATCCTCCTTTATTGATTTATTTAGAACTTTTGGTTTTAACAGATCCTCTCTATTGAGAGAGCGTGCTTTTTGGAATCCTAATTCTATTAATTCATCTGGGTAGTGTTTCTCCTTAAATTTGTTTTTGAGAAGTAAACTTTGTGTGTCATAAGTAGTTATATCTGTACAGTTACGCCGAATCCTCCTAAACTGACTGTATGGAATATTTGTTTTCCAACTTGTGTGATGGTTGCTGTAATAATCTAAAAAATTATTACTATCTACCTGTTTGAAAAAAGTACATGACTGAATGCAATTGTCCTCTCCCCACATAAGGGTAACATCCAGAAAATCAATCCTATCTTTTTGGATGTTCCAAGTGAATTGGATTCCCATGGTGTTATTATTGAGTTCATTTTGGAAAGAGGTGAGAGACTGGGGTGTTCCCCTCCAAACAAATAACAAATCATCTATATAACGGCCATAGAAGACCAGATTTTGCTCCCATCTTGCATTATAGATGTACTTGGACTCAAACGTGCCCATAAATAAATTTGCAAAACTGGGAGCAAATCTGGTCCCCATGGCCGTTCCCTTGGTTTGAAGATAGAAGTTGTCTAGAAACTTAAAATAATTGTGAGTTAATATGAAGTATATGAGTTTAAGCAAATAATTTTTCTGTATATCAGACATGTATGGATCATCACTGAGATAACTGTCTACAGAGTCAATGCCTATATCGTGTTTTATGTTAGAATAGAGTGAGCTTACGTCACAAGATACCCAAAATAAATGTTGTTCTTTCTTAACCTTAGATAATTTGAGCAGCAGATCGGTGGTATCTTTAATATAGGACCTTAATTGAATTACGTATCTTTGAAGGTAAAAATCAATGTATAATGAAAGGTTATCAGTAAGACTATTCATTCCCGCAATGATTGGTCTACCGGGAGGATTCTGAATCTGTTTATGAATTTTTGGTAAGTGGTAGTAATATGGAGTATTAGGATTAGTGGGTATTAGAAATTTTCTTTCTTTGTTTGTCAAGATCCCCTGCTCATGACCATAAGTAATTAATTTTTTGAGTTCTTTAGTAAATGAATCTGTAGGATCTAGTGAGAGTTGTTTATAATAATCTTTATCAAACAAGATCCTCTTAGCCTCACATATGTAGTCTTCATAATTTTGTATTACTAGACCACCGCCTTTGTCTGCCTGGCGGATTATAATCGTGTTGTCTTTTGTAAGGTTACGTAAAGCCCTTTGTTCGTTTGGCCATATATTGTTATATTTATTATTGTGTGAAGGAAGTTTCTCAAAATCCTCTAACACCAAATTTTGGAATATATCTAGATAAGCTAGATTCTCTCCATGTGGGTAAAATGTTGAGGGTGGGGCTAGGTTCGTATGGATCACACCTTTGAACAATTGTTCAGAGAGATCTTCTGGGTCTATATAGAAAACTGACATATTTCTTTGTGCTGTCATATTGTCTGTAAGGACTGGAAGGCCTATAGTTTTTTGTGCCTTTAAATGTTTATTAGCAAAGTAGCGCTGTAAGGCTAGTTTTCTTGTATATTTGTTTAAATCAACAAACAATTCAAACATCTGGTGTGAATTAGAAGGGCAAAAACTAAGACCTTTTCCCAAAATTCTAATCTCATCATTGGATAGTGGTCGATCTGATAAATTGAATATGCCTTTACTTAGTTGTTGTAACTTCTTTTTCTTGGTGGCAACTCCCCTTCCCCTGTGTCCCCGTTTGTGTGTGTTCTTTTGTTTTTTCCCGGTTGTTGGTAAGGGGTATTTTGACCCTCTCGTCTCCAAAGTGGTGCTAGTGGTATGCGTTCTTCTAAAAAAGAAGCCGAATTATGTGGATTAGGTGAATCTTGGAAAGATGTAGTGTCTCTGTTCTGATTGGAATGATCAGTCTGTAAACCAGAAGGACCAGGCAAATGTTCTCTATTTGATTTCTGGAAATGTTGATTGTTCTGATTGTGGTGGTATGAACTGGAGGATGATTTGGGGGTATGTCGTTGTTGTAATGAATCTTTAAAATTCGAATGTGAGGTATATTGTTGTTGTGGTTGATCTTTATAGTTAGTATTTCTGTGTGATCTGTATTGATCTTGTTGATTATGTTGATGTCTATAATCTTGTTCTATAAATGGGGAAAATCTATTCTGAGTAGGAATATGAAATCTTTCATGATCTCTATTGTCTCCATATGTATTGGATGACTGGTGGGTAGAATAAGATCTGTGTCCTGATTGCTGCGGTTTATGTCTATTATATTGATTTGTGTTCTGATTTTTATTTCTATTATTATATGTAACTTTAGTCCAAGTTGATTCTTTAGATTCATTATTATCAGTCCTATTATATGTATAAACTGTACCTTTAAGGTAATCACTCTCATCTCTCTCTTTTTTCTTATTCTTTCTCAGGATAATTTCATCTTGGTAATCATCTGTAGATTTAATAGTTCTCTCATTGAGAGATTGATATTCAGAATGATCTTTGTATTGTTCTAAAAGCTTTTGTGTATTTTCTATTTTTTCTGCTCTGTCATTAACTAATTTCTCCCTATGGGTAATTAAGATATCTATAAGGTTAAATGAACAGTTATCTAAAGCTGAAAACCATTTCGCCAATAGTGTTTCGTCTTCCTTGAATGAACAGTTTTTTAAGATTCTAAGCCCCCGTGGGATCTGTTTTTTATCTCTATATTGTTTCAGTGAGTCCAGGTCCCACCAATGTCTGTGCTCTATTTTGAGGTATTCCTCTAGTTGTGAAAAGAGTTGTTTGATAGAGAGTACAGCAGTGGGATCTGAACTTAAAGAATTGGAGTTGGGCTGGTATACAGACCTCTTATTGGCCCTTTCTGTGATAGACAACATGGTTCACAATATATCAACAATATATATATATGTTCAAAATAAACAAAGTTATTGACTCAAATGATATACTAAAATTGTTTCTACGCTTTTCTAATAATATGGATGTTAAGCGGTTATTACATAAATAAAAAGTATATAAAGAAAAAAAATAATGATATATAATCAAACCCGGTCACTGATATAAAGTCCAGAGGATAATATTCCAAAAAGGGAAAAAAAGTCCAAGATGTAACAAACTTGATTGCTAATCCCAAGATACTCAATTCAAGGCAGCTCCTTCCAGATAATGATTTCAATGGAGGTGAATCACTGTGGAAAAACAAAACAGAAGAGAAGGGCGCCTCCTAGTGTAGCCAATTTTTCATAAGTGGAATAAATAGAGTGCAAACATACTCACAATGTAAAAAGGCAGAGATAATGCCTAGGAGAACGGTCTGGGAACTTCACAATGTGTCCCAGCAGACTGTGCACCGGACTCTGGCTGCTCCTCCCAAAACAGAATATGTGTCTGTGATCTGGAAATTGTGAAAAAAACAAGAGGGCGACCCCTAGTGCAAATCAATTGAGGACATGAAATGGATATCTGCTTGTGCTGACAAAGGGATACTCACAGATGGTATTGCACACTGTAGTGCAAATGGAGCGTACTAGGTATATTGTAGTGACCTAGTGCACATAAAGACCCAGGCAGTACTGCTGCAGTTGAAGATCAACTCCGGATGCAAATGTTGGACGTCAGGATAATAGAAGAAGACTCCAGTATCGATGTATATAAAAAAGTATTTAATAAAATGGATAAAAGATAAAAGATAAACAGATATACCAATACACCTGTTTTACAATGCTACGCGTTTCTAAGCGCTCACCGCGCTTTTTCCTCAGGCAAATGATACTGGATACAATGGAGTCTCCTACATATATACCTATGCAAACTTAATGTTGATCAGCTGAATCTCGTTTACACAGGTGCTGCATTAATTAGCCACATTGGTTTGCTGACAGAATGTTACAAAAAATGCAATACAATATGCATAAAAAGTAATCCCAAGTATAGTATGATAAACGAATTGCTATAGTCATATAAAAACTAAAATAAGGTACATCACGAAAAATAGGCATTCTGAGCTATCTCAATCGTATATGTATAAAATAATGCTGATATAGAAAATTCCTAATATTATTAAAAAATATATATATCTGTAAATAATTTTCCTAATCTAATGATATTTGTAGGTGAACTAGAATATAAATCTGAATAGATAGTTTGTTATTATTAATAGTTGATAGTTGACGACTAAAAAAGGGGTGTGTGTCGCTAAACCAATGGGAACGCTGTAATCGGTTCCACCTAAAACCGTCCAATGTAACTGCTCTAGAGAAATTAGAGAGGAGGTGTGTGTCTGGTGACGTGAAAAATACGCGTGTTGACTCTTGTGAATGCAAAAATTAATGCTAGATATATGAATGGCGTGTTCGTAAAAAATATAAAGATAATTTACTGTAAAGGTTACGCGCTGATAACTCAGCGTGAATAAGTGAATGCGTGTTAAACTATGATAGGTGCAAATAAAAACTAAGGACATTACTAAATATACAGGTGTATAAGCACGCTATATATTTTAGTGTGTGTGAAAATTAGTGAAATCCCAATCTTGGGTGAGAATGTGCTGCATAGTAATATCTGTTAGATGCGAGTTGTTGAACTCGTGTGTTGTAAAAAAGTACTAAATGAACAAAGGACTATATGAACACCTAAAAGAGATGGAATAAAAAGGCCGTGTGTAATGTATATAAGGCAAGTTGATATATATGTAGTCTAAAACTGAATGCTTGAGTGATTGATATGATTTTCAAGATACATTCTAAGCAATAAGTGTTGTATGTGATGTGTATAATATGTAATATAGTGATATATACTGTGCAAAATAAATGTGCTGTGAAAGAGCGATGTTATATACATAAAGGATGTATGTAATGTATAATCATGTTATATATACTATTTTACTTAGGAACTAAATAAATAAAAGAAATATATTAAAAAGCAGCAGAGTCTATCACTTCATTAAGGCCCTCTGGGTATAAAGTTTTGAATTGGTATATCCAAAAAGTTTCCCTCTGGCGCAATTTGGTCATTCTATTCTGGAAACTCGTGGCAGGGATAATTTCCAATGGAGTAATATTCATGACACATTTATTTTTGCCATGGATGGAAAAATGGTGCCTAGAGGTGCTGTATTTGTCAGATCCTTTCAGGATACATCTTAAATGTTCTGACCATCTCTGTCTAATTTTCCTACAGGTGCGGCCTATATATTGTAGGCCACACAAGCATGTTATACAATAAACTACATAGTTGGAATTGCATGTTATTCTTTGAGTTATAGCAAAGGATTCTCCAGTGCTATTGGATATAATATTTTTAAGGCCATTGGTGATATACTTGCACATATGGCATCTGTTTTTGTTACATCTAAAGGTTCCTGTGCTAGACATCATAGAAATATAGGAACTATTATTAGGGGTTTTAAATGTACGTTTGCACATAACCACCTTACTAGGTGCCAGCTTTTCTTTAATTGTGGGGGCTCTTTTAAATGTACATCTGGGTTTATCTTGTAAAATTGATTTAAATATAGGATCTCGTTTTGATCTCTTTGTGGTTATTATTATATCTAGTAATGAATGAAGATTCAAAATTTATATACTCCTTTATTGATTTATTTAGAACTTTTGGTTTTAACAGTTGGGATTCACGCATCTCTCCGCAGCGGAGAGGGCCTTTAGGAGGAGGGAGGGGCTCTGTCTCTATTGTGGGTTACAGGGTCACCTTTTAAAGTCTTGTCCTACTTGGCCGGGAAACGCTCGTACCTAAGGTCCTGTCGGGGGACAGACCTTGGGTGGTTTATCCTCATCCCAGGAACCGCTAAAGGAGAAACCGTTGGTCATGTTTGTCCTTTCCTGGTGGACTCCTCCATAGTCACCCAGACTCTTGTTGACTCCGGTGCTGCAGGCCTTTTCATTGACAGTGCTTTTGTATCCCCTTCAACCCACACTCGTTACTCATGAAACCGCTCCGGTATCCATGGCTGTTGGGGCTCTCCATTTTGAAACCCTCCAGTACCAGGTGATTAACTCTCCACATTTTCTGGTTGTTCTGAGTTATCCCTGGCTCCAAAAGCACAATCCCAGTCTCGACTGGCGCAGGTCCGACATTTTGTCATGGTCCCCGCAATGTATTTCCACTTGTCTTTGGAAACCAGTCAAAGTATTGTGCACTTCTTCGGTATCTCAATTGCCAGAGGAGTACCAAGAGCTCCTATACGTTTTTAACAAGGTTCATGCCGGAACGTTGCCTCCTAACCGGTCTTATGATTGTGCCATAGACCTGCAACCCTGAGCCATTCCTCCTCTGGGCCGGGAGTACCCTCTGTCTGTTGCGGAGAATTTTGCTATGGAGGAGTATGTTGCCGATGGTCTGTCACGGGGGATCATCTGCAAATCCTGCTCTCCTGCAGGAGCTGGCTTCTTCTTTGTGAAGAAAAAGGATGGCGAGTTAAGACCATGCATCGATTATAGGGTTCTTAATCGTCTTACCATTAAGAATGCTTAACCTATTCCCCTCATTACAGAACTCTTTGACCGCCTCAAGGTAACTACAGTCTTTTTTCTAAATTTGATTTGAACGTACAATCTCGTTAGTATTAAGGAGGGCCACGAATGGAAAACAGCATTTAACACCAGGAGTGGGCATTATAAATATCTTGTAATGCCCTTTGGCCTATGTAATGCTCCTGCTGTTTTTCAGGAATTTATTAATGATGTCCTACGAGATATGTTGCAACAGTGTGTGGTGGTGTACTTAGACGACATCCTCATACACTCACCCACACTTGAGGCTCATCGTTCTGATGTCACACGGGTACTTCGTAGACTATGTGAGAATGGCTTGTTTTGTAAACTCGAGAAATGTGAATTCCATCAGACTCAAGTAACCTTCCTAGGTTATGTGATCTCCGTTGCATGGTTCTTCATGGATCCTGACACGTTTTCTGCAGTTCTGCAGTGGCCTCGCCCAGTTGGTCTTTGCTCTATTCAACGTTTTTTGGGTTTCGCTAATTACTATAGAAAGGTTATTAAAAACTTTTCTTCCTTGGTCAAACCTATCACAGACATGACCTGTAAAGAGAATGATCCACTCCATTGGTCACCTACTGCCATTAAGGCCTTTGATGGTCTTAAGACTGCCTTTCCTGCTGCTCCAGTACTGGCTCATCCTAACCCTGTCCTGCCTTTTGTTCTTGAGGTTGATGCGTCTTACACTGGAGTAGGTGCCCTCTTGTCTCAACGTCCTACGTCTGACGGTTCCTTGCATCCGTGTGGTTTCTTCTCTAAGAAATTGTCTCCAGCAGAGTGCAATTATGTAATTGGCGACAGGGAATTACTGGCCATAATTTTGGCACTCAAGGAATGGAGACATCTTCTCGAGGGTACTGGCGTACCAGTGTTCATTCTTACTGACCACAAGAATTTAACTTATCTATCTGAAGCGAAATGTTTGTCGCCCCGACAGGCCAGATGGGCGCTATTTTTGTCTAGGTTTAATTATGTGGTCTCCTACCTGCCTGATAGTAAGAATGTTAGGGCTGATGCCCTCTCCCGACAATTTTCACCTCTGTCCAAGGAGGAGTTTATACCTACCCCAGTTATACCTCCTGATCATATTTTGGCTACCATACATACTAATTTGACTTCTCCCTTGGGGGAGGAGATCCTGGCTGCACAAACCAATGCACCTCCTGAGAAACCTAGTGGTAAGTGCTTTGTTCCTAGGAATCTTCAAACTAAACTTTTAAACACATACCACTATCCTAAAGCTGCTCACCCAGGAAAGAACCAAATAATTTGGTCTGTCACTCGACAGTTCTGGTGGCCAGGTCTTCGTTTTGATGTTGCTGTGTATGTTGCCTCCTGATCAGTTTGTGCACAGAATAAGACTCCTCAACGTCTTCCTGTGGGTCTTCTTCAACCTATTGCTAATGGTGTGCGTCCTTGGAAACACCTTTCCTTGAACTTCATTGTCGAGCTCTCTTTTTCCAGTGGCAATACTGTTATCCTAATGGCAGTTGACCGTTTTTTTCTAAAATGTTACATTGTATTCCCTTGAAGAAGCTGCCTACGGCTCATGAGCTTGCTTCAATTTTTGCCTGGGAGGTCTTCCGTATACATGGGTTACCCAAGGAGATAGTCTCAGACCGGGGTAGCCAGTTTGTCTCCAGATTTTGGCGTTCTTTTTGTGCTCAAATGGGGATCCAGCTTTCCTTCTCCTCTGCATATCACCCTCAATCCAATGGGGCTGCGGAACAGTTCCACGGTTGCTATGTCTCAGATCACCACAATAATTGGTCTGAACTGTTACCTTGGGCAGAGTTCACGCGTAATAGTGCTAATAATGCTTCCTCCAAGTTATCCCCGTTCATGGCGAATTATGGGTTTCAACCATCCTTGTTGCCTGATTCATTCATGTCTCAGGGTATTCCGGCTTTGGAGGAGCATCTCCGGCAACTCCGTTCCATGTGGGTGCAGATTCAGGACTGCCTTCATCGTTCTATGCAGCGCCAAAAGTTCCAGGCTGATCGTAAGCGTCTGCCCGCACCTTCTTACCAGGTTGGTGAGAGGGTTTGGCTGTCCTCTCGAAAATTGAACCTTCGTGTGCCTTCCAATAAACTGACTCCTCATTATGTTGGTCCTTTTCGAATACTTTGACGGGTCAATCCTGTGGCTTATGCTCTTGACCTTCCTTCTGCAATGCACATCTCCAATGTTTTTCATGTCTCCCTCTTGAAACCATTGGTTTGTAATCGATTTACCACTGTGTTGCCTCATCCCCGTCCTATCTCTGTTGACAACCATGAAGAATATGAGGGTTCCCTCCTCTGATGTTCATGCTCCTACCCTCCTCCGTGCCTTCCATGCCCGTTCCCCCAATAAGCCTTTTGTCCTCCCGCAGGGGAAGGGTCATTGAGGGGAGGGTACTGTCAGGGGAGGGTACTGCTTTGTTTGCCATGTGCTGCTGGCAGCCATTTTGTTTACCTTTTCTTGCTGAATCTGGTGCAGAGTGTGTGATGCTGCTCATTTCCTGCACGCCCTCTTATGGCCACACTGTTGTACATCATCCGCATGAGACAGGTTGCATTCTCAGAATTGAAATGTCATCACTTATTATTTAAAGGGCCTCTATTCAGTATGCTTTGCCCTTGCGTTGTCTCAGACCTGTTTGTGAGTTCCTGTGTATTACCTGGCTGTCAGGCATCCCTCCTGGTTCCTGACTCCACTCGTCTGACTACTCGATTTGGCTCCTGATTCAGCTCGTCTGACTACCAGCTCTGGCTTTGACTCCTGGCTTGTTATTTGACTTGTGGACTTTTTATTATTTTTTGTTATTAATAAAGGTGTGATTATTTTTGCACTTCTTGTCTCAGTCTGATTCCTGGCACCCTGAAATGCTGTCTGCATTTATCATTGCACCAGCAGTTCTGGTGAACTGCTGGTGCAATACCGCCCCCTGCAGATTTGCACGCTAGCAGGGGGTGTCAATCAACCCGATCGTATTAGATCGGGCTGAATGCTGTCCACGACCTCAGAGGGGACGGACGAGTTAAAGAGCAGCAGTCTTAGGACTGCTGCTTCTTAACTTCCGCTTCAGTCGGAAATGGAGTCTGAACTAAAGCGGAGAGAGTAGCCAGAAGACAAGGAAACAGTGGTTCCAATCAATTTGCAAAATGCTTTCCAAAAAGTAGAGATGAATTGTGGACCTCTGTCGGAAAAAATAGTCATGGGAATGCCATGAAGTCATACCACATGTAACTGAAAAAGAGACGATAATTCTTGGGCAGATGGTAGTTTTTTAAGGGTACAAAATGAGCGAGTCTGGATAATCAATCCACCACAACCCAGATAACTGTATGATGGTCAGAAGGAGGGAGGTCCACAGTGAAATCTATTGTTATGTGTGTTCAAGGTTTTTTGGGAATAGACATGAGCCCAGGATAGCACAGGGGTGCGTAGGTTCAGAGGTACAAAGAAGATATCGGGAGCTGCGTGGGGCTTCAGGAGGCTTTCTAGACTGGGCACAATGCAGTCTTTGAAGAAGAGAGGTGTTAAGTTGAGCAACCACACAGGAGGGGGGTATGATGTGTTGATGATGAGGAGCTCCAGAGGAATCACTAGACTGAGGAAACTGACAGGAAAGGGCATCAGCCTTTTTATTTTTGGTCCCAGGAAGATAAGAGACCACAAAGTTAAAACTGGAAAAGAAAAAGGCCCACCTGGCCTGTCTAGGATTGAGTTAATGAGCAGTCTCTAGGTATGTCAGATTCTTGTGGTCAGTGAGAATCTAAATGGGATTGGCAGTACCCTCTAGCCAATGATGCCATTCAGTCAGGGCCATCTTTATGGCTAAGAGTTCACTATTACTCACATCATAATTCCTCTCTGCAGGAGTAAAGTGTTTAGAGAAAAAGGCTACAGGGTGCAACTTGGAGGTTAAAGGATCCCTTTGGGTTAAGACTGCTCTAACGCCAATCTCGGAGGTGTCAACCTCTAAAGTGAACTGCAGGTCAGGATCAGGATGGCGGAGCATAGGAGCAGAAAAAAAGCCCTTTTTCAGATGAGATATGCGTGCTAGCAGGGGGTGTCAATCAACCTGATCGTATTAGATCGGGCTGAATGCTGTCCACGACCTCAGAGGTAGCGGACGAGTTAAGGAGCAGCAGTCTTAGGACCACTGCTTCTTAACTTCCGCCTCAGTCGGAACTGGAGTCGGAACTAAAGCGGAGAGTGTAGCCAGAAGACAAGGAAACAGTGGTTCCAATCAATTTGCAAAATGCTTTCCAAAAAGTAGAGATGAATTGCGGACCTCTGTCGGAAACAATAGTCATGGGAATGCCATGAAGTCATACCACATGTAACTGAAAAAGAGACGATAATTCTTGGGCAGATGGTAGTTTCTTTAAGGGTACAAAATGAGCGAGTCTGGATAATCAATCCACCACAACCCAGATAACTGTATGATGGTCAGAAGGAGGGAGGTCCACAGTGAAATCTATTGTTATGTGTGTTCAAGGTTGTTTGGGAATGGACAAGGGTTGAAGTAAGCCAGGAGGCAAGGATCAGGGAGTCTTATTGGCAGCACAAGTAGTGCAGGCTTTCACATAATCCTCAGCATCAGACTTCATGGTAGGCCAACATACATGCTGGGAAAGAAGCTTAAAAGTTCTTGTCAAACCAGGATGTTCTGAAAGTTTACTGTCATGAGCCCAGGATAGCACAGGGGTGCGTAGGTTCAGAGGTACAAAGAAGATATCGGGAGCTGCGTGGGGCTTCAGGAGGCTTTCTAGACTGGGCACGTTGCAGTCTTTGAAGAAGAGAGGTGTTAAGTTGAGCAACCACACAGGAGGGGGGTATGATGTGTTGATGATGAGGAACTTCAGAGGAATCACTAGACTGAGGAAACTGACAGGAAAGGGCATCAGCCTTTTTATTTTTGGTCCCAGGAAGATAAGAGACCACAAAGTTAAAACTGGAAAGAAAAAGGCCCACCTGGCCTGTCGAGGATTGAGTTGATGAGCAGTCTCTAGGTACGTCAGATTCTTGTGGTCAGTGAGAATCTAAATGGGATTGGTGGTACCCTCTAGCCAATGACGCCATTAAGTCAGGGCCATCTTTATGGCTAAGAGTTCACTATTACTCACATCGTAATTCCTCTCTGCAGGAGTAAAGTGTTTAGAGAAAAAGGCTACAGGGTGCAACTTGGAGGTTAAAGGATCCCTTTGGGTTAAGACTGCTCTAACGCCAATCTCGGAGGTGTCAACCTCTAAAGTGAACTGCAGGTCAGGATCAGGATGGCGGAGCATAGGAGCAGAAAAAAAGCCCTTTTTCAGATGAGATATGCGTGCTAGCAGGGGGTGTCAATCAACCTGATCGTATTAGATCGGGCTGAATGCTGTCCACGACCTCAGAGGAAGCGGACGAGTTAAGGAGCAGCAGTCTTAGGACCACTGCTTCTTAACTTCCGCTTCAGTCGGAACTGGAGTCGGAACTAAAGCGGAGAGTGTAGCCAGAAGACAAGGAAACAGTGGTTCCAATCAATTTGCAAAATGCTTTCCAAAAAGTAGAGATGAATTGTGGACCTCTGTCGGAAACAATAGTCATGGGAATGCCATGAAGTCATACCACATGTAACTGAAAAAGAGACGATAATTCTTGGGCAGATGGTAGTTTCTTTAAGGGTACAAAATGAGCGAGTCTGGATAATCAATCCACCACAACCCAGATAACTGTATGATGGTCAGAAGGAGGGAGGTCCACAGTGAAATCTATTGTTATGTGTGTTCAAGGTTGTTTGGGAATGGACAAGGGTTGAAGTAAGCCAGGAGGCAAGGATCAGGGAGTCTTATTGGCAGCACAAGTAGTGCAGGCTTTCACATAATCCTCAGCATCAGACTTCATGGTAGGCCAACATACATGCTGGGAAAGAAGCTTAAAAGTTCTTGTCAAACCAGGATGTTCTGAAAGTTTACTGTCATGAGCCCAGGATAGCACAGGGGTGCGTAGGTTCAGAGGTACAAAGAAGATATCGGGAGCTGCGTGGGGCTTCAGGAGGCTTTCTAGACTGGGCACGTTGCAGTCTTTGAAGAAGAGAGGTGTTAAGTTGAGCAACCACACAGGAGGGGGGTATGATGTGTTGATGATGAGGAACTTCAGAGGAATCACTAGACTGAGGAAACTGACAGGAAAGGGCATCAGCCTTTTTATTTTTGGTCCCAGGAAGATAAGAGACCACAAAGTTAAAACTGGAAAGAAAAAGGCCCACCTGGCCTGTCGAGGATTGAGTTGATGAGCAGTCTCTAGGTACGTCAGATTCTTGTGGTCAGTGAGAATCTAAATGGGATTGGTGGTACCCTCTAGCCAATGACGCCATTAAGTCAGGGCCATCTTTATGGCTAAGAGTTCACTATTACTCACATCGTAATTCCTCTCTGCAGGAGTAAAGTGTTTAGAGAAAAAGGCTACAGGGTGCAACTTGGAGGTTAAAGGATCCCTTTGGGTTAAGAATGCTCTAACGCCAATCTCGGAGGTGTCAACCTCTAAAGTGAACTGCAGGTCAGGATCAGGATGGCGGAGCATAGGAGCAGAAAAAAGCCCTTTTTCAGATGAGATATGCGTGCTAGCAGGGGGTGTCAATCAACCTGATCGTATTAGATCGGGCTGAATGCTGTCCACGACCTCAGAGGTAGTGGACGAGTTAAGGAGCAGCAGTCTTAGGACCACTGCTTCTTAACTTCCGCTTCAGTCGGAACTGGAGTCGGAACTAAAGCGGAGAGTGTAGCCAGAAGACAAGGAAACAGTGGTTCCAATCAATTTGCAAAATGCTTTCCAAAAAGTAGAGATGAATTGTGGACCTCTGTCGGAAACAATAGTCATGGGAATGCCATGAAGTCATACCACATGTAACTGAAAAAGAGACGATAATTCTTGGGCAGATGGTAGTTTCTTTAAGGGTACAAAATGAGCGAGTCTGGATAATCAATCCACCACAACCCAGATAACTGTATGATGGTCAGAAGGAGGGAGGTCCACAGTGAAATCTATTGTTATGTGTGTTCAAGGTTGTTTGGGAATGGACAAGGATTGAAGTAAGCCAGGAGGCAAGGATCAGGGAGTCTTATTGGCAGCACAAGTAGTGCAGGCTTTCACATAATCCTCAGCATCAGACTTCATGGTAGGCCAACATACATGCTGGGAAAGAAGCTTAAAAGTTCTTGTCAAACCAGGATGTTCTGAAAGTTTACTGTCATGAGCCCAGGATAGCACAGGGGTGCGTAGGTTCAGAGGTACAAAGAAGATATCGGGAGCTGCGTGGGGCTTCAGGAGGCTTTCTAGACTGGGCACGTTGCAGTCTTTGAAGAAGAGAGGTGTTAAGTTGAGCAACCACACAGGAGGGGGGTATGATGTGTTGATGATGAGGAACTTCAGAGGAATCACTAGACTGAGGAAACTGACAGGAAAGGGCATCAGCCTTTTTATTTTTGGTCCCAGGAAGATAAGAGACCACAAAGTTAAAACTGGAAAGAAAAAGGCCCACCTGGCCTGTCGAGGATTGAGTTGATGAGCAGTCTCTAGGTACGTCAGATTCTTGTGGTCAGTGAGAATCTAAATGGGATTGGTGGTACCCTCTAGCCAATGACGCCATTAAGTCAGGGCCATCTTTATGGCTAAGAGTTCACTATTACTCACATCGTAATTCCTCTCTGCAGGAGTAAAGTGTTTAGAGAAAAAGGCTACAGGGTGCAACTTGGAGGTTAAAGGATCCCTTTGGGTTAAGAATGCTCTAACGCCAATCTCGGAGGTGTCAACCTCTAAAGTGAACTGCAGGTCAGGATCAGGATGGCGGAGCATAGGAGCAGAAAAAAAGCCCTTTTTCAGATGAGATATGCGTGCTAGCAGGGGGTGTCAATCAACCTGATCGTATTAGATCGGGCTGAATGCTGTCCACGACCTCAGAGGTAGTGGACGAGTTAAGGAGCAGCAGTCTTAGGACCACTGCTTCTTAACTTCCGCTTCAGTCGGAACTGGAGTCGGAACTAAAGCGGAGAGTGTAGCCAGAAGACAAGGAAACAGTGGTTCCAATCAATTTGCAAAATGCTTTCCAAAAAGTAGAGATGAATTGTGGACCTCTGTCGGAAACAATAGTCATGGGAATGCCATGAAGTCATACCACATGTAACTGAAAAAGAGACGATAATTCTTGGGCAGATGGTAGTTTCTTTAAGGGTACAAAATGAGCGAGTCTGGATAATCAATCCACCACAACCCAGATAACTGTATGATGGTCAGAAGGAGGGAGGTCCACAGTGAAATCTATTGTTATGTGTGTTCAAGGTTGTTTGGGAATGGACAAGGGTTGAAGTAAGCCAGGAGGCAAGGATCAGGGAGTCTTATTGGCAGCACAAGTAGTGCAGGCTTTCACATAATCCTCAGCATCAGACTTCATGGTAGGCCAACATACATGCTAGGAAAGAAGCTTAAAAGTTCTTGTCAAACCAGGATGTTCTGAAAGTTTACTGTCATGAGCCCAGGATAGCACAGGGGTGCGTAGGTTCAGAGGTACAAAGAAGATATCGGGAGCTGCGTGGGGCTTCAGGAGGCTTTCTAGACTGGGCACGTTGCAGTCTTTGAAGAAGAGAGGTGTTAAGTTGAGCAACCACACAGGAGGGGGGTATGATGTGTTGATGATGAGGAACTTCAGAGGAATCACTAGACTGAGGAAACTGACAGGAAAGGGCATCAGCCTTTTTATTTTTGGTCCCAGGAAGATAAGAGACCACAAAGTTAAAACTGGAAAGAAAAAGGCCCACCTGGCCTGTCGAGGATTGAGTTGATGAGCAGTCTCTAGGTACGTCAGATTCTTGTGGTCAGTGAGAATCTAAATGGGATTGGTGGTACCCTCTAGCCAATGACGCCATTAAGTCAGGGCCATCTTTATGGCTAAGAGTTCACTATTACTCACATCGTAATTCCTCTCTGCAGGAGTAAAGTGTTTAGAGAAAAAGGCTACAGGGTGCAACTTGGAGGTTAAAGGATCCCTTTGGGTTAAGACTGCTCTAACGCCAATCTCGGAGGTGTCAACCTCTAAAGTGAACTGCAGGTCAGGATCAGGATGGCAGAGCACAGGAGCAGAACAAAAGGCCTTTTTCAGATGAGATAAGGCATCCACGGCTTCAGGAGGCCAATTTTTGCAGTCTCCGTTTAGTCAACTCAGTGAGTGGAGCAACTATTTGGGAAAAGTTCTTTATAAACTTGCGGTAATAATTGGAGAACCCCAAGAATCTCTGTAGTTCCTTTAATGAAGTGGGTTGAGGCCATTCCAGAACTGCAGTGAGCTTAGAAGGATCCATGGCAAAACCCTCCATCGAAATGAGATAGCCAAGGAACTGGATCTGAACTTGATTAAACTCATATTTCTCCAGTCAGAGTTAAAGTTTTCTATCAAACATTCAAAAGCAAAGAAATTCCTAACTTAAAGGGACAGTCTACTCCAGGGGGTCTATTTATGTAGGTGTGGACAGACATGATCCGCTATAATGAATCATGTCCACTGCACATCGATAAATGACGACACCATATGCTGTCAGCATTTCTGGTAAACTGATGGTGCAATACTGCCCCCTGCAGATTTGCATGCTAGCAGGGGGTGTCAATCAACCCGATGCTGTCCGCCACCTCAGAGGTGGCGGACGAGTTAAGGAGCAGCAGTCTTCAGTCGGAACTGAAGCGGAGAGGGTCGGAAACAGCAGCATTCGCTGCTTCATAAATAGACCCCATGAATTGTTATTGTTTAAAAAGATAGATAATCCCTTTGTTACACATTCCCCAGTTTTGCATAACCAATACTGTTATTATAATATACTTTTTACCTCTGTGATTACCTTGTATCTAAGCCTCTGCAGACTGCCCCCTTATCTCAGTCCTTTTGACAGACTTGCATTTTAGACAATCAGTGCTGACTCATAAATAACTTCACAGGAGTGAGCACAGTGGTATCTTTATGGAGCACGTGAACTAGCACTGTCTAACTGTGAAAAACGATCAAAATGTACTGAGAGAAGAGGTGGCCTTCAGAGACTTAGAAATTAGCATATGAGCTTAACTAGGTTTAGCTTTTAACAAAGAATACTAAAAGAACAAAGCAAATTTGATGATAAAAGTAAATTGGAAAGTTGTTTAAATTTGCATGCCCTATCTGAGTCATGAAAGTTTAATTTTGACTAGACTGTCCCTTTAAACTGCCCCCTTGGGAGCTTTGCATGACATTATCAATGACATCCCACATGACCTAATAAATTATATCACCTTTGACATCACTTGATACAATTATGTGTATGTGTGTGTGTGTGTGTATGTATGTGTGTATGTTTGTGTGTGTGTGTGTGTGTATGTGTATGTGTGTGCGTGTGTATGTATGTGTGTATGTTTGTGTGTGCGTGTGTGTGTGTATGTGTGTGTGTATGTGTGTGTGTATGTGTGTGCGTGTGTATGTATGTGTGTATGTTTGTGTGTGTGTGTGTGCGTGTGTGTGTGTGTGTATGTTTGTGTGTGCATGTATGTGTGTGTATGTGTGTGTGTGCAGATTGTGTAGAAATATATATATTTATTATAGCTGGTGCTGCTAGAGAAATGTGTTAGTGTGGGGTTGACAGGGAGAGCAGGAGTTGAATGTGAGGGAGAAGGGATGAGAAGTGGAGGGGGCTGTGTGCAAGGTAGAGGGGGCCTGAGAGGGTGAGCAAGTGCTGGTGTGTGAGGGACAGGGAGCAAAGAGGACAAGCAAGGCTGTGTGTATAGAAGAAGGGGTGACAGGATAAAGAGCAGACTGTGTGTTCCAGACAGGGGGTTAGGACGGTGCTGTGTGTGAGGAAGAAAGAGATGGGGAGGGGCGGTGAAGCAGATTGTGAAGTAACAGGTTGAAAAGGAAGCTGTGTTAGAGTATGAGGAGGATATTGGATATCAGGGTGCTAGGAAGAGAGGTTCAAGAGGAGGCTGTGAGGCATATTTATCAAATGTCTGCCGGACCTGATCCGACAGTGCGGATCAGGTCCGACAGACATCGCTGAATGCGGAGAGCAATACGCTGTCCATATTGAGCATTGCACCAGCAGCTCTTGTGAACTGCTGGTGCAACGCCGCCCCCTGCAGACTCGCAGCCAATCGGTTGTCAATCAACCCGATTGTACTCGATCGGGTTGAATTGTGGAGATCTCTGTCCACCTCATCAGAGCAGGCGGACAGGTTAGGGAGCAGCGGTCTTCAGACCACTGCTCCATAACTTGCGTTTCTGTCGAGTCTGAAGACTTGCCAGAAACACGGGCCCACAAGATCCATTCGGGGCTTGATAAATGGGCCTCAGTGTATGAGATGGGAGGGCTAAAGGGATAAACAGAGGTTGGTGTGGAAGGCTTAATAGGATTAAGAAGGGGAGCAAGATGTGAGGGAGAGGTTGCTGAGAATATGAGTTAGAGGGTGAGAGGTAAAGAAACATGTTGTGTGTAAATGGAGCTGAGAGTGTGAGGAGGATATTGTGTGTAAGGTGGGAGGATAAGGAGGTGCTTGCATCTAAGGAAGAGAGGAAATGATGTAATTCCATTGAGAAAGTCATAGGCAATGTCTTAGTGGATGTACTCAACAATGATGTAATTGATGATGTAATGAAAAGCTCCAAAAGGGGGAAGTGGGGGCAGCTTAAGTTATGAATGTCCGTGCTTTCAAACGTTTAATAGTAAAAGAAAATGTAAACTCTGCCTTTAACAAATTTTTGCTTTATATATAATTTTATATATATATATATATATATATATATATATATATATATATTATTTTTTTATTTATAATTGTGTGTGTGACCTATATTAGTATTGTATATGTTTTTTAAATACCTTACTCCTACACTATTCATTTGCTTTGTCAAATCTTATTGTAATATACTATATACGCTCTTACGCTGTAGATTAGGGTGACAACCGGATGACACTAATTTTAATAATAATAGTAATGCAAAACTGTAGAAGTGTGGAGTAATGCATCTGCTGAAGCATAACACACACATATATATATCTTTTCTCAATAAAAAAAAAACTTTTTTGTAAAGATTTAGGTGAACCAAAGGCACCACTTTTGCAGAATTCAAATGTAGAAATTATTCCTAATGGTGGTATTGAGTAGCTTGGTGGTGTCAGGTGACTATGCTAGGGAGTGTTCAACCATTTGTGTGCCCTATGGGGAAAGTGACAAGCATGGGGTTGGTTTATGTTTAACCCTTTAGTCTCTCACGTCACCTACATGACAATAGCTTGTGTTTGACATTAAATAGAAACAGATTTATAATCTACAGCTGCATGGAGCTGTAATAAATTAAAATGGGGAGTTCTGTAATGAGTAATATATGATGACATTCTGTTTCACGTGGTCTGCCGTGTTGAATAAGGTTTTGCTTCTTTTTTTTTTATTAATGTCTTGACTTGGCAATGTTACTTCTAATAGTGCCGCCCCTGCAGCTATCCAGTGTACAGAGAAAGTGAGAAGTGCTTTCTAACTTACTTTGCAGATACTTTTGCTCACAGTGACATACTTTTTTTTTTACAACCACTTCAAAGTCCCTCTGAGTTTTCCCTGTACACAAGAAGAAAAAAAAAGTGACAAACGCCAGCTGCTGTCAGTATTCAGAGCTTGGAAATGCAGTTTTAGAGAAGGGGCGCTGCTTTAGTCCAACTTGTTGACCAGCTTCAAGTTGTTGAATAGCTTAAATACTTATCATATTTGTGGTTGCTGCACTCAGCGGGCTTACTCTGTTGTGCATTAAAAGGAGCTGGCTTTTGTCACTCTCTCTGCCTTCCATCTACATATTTATGCATATGCATCTACTAGCATTTGTACAAAAAAAAACATTGTTGCCAACTGAACCTTTATTAATTCTCAACCCCCCTTCCCATGTGCATCTGCAGGGCTGGGTAAAGTTGGTTACTCCTCTTGTCACTGTGCTTTACAGAGCTTTGCTGTGAGTGTTTGTTGTTGTTTCAGTTTTTAAGTAAAGTCTCCAAATGCTGAATGTAATTATTTTATTTTATGTTTTGTCTTAACACAACGTTTTACAGCACAATGTATTGAGAACTGTCATAGACATTATGGGCCAGATTACAAGTGGATTGTAAAATATAGTTTTCACTAAAGCGATATTTGCACTCCACTTTGTAATACCAACGCACGCAAATATGCGCTGTTATTAGGAGTTAGGTGCAATGCAAACGCAACCTCACGTTCTCATTGCACAGAAGCATTGCGCTCACAAAAGCACGCATCCATAGACTCCAATGGGAGCCTCGTTCTCATGCCGTGGGACTAGTGAAGCGAAGGGGGTACGTCGCTCAGCGATGGGCAGCAAATATAAATATATATGTACATGATTATAACACATAAATATATATGTATATAAGCATATACATATATATTTACTGGGTGCACACAGTTTCCATAGACCGCAATGTAAAGGCACTTTTCAGTGCGTTTTTTTTTCTAACACACCACACCAGCCAACATTAAAACCTCATATCTGCTTATTGCAGTTATTTTATAAAAAAAATAAAGATGATATTATCTTTGATTTTTTAATAAAGTATATTACACTTGATTTTGGGGACATTTGGTGGACATTTATAAAATGAACCAAAGATCTGATCTCTGGTTAATTTTATAAGCGCTAATTATTGTAATGGCTCATTATTTATCGCGGGCAAATTTACTCACGGACGCGCAATAAATTAGCCTTCCACTTGTAATCTAGCCCGATGAGTTTTGACCAATGACATTTTTTGTATCACCGTGTGTTCATGCCCATAGTGGTATAAAAAAATATTAGACAAGGCAATGGGAGAATGTGTTTACACTGTTGTGCATCACAAAGGGCCAAACGTTTTTTATATCAATTTCATACTAATAAGGATGAGATAGGTTGGCAATCTTTTCGCCATTGTCTCCTACAGGGTGAGCCCTTAATATTTCCTGTGCTATGGTTGTGTGGCCCTGAATGTAATTCATTAAAACTTGCCCAAATCTTGGACATTTTTTCCATTCTTCTGCCTGTCAACAGTTTACATTTTTACTGGATCCTGAATTACTTTTGTGCTGCAGCTCTCATTAACTTCTATAAAGTATCAACATATCTATTATCAATAATTATCAATAAGCACTATAGCAGTACCACATTGGGGGCCAGATTACAAGTGGCGCACTATTGGATTTTTCTGCTTGCACTTAAACAGCGCTCAAAGTAAACTTTAAATGGATTAGAGCACGTTACCACGTATTACAAGTTAAAAATAAAAAGTTAGTGTAAGAGCAAAACCCGATGCTAACTTGAGGACTTCAAGTTTTGAGACCGCTTTAACTTCTCCCCATAGACTTCAATGGAGCGTGCTAAAAAAAAAAAAAAACACTTATTGCTTGCACGCCAACCTAACAACACGTAAGACCTACAGCATTAAACCCAAAGGTAGTTATGAATATTTTACATACCAATGTTCTTCACATAGAAGAAAATTTTCTTTTTTTTAAATATATATTTCTCTATATACTGTATATGTATATATATATATATATATATATATATATATATATATATATATATACTGTATGTATATATACTGTATGTATATATATATATATATATATAATGATTTTCTTTGTAAAATATATATCTATACCCTTATAGCTATATGAATATATACAGGTATAGATATATACATATATATATATAGAAATAAATATTTTAAAATACTAAGAACATTTTCTGCTAAGCGAAGAACATTGGAATATAATATATGTACAATAGATACAAAATTAAAAACATTATAAAATATTAAAAATGATTTCCTGTTTTAAGGTATTTAACTGGAAAGGGCTCAAAAGTGTGTATATATATATATATATATATATATATATATATATATACTGCATATATATATATATATGTATGTATATATATATGTGTATACATGTGTATACATGTGTATACATGTGTATATATGTGTATATATGTATGTATATACATATATAAACACATAAATACAAATGTGTGTATATATATATATATATATATATATATATATATATATATATACAGTATACCACAAAAGTGAGTACACCCCTCACATTTTTGTAAATATTTTATTATATCTTTTCATGTGACAACACTGAAGAAATTACACTTTGCTACAATGTAAAATAGTGAGTGTACCGCCTGTATAACAGTGTAAATTTGCTGTCCCCTCAAAATAACTCAACACACACAGCCATTAATGTCTAAACCATTGGCAACAAAAGTGAGTACAGCCCTAAGTGGAAATGTCCAAATTGGGCCCAATTAGCCATTTTCCCTCCCCAGTGTCATGTGACTTGTTAGTGTTACAAGGTCTCAGGTGTGAATGGGGAGCCGGTGTGTTAAATTTGGTGTTATCGCTCTTATACTCTTTCATACTGGTCCCTGGAAGTTCAACATGGTACCTCATGGCAAAGAACTCTCTGAGGATCTGAAAAAAAGAATTGCTGCTCTACATAAAGATGGACTAGGCTATAAGAAGATTGCCAAGACCCTGAAACTGAGCTGCAGCACGGTGGGCAAGACCATACAGCGGTTTCACAGGACAGGTTCCACGCAAAACAAGCCTTGCCATTGTCGACAAAAGATATTGAGTGCACATGCTCAGCGTCATATCCAGAAGTTGTCTTTGGGAAATAGACGTATGAGTGCTGCCAGCATTGCTGCAGAGGTTTAAGGGGTGGGGGGGTCAGCCTGTCAGTGCTAAGACCATACTCCACGCACTGCATCAAATTGGTCTGCATGGCTGTCATCCCAGAAGGAAGCCTCTGCTTCACAAGTAAGCCTGCAAACAGTTTGCTGAAGACAAGCAGACTAAGGACAAGGATTACTGGAACCATGTCCAGATGGTGTCAAGCGTGTGTGGCGGCAACAAGGTGAGGAGTACAAAGACAAGTGTGTCTTGCCTACAGTCAAGGATGGTGGTGGGAGTGTCATGGTCTGGGTCTGCATGAGTGCTGCCGGCACTGGGGAGCTATAGTTCATTGAGGGAACCATGAATACCAACATGTACTGTGACATACTTAAGCAGAGCATGATCCCCTCCCTTTGGAGACTGGGCCGCAGGGCAGTATTCTAACATGATAACAACCCCAAACACACCTCCAAGATGACCACTGCCTTGCTAAAGAAGCTGAGGGTAAAGGTGATGGACTGGCCAAGCATGTCTCCAGACCTAAACCCTATTGAGCATCTGTGGGGCATCCTCAAATGGATCAGCCATGATATCGTCATGGAGGAGTGGAAGAGGACACCAGTGGCAACCTGTGAAACTCTGGTGAACTCTATGCCCAATAGTGTTAAGGCAGTGCTGGAAAATAATGGTGGCCACACAAAATATTGACACTTTGGGCCCAATTTGGACATTTTCACTTAGGGGTGTACTCACTTTTGTTGCCAACGGTTTAGACATTAATGGCTGTGTTGAGTTATTTTAAGGGGGCAGCAAATTTACACTGTTATACAGGCTGTACACTCACTACTTTACATTGTAGCAAAGTGTCAATTCTTCAGTGTTGTCACATGAAAAGATATAATAAAATATTTACAAAAATGTGAGGGGTGTATTAACTTTTGTGATACACTGTATATATGTATACACACACACACATTATATCTTTGAGCACTTATAAATTTTTAATGCAATTATTTTGACAATAGGTTTTATTAGCTGGTGCTATTATGAGAGTAACTTTACTTTTTAATGTGTTTTGCAACACTTTATATTTGAGTGTAACAGTTAACCAGAGCTCTGAGGTTGCACTATCCCAACGCATGTTAAATTCAATTGTGCTCGAGCGAACACATGTACTTTCAACTTGTAATACGCACGCAAACAGGCGCGATAAACCTGATATCACTTGTGTGCCACATTTAGCGCACCACTCGTAATCTGGTCCTCAACAAGCTAATAAATGATGAATGCCAAATATATGCACATGCCTACTAAAAACATCTGCAATGGAAAGCATCTGCAAAATAAAAATGACTAATTACTCTCACTACTATAAATTATATATTCTTTTAATTTATCGCATTTAAAATTCCGGAGCTATGGCCATGAATTCTGAGTTTATTGTCACGAATTTTAAAAATATTACTTTACTCTTTATTCAAAACTCATATTCAACAACCTATCTCCCTAAACAAGCTAATACTGTTATATTTCTCACATTTCTGTATCATCCTTTTTTATCATCCATCTCCCCCACCTGGCAACAAATCACTCAGACTTTGAAACACCTAACATGGAAAATGCTGTTTTTGTCTGATGAAACGCAAATATTGATTTATAGCCCTTGGCATATTTTTCCTCTCTCTTTATTTTATATAAATTCAAAATCTTGGATCAGAAACTTATTAAACCCGGGAGAAACCACTTAAAGGGACAAAAAAAAACTTCAAAAACATTCCCTTATGCATAGGAAAGAGCACTATTTAAACATTTGAATATAAAATTAAAGTTGTTTATTTTTTTTAAAAAACTTAACTGTGTTCTTGGTCCTTAAGGACTAATTGCTTACTGGCTAATATGCAGAACTATTGTTTTATTGATGAGCAGTGACACAAATCACAAGTGAAATAAAAAAATATTTTGTTTTTCCCTTAACAGGAGCGTCCATTTTATTAAAAAAGACCTTTTAAAATGCCCTCTTTTAGATACAAAAACTAGATTTATTCCTTCAACTATGATCAGTACATTTACAATTACTCAATCTTATAGTTAGGCTAAATATCTAAGTACTTTACATTACTATGTTCTTCACATAGGAGAAAATGTTCTATTTAAACACACACACACACACACACACACATATATATATATATATATATATATATATATATATATATATATATATATATATATATATATATATATAAATTTGTACTGGGGTAAAAAAAAGAAGTGAAGTGAGAGTATTACATTTGATGTACCACAAATAAGATAATACTAGAGGCGATGTTGCCCTTTATTAAAGGAATAAAAATTAAACTTTTATGATTTTAAAGGGATACTAAACCCACATTGTTTTCTTTCATGATTCAGATAGAGCATGAAATTTTAAGCTACTCTCTAATTTACTCCTATCATCAATTTTTCTTCGTTCTCTTGCTATCTTTATTTAAAAAGCAGGAATGTAAATCTTAGCAGCCAGCCCATTTTAGGTTCAGCACCATGGATAGCACTTTTTTATTGGTGGCTGACATTTAACCACCAATAAGCAAGCATAACCCAAGTTCTCAACCAAAACTGGGCTGGCTACTATGCATCACATTCCTGCTTTTTAAATAAAGATAGCAAAAGAACAAAGAAAAATTGATAATTGGAGTAAATTAGACAGTTGCTTAAACTTGCATGCTCTATCTAAATCATGAAAGAAAACATTTAGGTTTAGTGTCCCTTTAAGCAACTTTCTAATTTACTCCTATTATCAACTTTTCTTTGTTCTCTTGGTATCTTTATTTGAAGGTAAGCTTAGGAGCCGGACCATTTTGGGTTCAGAACCTGGGTAGCACTTGATGATCGGTGGCTACATTTAGAAACCAATCAGAAAGTGCTACCTAGGTGCTGAACCAAAAATGGGCCGACTCCTATGCTTACATTCTTGCTTTTTCAAATAAAGATACCAAGAGAACAAAGAAAAAATAATAATAGGAGTAAATTAGAAAGTTGCTTAAAATTGCATGCTCTATCTGAATAATGAAAGTTTAATTTTGACTAAACTATTCATTTAAGTGTAAGAAATCAGAGAAGAAAAAGGAAGAAAAGTGTATATCTAAATCATCCATTTAGAGTGAGGGATATATACAAATACAAATATGTGATATACAACTATATGTCCCTTATAAGCCAGCCCTCCTTATAATCACTTTCTACTAAAAAAAGAGTATAGGTCTATTTTCCCAAAAGTATGCAACCTGAAAAAAAGGGAAGTTTACTTTTCAAACTATATACAATGGGGGGGGGGGGGCGGAGCCAGCGCTCAAGAGAGATGGCTGCACCCAAGTGAGCTCCGGAACCCCAAGCGGGCTATTAGCCTCAAATCTAACACCTAATCCCCTTCAAACGGCTTAACATGTTATCCTGCAGCTAAATTCACTGACCGCAATCGGCAAAACCAACTTCGATTGCAGAGAAGAGGAGATCGGGAGGAGTCATTTTTCATATACGGCACACTGGTATACGCAGACAGGCTGGAGGTGTAGGCTGCGTGCATCCATACAGGGAGTGCAGAATTATTAGGCAAATGAGTATTTTGACCACATCATCCTGTATAGGCTCGAAAGCCTACTACCAATTAAGCATATTAGGTGATGTGCATCTCTGTAATGAGAAGGGGTGTGGTCTAATGACATCAACACCCTATATCAGGTGTGCATAATTATTAGGCAACTTCCTTTCCTTTGGCAAAATGGGTCAAAAGAAGGACTTGACAGGCTCAGAAAAGTCAAAAATAGTGAGATATCTTGCAGAGGGATGCAGCACTCTTAAAATTGCAAAGCTTCTGAAGCATGATCATCGAACAATCAAGCGTTTCATTCAAAATAGTCAACAGGGTCGCAAGAAGCGTGTGGAAAAACCAAGGCGCAAAATAACTGCCCATGAACTGAGAAAAGTCAAGCGTGCAGCTGCCAAGATGCCACTTGCCACCAGTTTGGCCATATTTCAGAGCTGCAACATCACTGGAGTGCCCAAAAGCACAAGGTGTGCAATACTCAGAGACATGGCCAAGATAAGAAAGGCTGAAAGACGACCACCACTGAACAAGACACACAAGCTGAAACGTCAAGACTGGGCCAAGAAATATCTCAAGACTGATTTTTCTAAGGTTTTATGGACTGATGAAATGAGAGTGAGTCTTGATGGGCCAGATGGATGGGCCCGTGGCTGGATTGGTAAAGAGCAGAGAGCTCCAGTCCGACTCAGACGCCAGCAAGGTGGAGGTGGAGTACTGGTTTGGGCTGGTATCATCAAAGATGAGCTTGTGGGGCCTTTTCGGGTTGAGGATGGAGTTAAGCTCAACTCCCAGTCCTACTGCCAGTTTCTGGAAGACACCTTCTTCAAGCAGTGGCACAGGAAGAAGTCTGCATCCTTCAAGAAAAACATGATTTTCATGCAGGACAATGCTCCATCACACGCGTCCAAGTACTCCACAGCGTGGCTGGCAAGAAAGGGTATAAAAGAAGAAAATCTAATGACATGGCCTCCTTGTTCACCTGATCTGAACCCCATTGAGAACCTGTGGTCCATCATCAAATGTGAGATTTACAAGGAGGGAAAACAGTACACCTCTCTGAACAGTGTCTGGGAGGCTGTGGTTGCTGCTGCACGCAATGTTGATGGTGAACAGATCAAAACACTGACAGAATCCATGGATGGCAGGCTTTTGAGTGTCCTTGCAAAGAAAGGTGGCTATATTGGTCACTGATTTGTTTTTGAATGTCAGAAATGTATATTTGTGAATCTTGAGATATTATATTGGTTTCACTGGTAAAAATAAATAATTGAAATGGGTATATATTTGTTTTTTGTTAAGTTGCCTAATAATTATGCACAATAATAGTCACCTGCACACACAGATATCCCCCTAAAATAGCTATAACTAAAAACAAACTAAAAACTACTTCCAAAACTATTCAGCTATGATATTAATGAGTTTTTTTGGGTTCATTGAGAACATGGTTGTTGTTCAATAATAAAATTAATCCTCAAAAATACAACTTGCCTAATAATTCTGCACTCCCTGTAGAGCGACAACGGTCAATACAGGCTCCATATCAAAGCCTAAATAATCAGGGAATGAGTCTTATATTCAATAGCGGGAGTATTAAACTGCATTATATACCTTTAATACTGCCATCAAAGGGAAGTTTGCCCTGGGGGATGGATATGGAAAACCACACTCTGAAACCTAGCACGGTCACTATAAAAAGTGCGTCATAACCATGATATAGTAGTTCAGTGCCGGTTACAGCATCTTAAAGCACACTAGCAGATTTAACCTACACAGGATTTAATAATATTAATCATATTTAAGGTACAAATAAGGACTTTACAAGAAATTTTATGCGGTGCTTTATCAAATGTGCATACCAGAAAGGTTCTAGACAACAATAGAAATACAGAATTCAAAGATTGCCTTATCATAAGTATAACTGCTGGGGACTTTGGGAGACAAAAGTGGATTTCTGTTTCACATATAATCATCCATTTGAGGATTGCTCTACTTTTCACAGAGTTTGGAAGTATATTATACGTCATTAAATAGCAAACATGTCTCCAAAGAAATTAAATAAAGTGGACTGTTTAGCTAAAAAAAAAGACAAATACAGTACCATCTGTAAATAACTTTTTTTAAATGTCTGGAGCCCCCACAGACCCCTAATGTAACGGAAGAAGGGGCGAAGTCGAGAAAATAGTCACTATCATAAGAATCAGATTCGGAATACCCCGCATCTGCCATATCTGTCTTTTGAGACTCGTTTTTCCACGTTAATCCAACAGGTGAAGCAATGCATTCGGGTGGAAATCTCAGAGATCAATAAAGATCTTACAGAAGTAGGACAAAGGGTGGAAAAACTAGAGGAAGACTCAGCTTATCAAAATACAACAATGGCAAACTTCAACAACCAACTATCCCAACAAGAAAATACTATCCAGCAATTGGAAAATAAAATTGATGACCTGGAAAACAGGAGCCGTCTACACAATATTATAAGGGGTATCAAAGAAACAGTGGTCCCACAAGAATTAGAAAAATATGTTCAAAGTCTTTCTGTTAAGGAGCTAGACAGGTATGTAGGAAAATTAAAATTTACAAAAGTAGACAATTTTGTAAAAGGTTTATTACAGATGTTATCAGTTAGGTGTGAGAATAAGCCAAAAAAATGGATTTAACACCTTAAAGTTGCAATCGGTTTTACCAAGCCCACTTAAAGCTTTATGTTTTTGTTTTACTGTTATTATGTAAATTTTTTGTTTGCTGTTATATTGTTATGCGGATGAACTTTTAAATGTCCATGTAGAAGTGCCATGTACATGCAGCAAGTCAATGTCACAAAATTTAAATGACTGCACAACATAATACAACAAGCTCTAATGAGCAACACTTACACATCATCTCACAAAATGTAAAAGGGTTAAATTGCCCAAATAAAAGAAATATTGCCCTTCAAGATCTGCGTAAAAGAGAAGGGAAGATCTTGTTATTACAGGAGACTTATTTTAAGGCCAACAAGATACCGAAATATTTCACCACTTATTTTATACAACACTTCCATAGTACAAATGGACACAAGACAGTAAATGGAGTAAGTATTCTTATACACAAGTCTGTTCCATTTAAAATGTTACAGACAGATAAAGATAAAGAAGGAAGGTGCTTATGTATTTCAGGTTTATTGTTTGGTAAACCTATTACATTAGTCAATCTTTATGTAACTAATACACACCAAGACTCCTTTACAAATGTTACCCCTAAGATTTTGGACAACACTAAGGGGCCACTAGTCCTGGGGGAAGATTTGAATATTTCATTGGTGCCTTTGATGGATTGTTCAAATCCTAAAAGTCAAATACCACACAAATCTCTGAAATCAATCTGTCAAAATCTCAAAACCCTCCCCTTATACAACACCTGGAGATATCTACACCCACTAACCAAAAATTATACTTTTTTTTTTCCCACCCACATAAAAGTTACTCACAACTTGATTATTTTATGGTTGACCATAATGCACTTTCCTATGTTAGTCAATTCAACATAAAACATACATCTAGGTCTGACCACTCCCTAGTGGAGTGAATTCTTTGGTTGGCCTTCTATGCCGTGCAGACCCTTTAGTTGTAGACTAGATTATACAATGTTATTAAACCTAAAAGACCTGGAAATCTTCACCGAGCAGATTAACACCTATTTCTCAATAAATACCACCCTGGATTCAAACCCAGATATGATCTGGGAGGCACATAAGGCCTACATTTACACATCACTAGCCGAAGAATTATCTTAATTAGATTTTCTAAAGATGACCAACGTTAGAAACAACTAAGCGATAAACTGAATAAACTAAATGAACACTTACAAATTGAAACTCAAAGAAAACAATTATTCTTGCAACAAAAATGTTATGGGGAAAGCAATAAAACAGGTACATTACTAGTAAGAACACTTAAAAAGCAACACCTAATATCATATATTCACTCAATCACAGCTAGAAATGGAAATTAAGACACTAAACATATAGCTAAAATTTTCCAGTCATTCTATCACAAATTATATAATATAAATACAGAAAGACCTTCGGAAACACATAAAAGAGAGTGTGAACAATACCTACACAAAATCACTCTCCCCAATATATCCAAAGAGGAGGCCATTTCACTAGAATCTCCAATATCAAACGATGAAGTATCTGAAGCCATTACAAATATGAAACCTAGTAAAGCCCTGGGTCAAAACGGATTTACTAATCTTTATTATAAAACTTTTAAAACTAATTTAATCCCACACTTGACAACATTGTTTAATTATATATCAGACTATCATCTATTTCCTGATACTATGCTCCAAGCACATATTACAGTCACAAAGCCAGGTAAAACTCCCAATACCCCTGCTAAAGTTCTGGCCACTAGATTAAATACATTATTACCATCCCTAATAGAACAAGATCAAGTAGGATTTGTACCAAAAATGGAAGCTAAGGACAATTATTAGATTATATCAAATATAACAAAATTCCTGCAGCTTTTCTATAAACCGATGCTGAGAAAGCTTTTGATAGATTAGATTAGACATTTCTACAAACCACACTAATTTAATTTGGCTTTCCCACTAAATAATTTCCCAGATAATGGCATTATACTTAAATCCCTCAGCACAGATATGGATCAGCGACACTTTATTAGATACATTTGAAATGGCACACGTCAGGGGTGTCCTTTATCCCCTCTTTTGTTTGTCCTTTCACTTGAGCCTTTATGAAGTTAAAATTCATAGTAACCCCAAAATAATCAGTATCAATATACAAGACCAAACATACAAACTTTCAATGGTTGCAGATTATGTTTTATTGACTTTATCTTCTCCCCTAGACTCTTTGATGGAGGTGCAGGCAGAATTTAAAGAATACAGTACAGTTTCTAACTTTTTAGTAAATTCGTCAAAATCAGAACTATATCCCATCAATATCACGCCAGAAAATCTTAATACTATTCATTAAAATTGCCCCTTTCAAATTAATTCAAAAGCTTTGAAATATTTGGGAGTCTATCTAACTTCTAATATAGAAGATCTTTGTAATTTAAACTATTGAATACTCTTAAAAGAATTCCAATACTTAACCTCAAAGTGGTTACCTAAAAATAATATTTCCTGGCTAGGAAGAATAGCAGCGTCAAAAATGACGCTATTGCCTAAGGCTCTATACATCATGCAAGCTCTTCCTATAACTGGAGTCTCTTAAAGGAACAGTAAACACAGCAGATTTGCATAATCAACAAATGCAAGATAACAAGACAATACAATATAATTTACTCTGAATTTCAAATGAGTAGATTCTTTTCTAACACATTTTAAAGTTATATATATTTCCACTCCCCCTGTACCATGTGATAGCAATCAGCCAATCACAAATGCATATACGTATAGTCTGAGTTCTTGCACATGCTCAGTAGGAGCTGGTGACTCAAAAAAAGTGTAAATATAAAAGACTGTGCACATTTTTTTTAATGGAAGTAAATTGGAAAGTTGTTTAAAATTACATGCTCTATCTGAATCATGAAAATTTAATAAAGCCTGAGTGTCCCTTTAAGACATACAAAAACTACAATCAGTGGTAAATGCATACATTTGGCAAGGGAAAAATCCTAGACTACCTAAAAATAAAATCTACACCACTAGAGAAAGGGGAGGTTTGGGAGTTCCCAATTTAGGATTGCATAAACTTGTAATCTCATTGAGTATGGTGGTAGATTGGTGTAGGCAGGGCCAGCACTCATATAAGAAGACAATAAAGCTGGAGTCTAAGCTTATTAATAGCCCACATCTAGGAGGTCTATGCTGGGTCCCTTCTAGATTTAATCTGAGTAAAAGTAAACCATATTCCATTTTCAGTGAAACATGGTCCGACTAGATAGCTGTTAGAAACAGACACCCCAAAATCTCTTCTCCAAACTGTCCACTAACTACTCTATTCTTTAACAAAGAATTTGAGATGAGTAAGGTTTGGAACACACACAAGATATCTACACCAGGCACATTTCAAGACTTAATTCCTATATACAACCTAATAGATAAAGGTAAACTTATCTCAAGATAAAAAAAGACACAAGAATTAGGTTACACACATTTTACCTCTTGGTTTAAATACCACCAGGTACAACATTATATATTAAATCATAAGAACAATAAAGATCTTCTCAGACCTTTAACAATGTTTGAGACTATGCACTACACAAAATTTCTAAAAAGGTACAGTATCTCTCTTATACCAACAACTCATGGAGTTATGTCTTCCATTGAGGCCTACATATGTTCATACATGGGAGGTAGAGATGGATCGGCAGATAACTTCCAAACAATCGGCTAGATTTGGAGTTTTGTCTGTAAAGACCTGTAGCTAACGCTGCTTTTTTCCCAACACACCCTTAAGACAACGCTGGTATTTAGAGTTGTCTGTGGGGCTGCGTTAGGCTCAAAAAAGGGTGCGTTGAGCCTAACTTAGCTCCACTTCAACCCTCAATACCAGCGTTGCTTACGGTAGCGGTAAGCAGCTAAAACGTGCTCGTGCACGATAACCCCATAGGAAACAATGGGGCAGTTTGGGCTGAAAAAAACCTAACACCTGCAAAAAAGCAGAGTTCAGCTCCTAACGCAGCCCCATTGTTTCTATGGGGAAACACTCTCTAAGTCTACACCTAACACCCTAACATGAACCCCGAGTCTAAACACCCCTAACCTTACACTTATTAACCCCTAATCTGCCACCCCCGCTATCGCTGACACCTGCATTATACCATTAACCCCTAATCTGCAGCTCTGGACACCGTCGCAACCTACATTATCCCTATGAAACCCTAATCTGCTGCCCCTAACACCGCCGACCCCTATATTATAATTATTAACCCCTAATCTGCCCCCCCCCAACGTCGCCGCCACCTTCCCTACACTTATTAACCCCTAATCTGCCGACCGGACATCGCCGCTAATATAATAAATGTATTAACCCCTAAACCGCCGCACTCCCGCCTCGAAAACACTATAATAAATAGTATTAACCCCTAATCTGCCCTCCCTAACATCGCCGCCACCTACCTACAATTATTAACCCCTAGTCTCCCGCCCGCACCGTCGCCACTACGATAATAAATGCATTAACCCCTAAACCTAACTCTAACCCTAACACCCCCCTAACATAAATATAATTTAAATTAAACGAAATAATATTACTAAAATTAAATAAAATCATCCTATTTAAAACTAAATACTTACCTAGAAAATGAACCCTAATATAGCTACAATATAACTAATAATTCCATTGTAGCTATTTTAGGATTTATATTTATTTTACAGGCAACTTTGTATTTATTTTAACTAGGTACAACAATAGCTATTAAATAGTTAATAACTATTTAATAGCTACCTAGTTAAAATAAATACAAAATTACCTGTAAAATAAATCCTAGCCTATGTTACAAATACACCTAACACTACACTATCATTAAATTAATTAAATAAATTGCATACAATTAGCTAAAATAAAATACAATAAAATAAACTATACTATAATACAAAAAAAACAAACAAACACTAAATTACAAAAAATAAAAAAGAATTACAAGCAGTTTAAACTAATTACACCTAATCTAAGCCCCCTAATAAAATAAAAAAGCCCCCCAAAATAAAAAATTCCCTACCCTATTCTGGTAGGATCTTCAGGGGGTTAGCGATAGGTTTATTTAAGGGGGGTTTGGGTGGGTTAGAGTAGGGGTGTGTGGGTGGTGGGTTGTAATGTTGGGGGGTATCGTATTTTTCAGGTAAAAGAGCTGATTACTTTGGGGCAATGCCCTGCAAAAAGCCCTTTTAAGGGCTGGTAAAAGAGCTGATTACTTTTGTATTTTAGAACAGGGTAGGGAATTTTTTATTTTGGGAGGCTTTTTTATTTTATTAGGGGGCTTAGATTAGGTGTAATTAGTTTAAACTGCTTGTAATTCTTTTTTATTTTTTGTAATTTAGTGTTTTTTTTTTATTATAGTATAGTTTATTTTATTGCATTTTATTTTAGCTAATTGTATGTAATTTATTTAATTAATTTAATGATAGTGTAGTGTTAGGTGTATTTGTAACTTAGGTTAGGATTTATTTTACAGGTAATTTTGTATTTATTTTAACTAGGTAGCTATTAAAGGGACACTCAGGTTAAATTAAATTTTCATGATTCAGATACAGCATGTAATTTTAAACAACTTTCCAATTTACTTCCATTAAAAAAAATGTGCACAGTCTTTTATATTTACATTTTTTTGAGTTACCAGATCCTACTGAGCATGTGCAAGAATTCACAGACTATACGTATATGCATTTGTGATTGGCTGATTGCTATCACATGGTACAAGGGGAGTGGAAATATACATAACTTTGAAATTTGTTATAAAAAAATCTACTACTCATTTGAAGTTCAGACTAAGTGCTATTGCATTGTCTTGTTATCTTGCATCTGTTGATTATGCAAATCTAATGTGTTGACTGGTCCTTTAAATAGTTATTAACTATTTAATAGCTATTATTGTACCTAGTTAAAATAAAATACAAAGTTGCCTGTAAAATAAATATAAATCCTAAAATAGCTACAATGTAATTATTAGTTATATTGTAGCTATATTAGGGTTTATTTTCTAGGTAAGTATTTAGTTTTAAATAGGATTATTTTATTTATTTTTAGGAATATTATTTCGTTTAATTTAAATTATATTTATGTTAGGGGGTGTTAGGGTTAGGGTTAGAGTTAGGTTTAGGGGTTAATAAATTTATTATAGTAGCGGCAACGGTGCGGGCGGGAGATTAGGGGTTAATAATTGTAGGTAGGTGGGGGCGATGTTAGGGAGGGCAGATTAGGGGTTAATACTATTTATTATAGTGTTTTCGAGGCGGGAGTGCGGCGGTTTAGGGGTTAATACATTTATTATAGTGGCGGCGATGTCCGGTCGGCAGATTAGGGTTTAATAAGTGTAGGTAAGGTGACGGCGACGTTGGGGGGGCAGATTAGGGGTTAATAAATATAATATAGGGGTCGGCGATGTTAGGGGCAGCAGATTAGGGGTTTATAGGTATAATGTAGGTGGCGGCGGTGTCCGGTCGGCAGATTAGGGGTTAAATTTTTTTTAGTGGCGGCGATGTGGGGGGGCCTCGGTTTAGGGGTACATAGGTAGTTTATGGGTGTTAGTGTACTTTAGAGCACAGTAGTTACGAGCTTTATATTCCAGTGTTAGCCCATAAAGCTCTTAACTACTGACTTTTTTTGGCGCTAGGAGTCTTGTCGGTAGAGGGTCTACCGCTCACTTCTCCCAAGACTCCAAATACCGGCGTTAGGCAGATCCCAATGAAAAGATAGGATACGCAATTGACGTAAGGGGATCTGCGGTAGCCTGGAATCGAGGTAGGGAAGTGAGAGTTAGACCCTTTCCTGGCTGACTCTAAATACCAGCGGGCGGCCAAAAGCAGCGTTAGGACCCCTTAACGCTGCTTTTGACGGCTAACGCAAAACTCTAAATCTAGGTGAATGGAAATTGTGGTCTTATGCTTCGGGAAAATCTGCCCACTCTGCTTCTCCTTTAGAAACAAATATGAAGATTCTCACAAGGTGGTATCTGACACTGAATAAATTGAAGCACATGTTTTGAAATGCCAGCAATAAGTGCTGGAGAGGGTGCAACCAAAATGGTACTGAAAGTGCAGTATTCTATCCCCATTCTGGGAAGCAATACATGCAGTGATTAGTAAGGTTATAGGCCTAACACCTAAATTTACACCAGAATTCTATTTGTTTAATGTTCTCTCGGAAATTACTTGTAAAATTCCAACTCTAGAAAATTGGAATATGCAAGTAGAACATATCTTAAGAATGGAGAGATATTGTTATTTCATTACAGGTAGACTACACACATATCATGATATCAGTTTTCTTTGGGAACAATACAAATATGGAAAGGCAACCTAAAATATAAAATATGTTTTTGTCATTTAGTTTCTCTGATTAAGATGACAATATCTGTATTTATATGATGTGGTAAACACTTTAGTTGATGATCTATATATGCAGAAGTTAGTTTTGACAGCAGACTACATACAGTACATGGCAAGAATCTAAAATAAATCCAAATCTTAGGTCTTCAATGTTTTTTATGCTTTTTTTTTTTAAACTTTTATTTATCAAACAAGGGTTACCATGTGGAGATATCACTCCCATAGGTCACAGAACATGGAAAATCAAAAACATGTTACAATTGAGTGTTTACATTGTAATACTGGGTCTACTTTGCTGCTAGTGATGCTCTTACATACAGTCTCTCTGCAGGTACGCCCAGAGTCTCTTCTCTCAAAGCAGAAGGAAAGTTTCAATCTGTGTCCTATGGGTTGGTCTTTTTGCTGCAATAGTCCATGGTAGATCCCTCTTTTCCTTTTTTCCTCTCTCTTTCTCCTCCCGTACCTCCCTCCTCCCCTACCCAACCCTTTCAAATAATACAACGTTTAATAGTAGTTAAATTAGGATAATAGTAATCAAAACAGTAATAATCAGAGCCGAGCTTAATCTCATCTCTTCACTAATCACGTTAAGAACTTTGCAGTTTTTTTATTGTTAGGTCATTTTCTCTCTCCTGGGCAGCGGCGCAAAGACAGACTTTATAATGTGTGGGCAGATGTTCACTACCCTATCTCTTATGTTTCTCTTCATATAAAAAACCCCATTTGCCTCTCAGGTGTTGTTCTAGTAAGACTTCAGTGTTTCTGAGGGGGGATAAAAGCTGTGTTTGCACAGCAATCTGTAAAGTGTGTATGTAGGGTTCCCATTTTTTCATGAAGGGTCTAGTTCTCAACTGTACATCTCTCAGGGCGTCTGCTGCTTCGTATGTAACCTGTTTGTGCATGCTTGCTTTAAGTTGTGATAGTGTGGGGGTCTTTGGGCTCAACCAATTTTTGAATATGAGTTTCCTGGCTTGTAGGATAATGTTCGTAATCACTTTTTTTAGGGAGTTAGGTGTTGAGGCTGGGATCTCTAGGAATACTACCAGTCTGGGGGAGACCATCACTTCAATGTGGAAGGTGGATTTTATCCAGTATGTTATCATGCCCCAAAATTTCCGTATCATAGGGCAGTTCCACAGCAAGTGCGGCAAGTCCGCATCTGCTGCTTTGCATTTTTTGCAGTGACTTTCTGCTTCTGGTCTCCATTTTTTGAAGATTTTGGGTGGTATGTATGCTGCTTGTAACAGTCTGGTGTGTGATTCTCTAGCAATCGCTGATAGAGTTGCTCCTCTTGCATATTGTATGCTGCGTTGTATCACGTCTGGTGTAATTTCAGTGTCTAGGGTACGTGTCCATGTGTCACTGATGTGTGTGATCGTGGCTACGTTTGTCGGTTTCATGTGTAGTCTGTAAGTTGGGGAGATAGATGTACTACCTTGCATTGTCATATGTAGCAGTCTATTTACGTCTGAGTTTTGGTCAGTAAGTTCTGTATGTCTTAGTAAGTCTTGGGTGTAGTGTCTCGCTTGTAGATATGCAAAGTGGTGTGTGCGGGGCAGGTCAAATTGGGTTTGTAGTTCTTGAAAGGGTCTAACCTTCATGTCTAGCCCATTTATCAATTGGGACACAGAGGTCAACCCCCTAGTCTCCCATGTGGCGAACACTGGGGAATCAATTCCTGCGGGGAATCCTGGGTTACCTCTCAAAGAGAGGTATTTCGTGTATGTAGGGTTGAAACGTGATCTCTTGCATAGTTTCCACCAAGCAGAGAGGGGTTGGGATATAAGTGGGTAATTTTTAACTATCTTGAGTGTGTGTGTCGGTGTCATATGTGGGAGTGCCTGCAAGGACCATGGAGCCATGACTTGTTTTTCAAGTTCTGGCAATGTGAAGTGTGCTTTCTCTGTCAACCAGTCCAGTACATATTTAACTTGGGCTGCCTCACAGTATGCATCAAGGTTGGGGACAGCTAAGCCTCCTGAGGCGATCTCTGCCATTAGTCTAGAAGAATTTATTTTGTGTTTTTTTCCTGCCCATATGAAGGAGAGCATTGCTTTGTTTAGTAATTGTATGTCTGCTTTATGAATGTGGTAAGGTATCATCTGAAACAAGTATAGGAGTTTCGGGAATATGATCATTTTGACGAGCGCAATCCTACCCGGTAGTGCTACCGGTAGTTTGCCCCATCTGAGCAATGTCTCCTGGAGTTCTTTTACTAGGGGGCGATAGTTTAGATGGTACCATTCCCCAGGATTTCGGGATAGCTTGATTCCTAAGTATTTGAAGGAATGGGTGACTTGTTTAAAGCTGTATGGTAGAGCATCGCAGGGTGATCCCGGGAGCAGCCAAACAAGCTCCGACTTGTCGGTGTTTATTTTGTAGCCAGAGACCTGGCTGAACTGGTGTATGATGCGCATGACGTGGGGGATGTTTGTCTTTGGATTTTGTAGGTATAGGATCATGTCATCTGCAAAGAGAGACAAATGGCACTGGACCTTGCCCACCCACAGTCCCTCTGACTCCGCCCTAATCTTGATTGCTAGGGGTTCGATGGCAATGTCGAAAAGGAGGGGCGACAGTGGACAACCCTGTCTTGTTCCCCTACCCAATTGGAAGGGGGGCGAGGGAATTCCGTTAATCAAGATTGAGGCATGGGGGTTCGCGTATAGGGATTTAATCGTAGTTGCAAAAAGGCCCTTGATACCAAATTTATCTAGAGTGTTAAAAAGATGGTCCCAGAGGACCATGTCAAAGGCCTTCTCCGCGTCTATAAGCAAAGCGCAGGCTTCCATGTCTTTGTCTCCACTCTCTCTGGTATGGTTCCAGAAGTGGGTCAATATAAATTGGAGTTTTCGAATGTTTAACACCGAGGATCTACCCTTCACAAACCCCGTCTGGTCCCGGTGTATCAGTGAGGGTAGGGCCACTGCAAGTCTATCCGCCAGGATTTTGGTTAGTAGTTTATAATCCTGATTTAGCAGGGATATTGGGCGGTAGGATTGGGTAAGTAAATTATCTCTGCCTTCTTTGGGAATCACACAGATGTTAGCCTCTGTGAAACGGGTAGAGATCTCTTCTTCACCCTTCATGATTTTATTGTAGAGAGTGGTGAGTGTTGTCACTACTTCCTCCTTCACTAGTTTGTAAAATTCCCCTGGTAGTCCATCAGGACCTGGGGTCTTGTCAAGGGGCAGGGTGTTTATGGCCTTCATTATTTCTGTCTCTGAAATGGGTGCATTAAGGAGAGTTAGATGTTCTTCTGAGATGGTGGGGTTACGTATGGTTTCCCAGAAGGATGTTTTTTGTGTTCTGTCTATTGCTTCCTCTTTGTACAGGGATTGGTAGTAATTCAAGAAGGCAGCTTGTATCTGCGGTGTGGTAGTGTGAATAGCATTTCCCACCCTGATGGCACCTATATACTTGTTAGGTTTGGCGAACTTAGTGAGTCTAGCTAGGAGCTTACCTGTCTTATCTCCATGTCTGTAAAAGTTTGCTTGTATTGCTGTCATCTCCCTGACAGTGTTCTGATGTAATGACAGGTCTCTAAGTGTTTTTGCGTCAATGTAATGTCGTTTTGTCGTTGGGTTTGGATTTCTCAAATATTTATTCCTAGCGCTAATCACCCTTCTGAGTTGATTTTCACTCTTTTGTTTCAAACGTTTTGACCTACTAATTGTGTAGGAGGATATAAGACCCCTCATTACCGCTTTTCCGGCCTCCCAGAGTAGTAGGGTGTCATGTCGGTGTGTGGAGTTAAGAGTCATATAAGTTTTCCATTCTCCCTCTAGAAATCTCTTGAAATTTATGTCTCCGTACAGGTAAGTCGGGAAGAACCACCTACGGGGTCCCTCTCTAGTTGGCATAAGATTAATTTTAAGGCTAATGGGGGCATGATCTGATATGGTCGCAACATCTATGGTAGTGTTTGTGATCTGTTGTCCCAAGGAGTGTGTTGTTAGGAATAGATCTATTCTGGATAGGGTGTCCTTGGCTGGGGTGGTGCAAGTGTAGTTTCTTTCTTCTGGGTGCTTATCTCGCCATATGTCTGTCAGTGCTAAAGAGTGTTTAAATTTAGACAAGATCAGGGAATCTCTCCTTGCATTTTTATAGGTCGTGTTATGTCTTGCTGCTGAGTTAGGGTCCCTGAATCTGTCTGCTGGGGTTTGAGGGGCTATATTATAGTCTCCCCCTAGAATCATCGGAGAGTCAGCAAACTTTGTTACGATAGTACTGAAAGTTCTCCAGAAGTCCTTTTTATCAGTGTGTGGGCCATAGACTCCTCCTATGATAATGTGTTTATGTTTGAGTTTGATTTTTGTTAACACATATCTACCCTCGGGATCTATCAGTTGTTTTACTATAGTGTAGTCTAGATTTTTTCTAAAGAGGATAGCTACCCCTCTAGCTCTTTTCCCTTCATACGTGGTATGGATAACTTCTCCCACCCATCCTTGTCTTAGCTTCTGATGTTCTGCGTTAGTCAAGTGAGTTTCTTCCAAGATTGCTATGTCTGTGTGTTGGTTTCTCAAATATTTTAGTATGGTTTTTCTTTTGATGGGGGACGTAATGCCCCCAACGTTCCAAGAAACCAGTTTCATGAGGAAGCTTGAAGGGGTGTGTGCTATGGTTATGTAAGATTGTGGTAGGGGGAAGTAGAGTGGTTCTGTCTTTCTCACTTACCGCCCGCTGCCCAGGGGAGAGCACCTGTAGTTATCGAGGTGTTTTGTAGTAGTATTATTACTGATCAGGTCTCTGCAAGGTTAAACAATAAATTAGTACAGTAGATGTAAACAAATATATATATTATCTTACTTCTGTCTACAGTTGTTAATTTATATCAGCTGATTCTGGTTCATTTAAGTTTTAACAGTAACTAAACTTGTAAACTTTCCAACGTTCAAAACTGCACAAAATCCCAAAAGCCCTCCCCCCCTCCCCATTCTTGAAAAGGATATGTATGCAGCGTTTAGCACCAATTTCTGTGCATTATGTCTCTCCAGTCAGCCTTGGTAGGTTAAATAGTCCTGAGTAAAAGATTCCAAATCCTGTTTGGTTTAGTCCTCTTTCATGCATCATCTTCTTCTTCTTGTTGGACCTGCCGTGGTCGATCTGTACGCCTCTTGGCTTGATCTAGAAATAGTTGAAGGTGTTTCGGAGATTCAAATATCTTTGGACCTTGTGGCGTTTGAAGTCGCAATCTGGCTGGATACAGGAGTGCTATAGATTTACCTTGAGCTATAAGGTCTCTGCAGTAAGGCGTGAATTCTCTCCTTTTCTTTGAGACATCTGCAGAATAGTCCTGGAAGATGAAGATTTTCCTCCCTTCAAAGTCAATAGGTGTCTTTTGTCTGTACGCTCTGAGAATTAGCGTTTTATCTCTGAAATTTAAGTAGCGCACCATTATCTGTCTAGGTACACCTTCCTGCTGGGGGGCTCCTACTCTGTGTGCTCTTTCTGCAGTGCAAGGTATGCTCGTGGATGGGAGTTTGAGTATGCCTGGGAGAATAGTTTCTACAAAGTTCATTAAGGCCCCCGAGGGGATAGACTCTGGCACTCCGACGATTCTGAGGTTGTTTCGTCTTGAGCGGTTCTCCAAGTCATCTACCTTGGCTTGCAGCAATTTGTTTTGTCTTTGGAGAGTAGTGATAGAGGAGGTTGTGTCCCTGTATCTTTCTTCTCCCTCTGCTGCTTTCTGTTCCACAGCAGTTAGGCGTGTTGAGAAGGCCCTGAGGTCTGCGGACAAGCTATCCATTCCTGTCTGCAATTGTTCAATTTTAGGCAAGAAGAGCGCAGACAACTGTGATACAATAGGGTGTGTGTCTTGCGTTGTGATAATAGATGTTTCTGGCAGTGACTGAGCCTGTTCTTGGTTCTCTGTTTGGGTTCTCTGGCGTCTCTCTGTTTGCTTTTGCCTTCCTGCCATGTTGTCAGTCTTTTTATTGTATGGAGTATAGTATTTTTGCATACAGGCTGCTCACAGCAAAGGTTCTGCTGTAATTATAGTTTAGTAAGAGAATTAAACTTCTTTTCCAGGACTAGGAGGGTTTGTTTCTATTCTGTTTCTGGAGGTTTGTGCATGGGGAGGGGGGTACAACTGGCTCCGGTCTAGTGTGCCATGTCTATTGTTGTCCCCTGAGTAGAATCTACACTTGGGATGTTGGTAGTCAGTCTCAGGTTAAGGTGTTTAACTCCTTAGATATCTGCTTCTTCAGCAGGTCGGACACTATTGTACTGCAGGTTTATCTCCCTCCCACGTGTGTTCTATCTGTGCAGGACTGATAGCATTATTGGCTCTGTGTTAACAGCTACTCTGTGATGAGCAGGCTCCCCTGCAAAATGATCGATCTCTCTCTGTGCCAGGCGTGTGGTAGAAAGTTATAAACCTGGGAGGAGGGGGGGTTAATAAGGCCACTGAGTCCCCAAAAGGAATAGCAGTTCAGTATGTTTGTTATGTTTCTAGTGTCTCTTAACGGTTTTTGAATAGGGCCGATATCCAAGATGGCCGCCGTCAGTTTGTTGCGCAGTTCTTAGGCTGTTAGGGCAAGTTGCCTTGTCAGTGTCTGACTTTTAAGAGCTCGGTTTTGGCTCTCGTCTGTGTTCCCCAGCCTATTCGGCTTCTCACCTCCTCTTATTTTGATGGTGCGGGATGTCCGGTTTCTCTGATCGCCCCCGCGATCTTACTCCGACTACTTGTTTATGCGGCTGCCGGCGGGGGAGCGGATCTAGGCGCTCCTCACTAAGTCTTGTCCGGGCAGGTGTCGCTTAGTTGTCCTGCCAAGGATTACAGTTTTCTGGGCACTTTAGGCGTTAAAAAGCACAGGTTTGTGAGCATAGACACACGGAGCTCAGCAAACCTGCGTCCTCTCGCCGTGCCCGCCCACCGGAAGTCCATGTTTTTTATGCTTATGTCATTTATTTTACCCCAGTTTCCCCATTACCTTACCTTACCCCCACTTACACCATCATTTTATGAATCTTGATATCTTAAAGATATAAGCACTACTGTAAAATTATTATACAACATTTCTAATGTATATAACTGGTAAAATTACCTAACATATAATGGTTAATGTTGCACTATAATGTGGAAAAGAGATATGCTCAGTTCTAAAAAAAATGGACTACAAAATAGTAGTAAAACCACATATGAGCAGAGACTTTTTAAACACATTTCCCTATAAGATTGTACAACATGTGTGTAATATGCTTCTTTTGGTACACAGTATTGTATGTTTTGTAAATTTGTTCAATAAAGAAATAATAAATATAAAAAAAAATATTAATAAATATACACAATAGGCCAGATTATACGTGGAGCGCAAAATATCGCTTTCGATAAAGTGATATTTGCACTCCATTTTGTAATAACAGCACATGAGAGCGGACTTCCATAGGCTCCAATGGGAGCCTCGTTCTCATGTCATCAGACACAGATATAATAGAGAACTAGCGCAGCGAAGGGAGTAAGTCACACAGCGATGGGCGGCAGATTTTAAATATAAATGTATATGAGTATATACATATATATTTATGTGTTTATACATGTATATGCACATATTAACACATAAATATATATATGTATATAAGCATATATATATATTTACTGGGAACACATAGTTCCCATAGACCGCAATGTAAAGGCACACACCCGCCAACTTTACCCCCAAAATACTGCCTTGTGCAGTTATTTTATTATAAAATAAAAATTCTACTCTATCTATTTTTTAAATAAAATACACACCACTGTATTATGGGAGCATTTGGGCATATTTATAAAATTAACCAAAGATCTGATCTCTCGTTAATTTTATAAGCGCTTATTGCTACTGCGAGCTCATGGTAGCAATAACCAGCCACTTGTAATGACTGGTTATTTATCACGTGCCCGCAAATTTGCCCTTTGCAGGCACGCAATAAATTAGAGCTCCACTTGTAATCTAGTCCTATATGTTCTAGGGGTATTGTATGGTCTAGTAGGATAATCCATTTGTCATAAGATGGGGTTGTTACCAATGCTGGGGTACTAAACATTTAGCACAGTTATTCAGTAATTTAAGCAATGTTAATCTACAGTGCATTCGGAAAGTATTCAGACCCCTTTATTTTTTTCCATATTTTATTATGTTGCAGCCTTATGCTAAAATGGTTTAAATTATTGTTTTTCACATCAATCTACACTTCATACCCCATAATGACAAAATAAAAGGCAGATTTTTGATAACAATTCAAATTTGCTTAAAATATAAAACTGAAATAAAACATTGACATAAGTATTAAGACCATATGCTATAACACTGGAAATTTAGCTCAGATGCATCCCATTTCGCTGGGCCATCTTTGAGATGTTTCTACGGGTTGATTGGAGTCAACCTGTGGCAAATTCAATTGATTGGACATGATTTGGAAAGGCTATATATGGTCTCACGGGTGAAAATGCTTATCAGAGCAAAAACCAAGTCATGAGGTCAAAGAAACTGACTGCAGAGCTCAGAGACAGGAATGTGTTGAGGCACAGATCTGGGGAAGGCTACAAAAATAATTGGCTGCATTAAAGGTTCCCAAGAGCATAGAGGCCTCCATAATTCTTAAATAGAAGAAATTTGGAACAACCAGGACTCTGCCTAGAGCTGGCTGCCTGGCCAAACTGAGCAATCAGGGGAGAAGGACCTTGGTAAGAGAGGTGTCTAAAAACTCAATGGTCACTCTGGTTATGTTCCAGAGATCATTTGTGGAGATGGGAGAAACTTGCAGAAGGAAAGGCTTTATGGCAGATTGGTCCGAAGGAATCCTCTCTTCAGTGCAAGACACATGAAAGCCTGCTTGGAATTTGCAAAAAGGCACCTAAAGGATTGTGAAAAACAAGATTATCTGATAAAATGAAGATTAAACTGTTTGGCTGCAATTCCAAGCATCATGTCTGAAATAAACCATGCACTGCTCATCACCTGCGCAATACCATCCCAACTGTGAAGCTTGGCGGTAGTAGCATCATGCTGTGGGGGTGTTTTTAAGTGGCAGTGACTGAGGGACTGGTCAGGGTTGAGGGAAAGCTGAATGCAGCAAAATATAGAGATATCATTAATGAGTGCTCAGACTGGGCTGAAGGCTCATCTTCTAACAAGACAATTAACCTAAGCATATAGCCAAGACAACACAAGAGTGGCTTAGGGATTACTCTGTGAATGTCCTTAAGTGGCCCAGCCAGAGCCCGGACTTGAACCCAATCGAATATTTCTAGAGAAACCTAAAAATGGCTGTCCACTGACAATCCCCATCCAACTTGACGGAGCTTGAGAGGATCTGCGGAGAAGAATGTCAGAAAAACCCCAAATCCAGGTGTAAAGCTTGTCACATCATACCCAAAAAGACTTGAGGCTGAGGTACGTGTCTGAATACTTATGACAATGCTATATTTCAGTTTTTCTTTTTAATAAGTTTGAAACGTTATCAAAAATCAGTTTTTTGCTATGTCATTACGGGGTACTGAATGGTGATTAATGTGGAAAAAGATGTTTAAACCATTTTATCATAAGGCTGCAACACAACAAAATGTTAAAAAATTAAGGCTTCTGAATGCACTGTATACGTGCAAGGTAATTGCAGAAGAGAATAGAAACAAGAGTAAGAGGGCGCTACAAGTAGCAATAGGATCTCGCAACAATTGTTAATTAATGATTAGTAGCAAACTTATCTTAACCAGATACTTTCTCTATGGATGTAAAAAACATTTAAAGTGTTACAATCACATTAAATTGGTGTAAAAGCGCATGCAATTGAAACTTACGTGTCCGTAAAAAACCTTTCCAAAATGTGTTCTATACTTAGATAATCTAAAATCAGATTCTATATTTTATGTGTGTAAGAGAATCTAACGCCTAGATTTAGAGTTCTGCGGCCAAAGGGGTGCGTTAGCTATGCGTGCTTTTTTTCCCCCGCACCTTTTAAACAACGCTGGTATTGAGAGTTCTCAGAAGGGCTGCGTTAGGCTCCAAAAAGAGAGCGTACAGGCATATTTACCGCCACTGCAACTCTCAATACCAGCGGTGCTTACGGACGCGGCCAGCTTCAAAAACGTGCTCGTGCACGATTCCCCCATAGGAAACAATGGGGCAGTTTGAGCTGAAAAAAAACCTAACACCTGCAAAAAAGCCGCGTTCAGCTCCTAACGCAGCCCCATTGTTTCCTATGGGGAAACACTTCCTAAGTCTGCACCTAACACCCTAACATGTACCCCCAGTCTAAACACCCCTAGCATTACACTTATTAACCCCTAATCTGCCACCCCCGCTATCGCTGACCCCTGCATATTATTTTTAACCCCTAATCTGCCGCTCCATACACCGCCGCAACCTACGTTATCCCTATGTACCCCTAATCTGCTGCCCCTAACACCGCCGACCCCTATATTATATTTATTACCCCCTAATCTGCCCCCCCAACGTCGCCGCTACCTACCTACACTTATTAACCCCTAATCTGCCGACCGGACCTCACCGCTACTATAATAAATGTATTAACTCCTAATCCTTCTCACTCCCACCTCAAAAACCCTATAATAAATAGTATTAACCTCTAATCTGCCCTCCCTAACATCGCCGACAATTAACTTCAAGTATTAACCCCTAATCTGCCGACCGGACCTCGCCGCTACTCTAATAAATGTATTAACCCCTAAAGCTAAGTCTAACCCTAACACTAACACCCCCCTAAGTTAAATATAATTTAAATCTAACGAAATAAAATAAATCTTATTAAATAAATTATTCCTATTTAAATCTAAATACTTACCTGTAAAATAAACCCTAATATAGCTACAATATAAATAATAATTATATTGTAGCTAATTTAGGATTAATATTTATTTTACAGGCAACTTTGTATTTATTTTAACCAGGTACAATAGCTATTAAATAGTTATTAACTATTTAATAGTTACCTAGTTAAAATAATTACAAAATTACCTGTAAAATAAATCCTAACCTAAATTACAATTAAACCTAACACTACACTATCAATAAATTAATTAAATAAACTATCTACAATTATCTACAATTAAATCAACTAAACTAAATTAAATAAAATTTATATTGTAGCTATATTAGGGTTTATTTTACAGGTAAGTATTTAGATTTAAATAGGAATAATTTATTTAATAAGATTTATTTTATTTCATTAGATTTAAATTATATTTAAGTTAGGGGGGTGTTAGTGTTAGGGTTAGACTTAGCTTTAGGGGTTAATACATTTATTAGAGTAGCGGCGAGGTCCGGTCGGCAGATTAGGGGTTAATACTTGAAGTTAGGTGTCGGCGATGTTAGGTAGGGCAGATTAGGGGTTAATACTATTTATTATAGGGTTTTTGAGGCGGGAGTGAGGCGGATTAGGGGTTAATACATTTATTATAGTAGCGGTGAGGTTCGGTCGGCAGATTAGGGGTTAATAAGTGTAGGTAGGTAGCGGCGACATTGGGGGGGCAGATTAGGGGGTAATAAATATTATGTAGGGGTCGGCGATGTTAGGGGCAGCAGATTAGGGGTACATAGGGATAATGTAGGTTGCGGCGGTGTGCGGTCGGCAGATTAGGGGTTAAAAAATGTAATAGAGTGGCGGCGATGTGGGGGGGCCTCGGTTTAGGGGTACATAGGTAGTTTATGGGTGTTAGTGTACTTTAGAGCACAGTAGTTAAGAGCTTTATGAACTGGCGTTAGCCCAGAAAGCTCTTAACTCCTGGCTTTTTGCTGCGGCTGGAGTTTTGTAGTTAGATTTCTAACGCTCACTTCAGCCAAGACTCTAAATACCAGCGTTAGTAAGATCCCATTGAAAGGATAGGATACGCAATTGATGTAAAGGGATCTGCGGTATGGAAAAGTCACGGCTGGAAAGTGAGCGTTAGACCCTTTCCTGACTGACTCTAAATATCAGCGGTAGGCCAAAACCAGCGTTAGGACCCCCTAACGCTGGTTTTGACGGCTAACGCAGAACTCTAAATCTAGGCGCAAGACTTTAAGAAGTTCCCAGGGATGATATTAATAGATTGTTATAGATCATTTAACCTTAAAGTTTATATTAAAACCTCATATACGGTATTAGCACACTTCTATAATAAAAGTTATTTATTGTAACTTCACAAATTCTTTAAAAAATGTATTCTATAAATACATTAGATTTGTCCGATATCAGAGAACAATTAATAAAAGCTGAGACATAACATTTTTTTCCTTATACTGCAGTAAGATCTAAAATTGACATTGTTCGCCACAACTCTGAGGGTAAGAAATAACTGTAAATAAAAAGTCCTGGAGCGCACTCCAAAAAGCTTGTTAATCAAATTGATATATAAAGTCTTGCACACAGAAAAAAGGGGGCCACTTTCAAGATCACTGCAAAATGAAGTAATGTACTGGTCTTACTGTTGCTTCTTGTTTAGATAAGACACTTTGTGGAGCGGTTCTTTAGCCCACTCGATTATACCTCACTTAGTAATGAAAGGAGCAATTCTCAAAAAAGCTGGAAGTCTCCTCGAGAATCCAGTCTTTGTTTGTAAACCCACCAAATCGGGTAGAGGTTAGTGATTTCAAACCTTGTGTCAGCATACGTCACAATCTTCCATTGTTCCGTTATTCCAAAACTTTGCTCAAGAATTTCGTTTTCGGAACTTGTGGTTTACACTTGCGCAAGTGATTTTAGATAAATAATCGCACCCTCACCGCTACCTGCTCTCTTTGCAAGGTTATAAATTCTGCACTTAGTACAGTTTAAGCAGCTCTTGCCCATTTATCTGTCTATTTGTTTATTTGGTTTTATTTCACCCCTTGTATACCTCAGACCTCAGTCTCAGTTTTATCTCTGTAATATTTTGTTGATGCTTTTTTTGTTTCTGCATGATTGACCCTCAGCTTAAATGTACCCTCCCACTCCTTTAACACACTCTTGCTGGACCATCATTAACCTAATATATCTCTCTCCTTCAGCTTGATTTCAAACACATCCTCTCCCAAAACTCAGAGAAAACACACAGACTTTTCCACTCAGCTGCTCCAACTGCCCTCTAACTTACAACAGCTTCATTTCAAACACATCCTCTCCCAAAACTCAGAGAAAATACATAGACTTTTCCACTCAGCTGCTCCAACTGCCCTCTAACTTACTCTAACTCTAACAGGTAGCCTTCTGAAAAACAGCTTCCCTCCCACCCTACCCCTCACCCCACCCACCCCAAGCTCATTTCCTCATTTATAGATAGTCTCCCACACAACTTTCACTCTCCTGAAATGACAAGTGCAAACACTGATCAGCACATCCATCTTGAAGCAGTCGACGCGGATCCATCCTCTTCTTCTGACGTCCTAAGTCCGAATGAAGGTTCCTTTAAATGACGTCATCCAAGATGGCGTCCCTCGAATTCAGATTGGCTCATAGGATTCTATCAGCCAATGGGAATTAAGGTAGGAAAAATCTGATTGGCTGATTGAATCAGCCAATCAGATTCAAGTTCAATCGGAATGCGAGCTCAATCTGCCAATAGAATGCGAGCCAATAGAATGCAAGCTCAATCTGATTGGCTGATTGGATCAGCCAATCCGATTGAACTTGAATCTGATTGGCTGATTCAATCAGCCAATCAGATTTTTTCTACCTTAATTCCGATTGGCTGATAGAATCCTATCAGCCAATCAGAATTCGAGGGACGCCATCTTGGATGACGTCATTTAAAGGAACCTTCATTCGGTCTTAGGACGTCGGAAGAAGAGGATGGATCCGCGTCGGCTGCTTCAAGATGGTCCTGCTCCACGCCGGATGGAAGAAGATAGAAGATGCCGCTTGGATGAAGATGTTTGCCGGTCCGGATCTCCTCTTCTTGCTGGATAGGATGAAGACTTCGGAGCCTCTTCTGGACCTCTTCTTGCCGGATAGGAGGAAGACTTCGGACCCTCTTCTGGACGGATCGGTGATACCCGGCGTGGTGAAGACAAGGTAGGAAGATCTTCAGGGGCTTAGTGTTAGGTTTTTTAAAGGGGGTTTGGGTTAGATTAGGGGTATGTGGGTGGTGGGTTGTAATGTTGGGGGGGGGTATTGTATGTTTATTTAAATGCAAAAGAGCTGTTTTCTTTGGGGCATGCCCCGCAAAAGGCCCTTTTAAGGGCTGGTAAGGTAAAAGAGCTGTTAAATTTTTATTTTAGAAAAGGGTAGGGAATTTTTTTATTTTGGGGGGCTTTGTTATTTTTTTAGGGGGCTTAGAGTAGGTGTAATTAGTTTAAAATTCATTCTTGTAATCTTTTTTTATTTTTTGTAATTTAGTGTTTGGTTTTTTTTGTAATTTAGTTTAGTTGATTTAATTGTAGATAATTGTAGATGTGTAGTGTTAGGTTTGATTGTAACTTAGGTTAGGATTTATTGTACAGGTAATTTTGTAATTATTTTAACTAGGTAACTATTAAATAGTTAATAACTATTTAATAGCTATTGTACCTAGTTAAAATAAATACAAAGTTGCCTGTAAAATAAATATTAATCCTAGAATAGCTACAATATAATTATTATTTATATTGTAGCTATATTAGGGTTTATTTTACAGGTAAGTATTTAGATTTATATAGGAATAATTTATTTAATAAGATTTATTTTATTTTGTTAGATTTAAATTATATTTAACTTAGGGGAGTGTTAGTGTTAGGGTTAGACTTAGCTTTAGGGGTTAATACATTTATTAGAGTAGCAGCGAGGTCCGGTCGGCAGATTAGGGGTTAATACTTGAAGTTCGGTGTTAGGGAGGGCAGATTAGGGGTTAATACTATTTATTATAGGGTTTTTGAGGCGGGAGTGAGGCGGATTAGGGGTTAATACATTTATTATAGTAGCGGTGAGGTCCGGTCGGCAGACTAAGGGTTAATAAGTGTAGGTAGGTAGCGGCGACGTTGGGGGGGGCAGATTAGGGGGTAATAAATATTATGTAGGGGTCGGCGATGTTAGGGGCAGCAGATTAGGGGTACATAGGGATAAATAATCATCAAAGCGAGAATGTGTTCAGAACTAAATAATCCCCGAGTGCTCAAAACGTATATCGAAGCACACAATAATGGGGAATTCAGGTCCCAATAATCAGTGTATCAATCTTGGACCCCGGTCAATATAGAAAGTCACTCAGGTTGAAACAGAGTCCATTGTCCCATGGAGAGAGTAAAATCCCCAAAATATCAGAGTATCAAAGTGTGTCCCAGAGCCTAGTAGTCACGGGTGGAAATGTCAGTTCACTTTATTACGTCAGCGATCAACTCTTACCCTCCACTAAGTTGGTGGGGTGCCTGGGAGCACTTCCGTACTTCTCCTCGAATGGGCGATGAAACCCTTCCAAGGGGGTGCAGTCTGTGTTTCCCTTCTCGGCGTGCCTCAGAGAGATCCAGCGTGGAGACGTTTCCTTAGCGCATCACCCGTGACGTTGCAAGGCTGAACCAAGTGGTATTCCCTGGGGGGGGAACCGTGAGGACAAGGAGCCGGCTTTGTATCCCAAGAGTGGCTTATGCAAGTGACTGGTGCAATAAAGAGGTAAGCCCAACCGCCTCCAATGAAGCGCATCTACGCATGCGTGAAACGCGTCAGGCGTTCTTCACTGTGACGTTGTTTGTACATTACTCTTGGATTGTACAATAAACATTTTTACTTCAGCAGATACTACGCCTCATTGGTGCATATTTCTTTTGACTTTATGTACATAGGGATAATGTAGGTTGCGGCGGGGTGCGGTCGGCAGATTAGGGGTTAAAAAAATTTAATAGAGTGGCGGTGATGTGGGGGGCCTCGGTTTAGGGGTACATAGGTAGTTTATGGGTGTTAGTGTACTTTAGAGCACAGTAGTTAAGAGCTTTATGAATCAGCGTTAGCCCAGAAAGCTCTTAACTCCTGGCTTTTTGCTGCGGCTGGAGTTTTGTCGTTAGATTTCTAACGCTCACTTCAGCCAAGACTCTAAATACCGGCGTTAGAAAGATCCCATTGAAAAGATAGTATACGCAATTGACGTAAGGGGATCTGCGGTATGGAAAAGTCGCGGCTGGAAAGTGAGCGTTAGACCCTTTCCTGACTGACTCTAAATATCAGCGGTAGGCCAAAACCAGCGTTAGGACCCCCTAACGCTGGTTTTGATGGCTAACGCAGAACTCTAAATCTAGGCGCAAGACTTTAAGAAGTTCCCAGGGATGATATTAATAGATCGTTATAGATCATTTAACCTTAAAGTTTATATTAAAACCTCATATACAGTATTAGCACACTTCTATAACATTTTTTAAAGAATTTGTGAAGTTACAAAAAATAACTGTTATTATAGATTGAATTTTATTATAATACCGTATATGAGGGTTTTAATATAAACTTTAAGGTTAAATGATCTATAACGATCTATTAATATCATCCCTGGGAACTTCTTAAAGTCTTAGATTCTCTTACACACATAAAATATAGAATCTGAATTTAGATTATCTAAGTATAGAACACATTTTGGAAAGGTTTTTTACGGACACATAAGTTTCTATTGCATAAGCTTTTACACCAATTTAATGTGATTGTAACACATTAAATGTTTTTTACATCCATTGAGAAAGTATCTGGTTAAGATAAGTTTGCAACTAATCATTAATTAATAATTGTTGCTGCGAGATCCTATTGCTACTTGTAGCGCCCTCTTACTCTTGTTTCTATTCTAGTTTCTAATAAATACTTATCGTGGAAGGAGATAAGTACTTGACAGTGGCTCATATAGGACTATTTTAGTGATTGCGCTATCATATATTTTTTCTGTAAATGCAGAAGAGCTTTGGTGAATGTTCAAGAAAAAATTGCAATATATGTTCCATTTCCTTTATTACACAGTCCCAATAGTGTTGAATGTATGGACAATCCTACCAAACACCTATCCTAGACACATGGGTAGATGGTGTGGAGACAGGAGTTAGGTACTATTGTATCAATAGCTAAAAATTAGTTTCTATGGTTAATTTCCCAACATATACCTAGAAATATCCATATCCAGTTTGCATTCCCATTTCTGACATATGAGTGAGTATTGTTGTAGAGAAACTACTGTACAAGTTAATGTGCAAAAGACAGTATACATTTCAGTTTGGAAAAGGAGCAACACAATTTGGGAGTTAATCTAGTAATATTTAATTTCTTGTGTGAGTTTATGTAATGTTTGACCTGGAAATAGGAAGCCAACTGTCGAATGGTTTGCTGATTTTATCCCTGAGATCTGTATAGGGTTTGAATGAGGAACACTTTTGACAACTGACTGTGAATCAGCAGGTAAGCAACATGTTCCCAAGAATTGTAGAAAGAGGAGAGGGGATAAATGAAATCCCATATGACTGGACAAGGATCTTATCCTAAAGGTTAAGAGTTAAAGTGATGTAAATATTTTGCAAGGTAAGGGGAGATCTATTTTATTTATTCATCTTACATTGATCATGTATACTAGTAGCTGAATAATGTCCTTCTCAATCTTTACCATTGAATGTTTTTCTACAAGGATATTTCAACTAACAATTCAGAGGAGATGCAATCTGTGCAATCTCCAACCCTCACCTCTCTTTAAGTAAGTATGTGGTGGACAGGTGCATCCTCAGACATATTTATCAATTAAGCTTGTAAGGCAGCCAAGACGTTTTGTAGTTAAGGTAATTATAACATTTGAAAGATGTGCATTTGTTTTCAGATGGATGTTAAAAACAAATGTTTTTCTATATTTATATGAAAACCATAAATGATCAAAAATTAACAAGTGCATGCAAGAAAAAAATTGTAGGCCCAAAAGTGAAGTGCTATCAATAAAAAAGGGTGTGATATAGATCGCAGGGCCATGTTAAAATTAGTTGATTACAAGTCCATGGTAAAACAAAATGACCAGAGAATGTTTTGCTTGGCCGGCATCACTTTAGTGCTTCCTATCGTTTCAATGGATATCTCAAATACGCTAAACATTGCTCGTATTATTATTATTAGTTGAAAGTTATGGGCTGCATTCAAGTGAAAGTCAAAATATCTTAAGAAGAAAGTATTAGGACTAGAATAAAAGTTGCATAAAACAAATGTAAAACATTTTTAAATAAAGTATTACACTCATATAGAAACATTTAATGTAAAGTATAAGTTTAATATTGAAGCAAATATATAAAGAGGGTTAAAAGTGATATGGTATTTGTCAAGGTGTTTGACTGGCAAAAGTTCAAAAGTATATATATAGATATAAGCCTGAAGAAACAGCCATGAGGGCTGAGAAAATGTGTTGATGGCTTTTACCATGTTTTAATACACATGGGCAAAATTACAAGTTGTGCGGCTTAACTGCTGAAAAATTGGCCTTTGCGCGTTGAATGGCAAGTCTCCCGTATTACAAGTCGCGGCTATATGGCTATACCGCTAGCATTTTAGCCTGTAACGAAACTCTCTATTCCGCTCTCAAAAAATGGCTTTTGAGTGTGGAATTTTCAGGTCACCGTATTACAAGTTGTTTCACAAAACTCATAATAAAAATGTTTCAAAATACACTAACACCCATAAACTACCTATAAACCCACCATACCCCGCATTGCAAATACTATTTTAAACCTATTAACCCCCAATCCACTGCCCACCCACATCACCATCACTAAATTAAAGTATTAAACCCTAAACCGCCAACCCCCTGCATCACTACTACTAAAATAAACCTATTAATCCCTAATCCACCACCCACCAACATCGCCAACACTAATTTAAAGTATTAACCCTTAAACCACTGACCCACCACATCACTACTACTAAAATAAACCTATAAAACCCTAAACTGCCGACCCCCACATCGCCAACACTAAATAAACCTATTAACCCCTAAATCAGCCAATAGGATGAGAGCTGTTTAAATCCTATTGGCTGTTCAAATCAGCCAATAGGATTTAAGCAGCTCTCATCCTATTGACTGGTTTGAAAATTTCAGCCAATAGGAATGCAAGGTACCCCAAATATAAAAGGGGTATCTTGCATTCAATCTTTAGTGTGCAGCGGAGATAACATGAAGAGGAGCCTCTACGCTGTATGTCGTCGTCGCCAGTCCTGCTCAGCTCCACGCTGCCACAGCTTCCTACCAGGATGAAGATTGAAGATGTCCACTCGATGGATGAAGATGTTGCCGCCTGGATGAAGACTTGTCGCCATCTGGATGAAGATGGATGTACGAACTGTGAGTACATTTTTTGGGGTTAGTGTTAGGGTTTTTTTTGTTTTTTTGTTTTTTTAGATTAGGTCTTTTTATTTTTTTATGGGGAGCAAAAGAGCTTATTGCCCTTTTAAGGGCAATGCCCATACAAATGCTCATTTAGGGGCAATGGGTATCAGTTTTTTTTGTACATGTTTTTTTATTTTGGGGGTTTGGTTGGGTGGGAGGTTTTACTGTTAGGAAGCACTTTGTAATTTTTTTATGTAAAAGGGCTGATTGCTTCAGGGCAATGCCCTACAAAAGGCCCTTTTTAATTTTTGCTTCAAATAGCATAAAGTCACCCAACAGCAATATGAAAGCCTGGTGGAAAGCATGCCAAGACGCATGAAACCTGTAATTGAAAATAAGTTTTATTCCACCAAATATTCATTTCTGAACTCTTTCTAAGTTAAAACATTAGTATTGTGTTGTTTAAAAAATAATATGAACTTGTTTTCTTATTTGAGGTCTGAAAACAATGCATCTTTTTTGTTATTTTGATCAGTTGTCATTTTAACATAGTAACATAGTAGATGAGGTTGAAAATAAGACAGAAGTCCATGGAGTTCAACCTATACAAATCTTAATACACTAAAAAAATCCTATGGACTTCCGGTGGGCGGAACTAAGAAGCGGTAGCACGGACTGAGAGCCCTGTCAAACTCAAACCAAAGCCTAAATACATTGGACGATCTTCACCAAGCACATTTCTTGTTGGGCACGCATCCCTGACACTGTGCCAACTGAAAGAACAGCGTAAAGGCCATTTTTACAGCAGCCCTAGCCTCCAGAGGTACGGTAAAGGGCTTGAGAAAGACATCCGGCACCATCTTGGAAAGCTGACAGGGCAATACATCAGCTGTCTGAAGCAAGCAAACAAAAAGCCACAGAGAGCACACAGACTTTTAACCTGATGAAAACAGGTACTTCTGGATCTTAGGCAAGTCCACTCTAACATAACGGCCATACCAATAGGGCCAGAAACGGGACATATAATCAGCACACTAAAAGCCTCCATCTTGGATTGCAACCAAAGCTATAACCTCAGTAGTATCAGTGGTTTATTCAATCCTTTACCCCTGTACATACGAACCCCTGCACTGACAATAAGAATACTGGCTGAAATGGGAGGGGAACCTTACAACTGAATAGCATGGCACCTGACCAGACAAATAGTAGGAGAAGAGGGGAGAAAGCGGAAAAAATTAAGTGACATATAACCACGACTCGCATCCGCCACTTTAATCTGCTGACAAGAAGGAGAACACAATAAGACTAGTGATGCAGACTAACAACTAAACAACAACAGATGTAGTAAACAGAGTGGCTAGATATTTTTTCGACTAACAAAAAGGCATTCTAAGGCAGGACTGTGTCACATTGCAGAGCAGTTCTCACAACCTATTCTTTGGGCTACTTGCTCTTTATATCTAGAGCCAATAATAGGTTGATCACTACACCAGAACCACACACAACAAATCAAATCAGATAACTACTAATTTGAAGAATTCCATGAAAGTGAACAAATATTTTCAAAAACTTTCCCCCTCTGTAAAAGATACCATGAGCCACAAGGCAAAAACAGCAGATAGAAAACAAAAACACACTGTTGAAATTCACACTGAACATCTGTCTCTAGGAGATGATTCTGCACAGGCTATTGAACAAGCATCTTTATTACAGGAACTTAAATCCTTTTTCCTCCCAAAGATGCAATCATTACAATCTGGGGTGGATACCCTAACGAGTGAAGTGCAGTAGTTTTCCTCAAGACTGAGCTCTGTTGCACCGCCAACTGCTGTTCCCGTACATGCTCTTAGAGTCAGACAGGATACTAGAAAACTTGTATGTTTATTTCCAATGTTAGTAACTTAAAATTTGTGGGCACCTTAGTTTTGACAATTTTTTGTTATCTAAGCATAGTACAGTCTGGGCTAGGATGGTTTAATATATCACTTATCATTGCATGACACTTGGAAGGAATTGTCCGCAGAGTCACTTGCTTCATTGCTCCATGTAGATGGATTGTAGGTATGAATATGTCTCTTGAACATCCATGACAATGTCTCAATGGCCACGCCGCCCACATTGGAGTAATGAACAGTTGTACATTTATTTATTGCCCAGTTATCCCCCCCCCCCTTTTTTTTGTTGGCTCTAGCTCAACCGCATACAAAACTACTTACTTGACCAAACATGTCTCTTAAACTTGTAACCTGGAACATGGGAGGCATCAACTCCCCCATAAAGCGTAAAGTGATATTCACTCATTTGAGACGACTGGGGGCTGACGTGGCGTTTTTACAGGAAACTCACCTGACTGATATAGAACACCCCAAACTTAAAAAAGACTGGGTAGGCCATGTTGAATTTCTTTCTCACACTAGTGCAAGTAGAGGTTTAGCTATTGTTTTTGATAAACGCTTGACCACTCACATTAAGAAATCATACGCAGACAGAGAAGGGAGATTTTTAATACTACAGATACAAGTATACATTTTTGCAACATTTATGCCCCTAACCACAAATCGGTAGATTTTTTGAATACTTTAACACAAGTCCTAATGCCCCATATGGGTTCAAAACTGATAATTGGAGGTAACTTCAACCTCACCCCTTCACACATTCTGGACAGAATGTGGTTACAAACCCAAACTGTAAGAGACCTGAAAATTGATTATAAAGCCAGATTTGAAACTAAAATATTTAACATGCTTGAATCAAATCTTGACACTTGTGACATTTGGAGACTACGACATCTGGAAGACAGAGATTTCACATGCCTTTCCAAGGCTAAGTCCACTTTATCTAGAATTGATCTTTTTTTTACTTTCCAACTCCTTAACTACTCATGTCCAACATTGTAACATACAAGACATAGTACTATCGGACCAGGCCCCGGTTGAACTGGTTTTAGGAGCTTGGGGACCAAGCCCTAATAGGAACTTCTCACGATTCCCCACATACGTATCTTCCTCGGAAACATTCACAAAATTTTTGTCTAAGTGTTGGACAGACTACTATTCTGATAATATAACCCATCTAGATAATCCCCAACTCTTTTGGGAAACAGTAAAAGCCGTACTGACAGGCACCATATTATTATACACCTCTAATATCAAACACAAAGTCCAACAATGATACAATAAGCTACAAAGAAAATTAGGACAAACCTACTAAATATATCGCACAAACAAATCAAGTGGTACATACGAGACATACATTGCTGCAAAATCAGAACTTGATGCATTCATAACACAACAAGCCGCATCTGGCCTGCTGGCAAATACTATAGATTTGGCAGCATATCGGGAAAACTATTAGCCTCTTTAACGAAACCAAGGACAGCGAGAAATAATGTGGCTGCGCTGAGGTTTCAGGGTAAGACTTATATGACACCATCAGAAATCGCACATTGTTTCGTGAAAAACTACACTCAACTTTACACTAAACAAAAACCTAGCCCCCATGAAACACAAACACCTTTTTGGCAGACAATTAATGTACCCCAATTAACACAAGAGCAGATAGAAAACTTAAACACACCCATAACTACTGATGAAATAAGCTTCACTCTGAAGTCTGTCCCAATTGGCAAAGCGGCGGGCCCACCAACAGATTACCAACTGAATTTTATTGAATTCTCCAGCCACAAATCACAATGACAATAACTAGATTATATAATGCCTACTTTCAGGAGGACTCAACCCCATCACAAAACTTTACCGCTGCACATATAACTCTCATACCCAAACCAGGAAAGGACCATTCCCTACCAGACTAATACCGCCCCATCTCACTACTAAACACTGATTACAAACTCTTCATAAAAATCTTAGCAAATAGACTAAAAACTATACTCCCAATGCTTTTACATTCAGATCAAACAGGTTTTGTTTTTAAACACACATCTGTAATCAATCTGCTTAGAGTTTTACAAGAAATCAATCACTATTGGACAGTAAAAGTCAGGGATGGGGCGAGCATTATACTAAAGACCTTCCTGCTCTCTCTTGATGAAAAGAAGGCCTTTAATAGAGTGGAATGGGCGCATTTAACTAACACCATGCAAAAATTTTATATTCAAGACCCTTTTTTAGACATGATTCATAAAATATATAACATATATTCTCTCCTGACTTCCCTTTACAAAGAGGCACAAGACAGGGTTGTCCTCTGTCCCCTCTGTTGTTTAACTTGGCACTTGAACCATTAGCAACAAAACTGAGACAGATCTTCCCAGGTATCACAATTCAGGGAGTCTCCGTTCACTTAGCTCTCTATGCGGATGACAAGCTCCTGTTTGTGGACACGCCATCATTGCACATCCCTCACATATTGCGGACAATAACAGAGTTTGGTAGCTTTTCGGGCTATTAAATAAACACTTTGAAGTTGGAAATACTATTGAAAAAACACTCACACTCAAAACATACCTGGTGTCAGAGGCGCTCACATATTTGGGAATTCATTTACACAAGAATCCACAAAAGATATACTAACCTAAACATAACAGAAAAATGTAAGAACTTTACCACACAACTACAAAATTGGATCAATCTCCCTCTGGGATTATCGGGCCAGATCAATTTAGTCAAGTTGGCAATAATGCCTAAAATACTGTACTCCTTGCTTATGCTTCCCTTTCTCATGACCAAAAGAGACTTAACGCTATTATCCAAAGCTATAACTACCTTCATTTGGAGAGGGAAAAAAATTGTGCATAGCAGCAGACAAACTCTACCTCCCCTACCTTAGTGGGGGTCTCAGCCTCCCAAATTTAAAACTATACAACTGGACGGCATTGGCAAGGTTGGTTAGCTCAATTCTTCCCACCTTTATGAAGCGAGGTTGGAGGAGGCGACAATTGCATCTATAACTTTAGCATATTTACCTTATATAACATTAAAAGACACACCACAACACATCAGCAACAATCCTTTATATAGAGACCCCCTACGGGCATGGAGTCTAATTAATAAATACATGGGAACCAAACACCCTACGCCTAAATTTATACTTTTGGTTGGAAGCCAGAACTTCCCGGCGGGTAATGACTGTGAACCGTTCCATATTTGGAACACTATAGGGATCAGGATGGTGGGTGACATGATGGACACCTTAACACACTCAATCAGATCCTTTCAGGAACTGAGAACCAAATTACAAATCCCCCACAAACATTTTTAGGCATACCTGCAGATGAGACCCTATATTTCAGAACTCCAAAAAAATTATCCAGAATTCTGGAACGTCTCACCCTTTGCTGTCTCACACACTCTATTTCAAGTAGGGATCTTTATCATCTCTGATTTTTATAAAGGCCTACTGAAACAAAAAGAAACAAACATAGAAACAAACACACTAGATAAATTAAGAAACCCCAACACAAATTACTATCCAAGTCTTGACAAAGTGCCTAGAAATGACCAAAGCAGCAACTATGGCAATCCCACTAAGGGAAGTACAAACTACAATGATACACAAAGATTATATCACCCAAAATAGATTATCTAAATGGAACCCACATCACCCTAACAGATGTGTTAAGTGTAGCAGCGAATCTCCATCCTTCCAGCACTATTTCTTCTCTTTCCCACTAATTAGACATTTTTGGGGCACTTCTAATACTGGATACAATCAACTTTCATTATAAACCTTACTATAGACATAGACAAAATATACCTATTTCAATGGGACAACTCACACAAAAATCTACATAAGATTCTGACACTATGTACATTACTGACAAGACACTACATTTTTACTAGATGGACCTCTAAGCATCCACCAACCATAGCCCAATTTAAACCTATTTTATTATAACAGCTTTTCACTGAACAACACGATGTCAAACTAAATACAAAATACAGGTTCCAACCATTACATAAAAAAAGGCAACCCTTGATACCTACTTTTGCATTAACAAATTCTTAGCCTATTTACACAACATGAGGTTATACAATCTGTGATATTGAGAGGATAATGGCAGGCCCTAAGAGAAGCACTGGGAAACCAAACTAGAGATAATGTCTCTGAGGAGATGCTGTTTTGACATCCATAGGTATTGTATCGCATAAAAATATAGGAGGACAAGAGATAGAGCCATTTCTTTCTTTTCCCTTTTTTTTTATTTTTTTTAATTTATTTTCTCTAGGATGGTAATTGTTATTGTGTTATATAAGTTAAGTTTATAATGTTAATACTTGAAAAATTTGGAGACGGAGTGATCACGGATGTCTCTGGCTACATATATGGGACTTGATCATAATCAACACAGAGGATCCTAAATTTGCTGAGAAAAACACTTCAATCATAAGAGTAAACACTCAGCAAGACAATGTGTAAGGACTGCTCTAAACAAGAATGACTATGTAAGATTGCTCTAATCTGCTAAATGTCTGATGGTCTGCGCACCATAACTTTATGAACATGAGGTTTGTGATTGTCTGTTGATTACTGTGTCTCTATGAATAAACACCGAGATTACAAGTTGTGCGTTCGTGTTTTAACGCTGAAAAAATGGTCATTTCAGTGTTAAAACAGCACCGCAGCCATTATGAGTCTTGTTGGTATAGCTATACCGCAAGCCTTTTAGCCTGTAACGCAACGTCAGTCCTGCACATGTAAAAATGACGTTTTTCATGGGACTTCCATAGCGCAGCCATTACGAGTTTTGAGGTGAGGCTAAAATCTTGCGTTCCAGCCTAGTTATGAGTTTTAAGCAACAAAACTGTTATATAAAACGTATAACTAAAGTGTTACAAAGTACACTAAACACCCATAAACTACCTATTAACCCCTAAACTGAGGCCCTCCCACATCGCAAACACTAAATTAAAGTTATTAACCCCTAATCTGCTGCTCCTGACATCGCCGCTACTAATAAAATTTATTAACCGATATTCCGCCACTCCCCAACATTGTCGCCACTATACTAAAATGATAAACCCCTAAACCACCGCCCTCCCGCTTCGCAAACACTATTTAAATATAATTAACCTCTAATCTCTTGTGCGCCTACATCCCCCCCACTATACTAAAGTTATGAAGCCCTACACCGCCACCAATATAATAAACCTATTAATGCCTAAACCGCAAGCCCCCCACAACAAAATATACTAAATTAAACTAGTAACCCCTAAACCTAATGCCCCCCTAACTTTATTTTAAAATTAAAATTTTCCTATCTTAAATTAAATTAAAACTTACCTGTCAAATTAAAAAAAATAAGTTTAAACTAACAAACTAATATAACTATTAAACTAAAATTAAACTAACTACCAATTAAATAAACTATATTACACATTGAAAAAATCCTAACACTACTCTAAAAATTACAAACTATCTAATTACAAAAAATTAAAAATAGTAAAATTACAAAAAATAACAAACACTAAATTATGAAAAATAACAAACGAAATTATCAAAAATAAAAAGGAATTACACCTAATCTAATAGCCCTATAAAAATAATAAAGCCCACCCAAAATAAAAAAAAAACCCTAGCCTACAATAAACTACCTTAAAAGGGCCTTAGGCATTGCCCTAAGTTAAACAGCTCTTTTACCAGTAAAAAAAATAAAAAGACACCCCAACAGTAAAACCCACCACCCAACCAACCCCCCAAAATAAAAAAAACCTAACTTTAACAAAAACCTAAGCTCCCCATTTCCCTGAAAATGGCATTTGCATGGGCATTGCCCTTAAAAGGGCATTTAGCTCTTTTGCATTGCCCTGAAAAGGGCATTTGTATGGACACTGGCCTTAAAAGGGTTTTTAGCCCTTTTGCATTGCCCTGAAAAGGGCATTTAGCTCATTTACGAAAGGTCCAAACCCTAAACAAAAAAAACAAAAACACAAAAAGACCTTAAAAAATCCTAAAACTAACCCCCGAAGATCCACTTACAGTTGCTGAAGTCCTGCTTGAAGGATGTTCATCCCGGCGGCTCCATCTTCATCCATGCGGCAGGTGACTCCATCTACATCCAGGCGGCTCCATCTTCATCCAGGCGGCATCTTCTATCTTCATCCCGGCAGCATCTTCTATCTTCATCCTGGTGGCGGAGACAGCCTGAAGACATCCAGCGTGGAGCATCCTCTTCATACAGTCCACTGCCGTACACTGAATCTTCAATGCAAGGGAGCCTTTTCAAAATGCCATCCCTTGCATTCCTATTGGCTGATTTGATTTTTGAAATTCAAATCAGCCAATAGGATGAGAGCTACTGAAATCCTATTGGCTGTTCAAATCAGTCAATAGGATGTGAGCTACTGAAATTCTATTGTCTATTTGATTTTAACAGCCAATAGTATTTCAGTAGCTCTCATCCTGTTGGCTGATTTGAATTTAAAAAATCAATTCAGCCAATAGGAATGCAAGGGAAGCCATTTTGAATCTCGTATCTTGCATTGAAGATTCAGTATACAGTGGCGACCGTATGAAGAGGATGCTCCGTGCCGGATGTCTTCAGGATGGAGCCACTCCACGCCACTGGGATGAAGATAGAAGACCCCGCCGTGATAAAGATAGAAGATGCCGCCCGGATGAAGATGGAGCAACCTGGATGAAGATGGAGCTCTCTGCCGCCTGGATAAAGATTGAGCCACAGGGATGAAGATCCTTCAAGCGGGACTTCAGCAACTGTAAGTGGATCTTCGGGGGTTAGTGTTAGGATTTTTTAAGGTTTCTTTGGGTGGGTTTTTTATTTAGTTTAAGGTTTGGGCTTTTCGTAAACAAGCTTAATGCCCTTTTCATGGCAATGCAAAAGAGCTAAATGCCCTTTTAAGGGCAATGCCCATACAAATGCCCTTTTCAGGGCAATGGGTAGCTTAGGTTTTTTTTTTTAGATAGTTTTTTTTTATTTTGTGGGTTTGGGGGGGTGGGAGTTTATAATGTTAGGTAAAAGAGCTGTTTAACTTAGAGCAATGCCCTTTTAAGAGCTATTGGTAGTTTATTCTAGCTTAGCTTTTTTTTATTTTGGGGTGGGTTTTTTAAACAGGGTATTAGAATAGGAATAATTTTTATTGTTTTTGATAATTTCGTTTGTTATTTTTTGTAATGGTAGGTTTTTTTATTTTTTGTAATTTTAGTGTTTTTTATTTTTGTAATGTTAGGTTTAAGTGTAAGGCAGCTTAGTTTTTATTTCACAGTTAAGTTTGTATTTATTTTAACTAGGTATTTAGTAAATAGTAACTATTTACTAACTAGTCTGCCTAGTTAAAATAAATACAAACGTAATTGTGAAATAGAAAATAAAACCTAAGCTAGCTACAATATAACTATTAGTTATATTGTAGCTAGCTTAGGTTTTATTTCACAGGTAAGTTTGTATTTTGTTTTAAATAGGTATTATTTAGTTAATAATTGTAACTTTAATTTAGCTCATTTTTAATTATGTTAAAGCTAGAGGTTGTTAGGGTTACGTTAGGGTTAGGGTTTGGTTTAGGGGTTTAATTTAGGTTGTTGCAATGTGGGGGGCTTGCGGTTTAGGGGTTAATTAGATTTATTTAGTGGTAGTGATGTGGGAGGCCAGAAGTTTAGGGGTAATAGCTTTATTTAGTGGCGGCAATCTCGGGGAGCAGTGTAATAGGGGTTAATATTTTTATTATAGTGTGGGTGATGTTGGGGTGCAGGGGAATAGGGTTTAAAAACTTTGGTATAGTGGCAGAGATTTTGGGAGCGGCAGATTAGGGGTTAATAACATTATGTAGGTGTCAGCGATGTCGGGGGCAGCAGATTAGAGGTGTTTAGACTTAGAGGCCCATTTATCAAGCTCCGGATGGAGCTTGAGGGCCCGTGTTTCTGGCGAGCCTGTAGGCTTGCCAGAAACACCAGTTATGAAGCAGCGGTATAAAGACTGCTGCTCCATAACCTGTCCACCTATTCTGAGGAGGCGGATAGAGATCTCCGCAATTCAACCCGATCGAGTACGATGGGGTTGATTGACACCCCCTTGCTGGTGGTGCAATGCTGAATACGGAGAGCATATTGCTCTCCGCATTCAGCAAGGTCTGTCAGACCTGATCCGCACTGTCGGATAAGGTCCAACAGATCTTTGATAAATAGGCCCCATAGGGCTTATGTTAGGGTGTTAGGTTTAAACATAACTTTTTTTTTCCCCCATAGACATCACTGGGGCTGCATTACGGAGCTTTTCATTCCGCGCTTAAGGTTTTTTCTGACACCTTCTCCCCATCAATGTCTAGGGGGAAACCCGATCAAATATTTACAAGAACGCTAACCCGACGTGAATATAATTCACATTCCAATCTTCTTCACATGGCAGAATATGTCTATTTATTCAAAAAAGTCTAAAATATCCAGCACGTAGGGAATATTGAATGGTGTGGTCGCAACCAGGGTCCTGCCAAAACCCTATTAGCTAGAAATACAAATGAGGAAGCATTCAAATGCCACATGATTCTTCTCCAAATATTCTAGTTTCTTACTTACAGTGTGTGTAGGTGAGGACTTCAAAGAATCCCTGGAGCCACGGATCAAAGTAGTGATCCTAGCAGCCTCCATCTCAGTGTAACCAAAAGTCTTAGGCTCACTTATCTCCTGTAATGATTCCATATCCCCATGCACAGGGCCGCCATCAGGGGGTGACAGGGGGGACTCCTGTCAGGGGCCCAATGGGCTAGGGGGGCCCCATGAGGCAAGAACTAAAAAAAAAAAAAAAAAAAATTTTTTTTTTTTTTTTTTTTTACATTTTGGCAGCCACCAGTGGGTACTACAGCAGAGTGCTAATAGAGCTTGGGAAATGTTATTACAAGGAGTAAAGTATTAGCATTTGAGAGGATTTCTGAGTGTGCACTAAATCACTATGCACAGTGTGAGACAGACTTGGCACTTTGTAGAGTGTGTGCCTGAGTCAGACGGCAGATCAATTTCATTTGCAGAGGAGGTACGACTTACTTAGCAAATGTTTTTTATTTCTTTGTGCAATTTAAGATTGTAACTTCAGTGTGGTAGTAGTTGTATGGTGGGGCCAGGGGTCCATAAAAAAAAAATTTTTTAGCAGCAGTGAATTTATGATTATTTGACAATGCTGTAGCAATTCTATATTTAAAACCATGCAGAAATGTTTCCTCCTCAATACACAAATGATATATATTACATTCCAGTTTACTGCCCCTTTATGCAAGGACTTTCCAGATACAAGGAGGCATTTTATCTAAGATTTTTACATCTGCATAACATGTTATACTCTCAGGCTAAGATTGCTCAGTGTTGGAAATGAGACAGGTTAACTTAAAACTGTTCAGTTTACTCTGCAGCTGACTTAATTTTGAAATACATACCAACAAGCTTAAATCCTGCATTTAACCAGATCTAATGGTATGAGTACCACAGCTTATGGTTCCACCAAGACCATATAGAGTACAGCATTTTCAAAATCCACAAGTACAGCTGACAGATTTGAACATTTGTACACTATATTTGAAGTGGTGCTCTTGGTTGGGGAAAATGGGGAAAATATCAAACAAACATATGTCAACCTTTTAAAAGTACTTTTCTTCATCTAGCCATTTACCCAGATCATTAATGTACAATTTTGAATTCACAGAATTATTTTTGTTTGCACATTTACAAATATGATTCTTCAAAAGTGATCTCTTAATTTCTGCATTTTTTTTTATCATGCATGTATAAATGTTTCCTCCTGTGAGTGTTTCTGGGGGTGTCTGTGTTTATGTCTTTGTGCTTTGGTTTGTGTCTCTATGAGTGTGTATGTATTTTTTTTCTGTTGGCATCTCTGTGAGGATGGGTGTGTATGTCTGTGTTTTCTGTGGATGTCTCTGTGAGGGTGTGTATTTTCTGTGGGTGTCTCTGTGAGGGTGTGTGTATGTCTTTGTGTGTTTTCTGTGGATGTCTCAGTGAGGGTGTGTATGTATGTCTTTCTGTGTTTTCTGTGGATGTCTCAGTGAGGGTGTGTATGTATGTCTTTCTGTGTTTTTTGTGGGTGTCTCTTTGTGAGTGTGTGTGTATGTCTTTGTGTGTTTTCTGAGGCTGTCTCTGTTGGTGTTTCCTTGGGTGTATGTGCAAGTTTGAGTTTGTGTGTGTGTCCATTGTCTGTTCCTTTTTAGGACATTTTGACCTTACTACTGATTATTCACATGTTTCTACAGACTTTGAGACTAATGAAACCTTTCCGGAAGTCACCAATCTACCATTTAACCTTTAAATTATTGTTTAGGCAGTTCAGAGCCCTTCCTTTCAGCCACTGCATGCTGTTGTCATCATTTAGTTGGCATCTTCCTTTACAAAAATATAATCAGAACTCCATATTTTGTTTTCTAAATCTCTTTTTTTTACAAAACTGTAGTTTACCTCATTACTTGTCAGGTCAATGTAAACAAGTGCTAAGTGTCTGTTTGGGTGTCTGTGTCCGAGTTTCTTTGCGTGTCTGCTAGAGTGTCTATATGTGAATTCTTATGTGTGAGTGTGTGTGTATGTTTCAGTGTATGTTACTACCTTTACAACATTTCGAAGTTTAAATAGACACTTAAGAATAAAGTTCATATACGTTTTAGTCACTTGGTCAAAAATTGCACATGTCAAAGGAGGGGGGGCCCTGATCAATGGTTAAGTCAGGGGCCCCAAAATTTCTAGTGGCGGCCCTGCCCATGCAAGGAAATAGCAGCAACAATAGTAAAAGTCTCAAATATCCAGCACGTAGGGGATTTTGAATGATGTGCTCGCAACCAGGGTCCTGCCAAAACCCTAATAACTAGAAATACAAATGAGGAAGCAGCACCACCAAATCTCTCTTCAAGCAGGTTTATTCAGCTTGTGAAGTAGCCAGACCAATAATTTTCATACAACCTTTCAGACACAGTCCTTAGTCATGTATGGCTTAACTAACATGGAACAAACCTTAAATACTAAACAAGCCCCACCCACAATCACCTGGTCAATACAGGTTAACCCCTTACACCATTTCAAAAACTTACATATACAGGTGTGCTATAATAAAGACACAATAGCCTAATATACAAAATGGAATACAGGAATGTATTTTTATACATAAGAGGTAAAAAGCAGAAAATATCCAGATCAATCTGAAAAACAGAAAAGAAAAAAAATGAATAAACAATTAAGATAAACTAAAGGCAAATAGACAGGTCAAAGTCCCTATTCATTCCATTTGGAAACAATGTGTCTAATTTATTGATCCAAAATACCTCTCTACTTTTAAGGATTTTTACCCTATTGTCACCCCTCCTAGGAATTGGAATATGTTCAAGGACCTGGAATCTGAGTTGATTAAGATTATGCCCTGCAGATAAAAAATGGTTTGCTACTGATGCATCTAATTTTTTAATTCTAATGTTGCTTTTATGTTGGATAATACGCTCCCGGATGCTGCAGGTGGTCTCCCCTACGTACCCAAAGCCACAAGGACATTTAATTAAATAAACAACAAATTCTGTATTACATGTGTAAAAACCTCATATATAAAATTTATAACCAGTGCGAGGATGACTGAAAATAGGGCCTTTAATAATACTGTTGCAGTTCAAGCAACCTAAGCAGGGAAAATTCCCCCAACTTTTTTTTACCTATATAACTCTGTACCCCAATACTGTCTGCCAATGTCTGCCCTGACCAATGAGTCCTTAAAGTTCTTGCCTCTTTTATAGGCAGACATAAAAGGTTTATCAAATTCCAAAACATTAGAATCACAGGTCTGCAAGACATGCCAATGTCTACTTAAAACTCAAGGGGAGTATTGATTAATAAATACTAGTCTATCAGATTTTTCTTTTACCACATTTTTTCTATTAAGAAGTGACTGTCTTGATGTTCCAAGGGCATTCCCAATCTCAGTCTCAATTAAATCAGTAGGATAGCCCCTTACTCTAAAATGATCGCCCATCTCTCTCAATCTTTTCTCAGCTAAATTATCTTCTGACACAATACGTCTTACCCTAAGAAATTGACTCTTAGGCAAAGATTTGAGAAGAGAGGGAGGATGGGCACTAGTGTAATGGCGGAGAGTGTTACAGTCTGTTTCTTTTTTATACAAATTCACAGAAAAACCTTCTGCAGTTTTTGATATCTGAGTGTCCAAAAAGACTACACTCTCCTCACTAAACACTAGTTTAAATTTAATCCTACTGGTGGCTGAATTAAGATCAGAAATACATCCAGGGTCCCAATGTCGCCGAACTACACGCCAAAAATATCATCTATGTATCGCCACCAGGTGGCGCCATATTGCAAAAATAATGGGTGGCTATAGACGAAATATTCTTCAAAGATATTCATATAGATATTGGCATATGTAGGGGCAACATTGGAACCCATGGCGGTCCCTTGGAGTTGAAGGTAATAATTATCACCAAACAAAAAATAATTGCAACCAAGTACAATATTTAATAACTGAATAATAAATTCTTGTTGCAATAATGAAAAAGTCGAATTTTGACTCAAAGCCTTAGCGACCGCCCCAATACCTGCTTCATGAGAAATAGAAGTGTACAATGAGGCCACATCAAGGCTGAAAAGTATGCCCTTATCACTATCAATAGACAGATTCTGCAGTTTTACCAAAAAATTCCCTGTATCCTGAATGTACGAACTTGAAAATACCAAGGGTCTTAAAACCCTATCTAAATAAATAGATACTTTAGATAAAATAGAACCCATGCCTGCCACGATAGGGCGGCCTGGGGAGCATTCAGGCATTTATGCACCATAGGGTGGGTGTAAAGAACCGGAGTTATATCATCAGATTCCAAAAGAAATTTGGCAGTGTTTAGTATTTAAGGTTTGTTCCATGTTAGTTAAGCCATACATGACTAAGGACTGTGTCCGAAACTTTGTATGAAAAATATTGGTCTGGCTACTTCACAAGCTGAATAAACCTGCTTGAAGAGAGATTTGGTGGTGCTGCTTCCTCATTTGTATTTCTAGTTATTAGGGTTTTGGCAGGACCCTGGTTGCGAGCACACCATTCAAAATCTCCTACGTGCTGGATATTTGAGACTTTTACTATTGTTGCTGCTATTTCCTTGCATGGGGATATGGAATCATTACAGGAGATAAGTGAGCCTAAGACTTTTGGTTACACTGAGATGGAGGCTGCTAGGATCACTACTTTGATCCGTGGCTCCAGGGATTTTTTGAAGTCCTCACCTACACACACTGTAAGTAAGAAACTAGAATATTTGGAGAAGAATCATGTGGCATTTGAATGGCACGCTGTAACCCTGGCTGAGTATCACAGGGTTAAGCGTATTCCAAGGGGTTTACATATGCATGTGCGCCCCACCCTGATGCAGGATAATGTGGAGTATTGCCAAAAGTTTGAGATGATACTCAACAAATGCTCATTTGATATTATGGTTTTGACTATTGAACGTCTCCAGAAAGAGATTGAAAATCAAAATGTTCAGATCAATACCATGAAGCAGGAGCTTAAAGATATCTTACCTCTAGAGGAGGTAGAACGGCTGCTCAAAAGTCTGGATGATCAGGTCAATTATCTTAAGAAGATTATACAAGAACGTAAAAAAAAAAAGTTCTCAAGAGATGAGGAGGATTATTCACCTGGAACGGTATATCGTTGGGGCCGTGACCCATCCGGTAAAACTGGTGGCACTTCCGGTTCCGGTTACAGTAGGAGACGTAAACGTGGAGGAAGTGGGCTTTCTAGCCCTCAGGGATCCTCATCAGAATCGATGTCGGGGAATCCAACTTGGAGGCTTCAGGCAACGCCGGGGAGGCCTCAAATACAAATGGTGTAAACGCAGGAGCTTCGCTCCAACAGAAGAGGATGCCAGTGAAAGGGGAGAACTTACTAAAGATGAACTGTTAGTTCTTAATAAAGGACTCTCTTATTGCCCACAGCAGGAGTATGACTCTTTCGAACTGCAGAATGATCTGCATCGGTTCTTTAGAACCCTTGAATTGAAACGTTTTTTTGCAAATGTACCACATAGTTCTTTGGAAACACAGACAGGTGATGTTACTGATATGCAACAGTTACAGCTTAAAACACTTGGTTTATTTAATAAAAGTATGTTTACTCCTACACAGGTGAGCGCAGGGGTACAGAGCTTTATCCAATTGGTAGAAAAGGACATTGCTGTTATATGTAAAAAACATTATGGGAAACATAATAGGAGTGCCTTGGGGCAAGGTTTGTCTAAACCGTATTTTACAGCTTTAAATGTTTTTAAAAATACAGCTTTTCATTAAGGGGTCAGATAAGGGGGTGCAATTGTGTTACTGGACAAAGAGTATTATGTGAATGAAATTAACACACAATTGTCTGATGTTGAAGTCTATAAAAGATTACCCTGTAACCCTATGTTTAATATTAAGAAGGAAATTAAGGGATGTGTTAGCAATGCTATTAAGAATGGGATTATAGATACAGACACTGCCAAATTTCTTTTGGAATCTGATGATATAATTCCGGTTCTTTACACCCTCCCTAAGGTGCATAAATGCCTGAATGCTCCCCCAGGCTGCCCTATTCTGGCGGGCATGGGTTCTATTTTATCTAAAGTATCTATTTATTTGGATAGGGTTCTAACACCCTTGGTATTTTCAAGTTCGTACATTCAGGATACAGGGGATTTTTTGGTAAAATTGCAGAATCTGTCTATTGATAGTGACAAGGGCATACTTTTCAGCCTTGATGTGGCCTCATGCAATTATTTTTTGTTTGGTGATAATTATTACCTTCAACTCCAAGGGACCGCCATGGGTTCCAATGTCGCCCCTACATACGCCAATATCTATATGAATATCTTTGAAGAATATTTTGTCTATAGCCCCCCATTATTTTTGCGATATGGCGCCACCTGGAGGCGATACATAGATGATATTTTTGGCGTGTGGTTGGGCGTTGTGTCAGAAGATAATTTAGCTGAGAAAAGATTGAGAGAGATGGGTGATTGTTTTAGAGTAAGGGGCTATCCTACTGATTTAATTGAGACTGAGATTGTGAATGCCCTTGGAACTTCAAGACAGTCACTTCTTAATAGAAAAAATGTTGTAAAAGAAAAATCTGAAAGACTAGTCTTTATTAGTCAATACTCCCCTCTGAGTTTACAAGTGCAAAAAGTTTCACGTAGACATTGGCATGTCTTGCAGACCTGTGATTCTAATGTTTTGGAATTTGATAAACCTTTTATAACTGCCTATAAAAGAGGCAAGAACTTTAAGGACTCATTGGTCAGGGCAGACATTGGGGTACTGAGTTATATAGGTAAAAAAAGTTGGCGGAATTTTCCCTGCTTAGGTTGCTCGAACTGAAACAGTATTATTAAAGGCCCTACTTTCAGTCATCCTCGCACTGGTTATAAATTTAATATATGAGGTTTTTAGACATGTAATACAGAATTTGTTGTTTATTTCTCCTTGTGGTTTGGGGTACGTAGGGGAGACCACCTGCAGCATCCAGGAGCGTATTATCCAAAGTTAAAGCAACATTAGAACTAAAAAATTAGATGCACCAGTAGCAAACCATTTTTTATCTGCAGGGCATAATCTTAATCAACTCAGATTCCAGGTCCTTGAACATATTCCAATTCCTAGGAGGGGTGGCAATAGGGTTAAAATCCTTAAAAGTAGAGAGGTGTTTTGGATCAATAAATTGGACACATTTTTTTCCAAATGAAATGAATAGGGACTTTGACCTGTCTATTTGCCTATAGTTTATCTTAATTGTTTATTCATTTTTTTCTTTTCTGTTTTTCAGATTGATCTGGGATTTTTCTGCTTTTTACCTCTTATGTATAAAAATACATTCCTGTATTCCATTTTGTATATTAGGCTATTGTGTCTTTATAATAGCACACCTGTGTATGTGTCTTCATTATAGCACACCTGTGTATGTAAGTTTTTGAAATGGTGCAAGGGGTTAACCTGTATTGACCAGGTGATTGTGGGTGGGGTTTGTTTAGTATTTAAGGTTTGTTCCATGTTAGTTAAGCCATACATGACTAAGTGTGTCCGAAAGGTTGTATGAAAATTAATGGTCTGGCTACTTCACAAGCTGAATAAACCTGCTTGAAGAGAGATTTGGTTGTACTGCTTCCTCATTTGTATTTCTATTTATTCATAAATACAAATGTCTACATATATCTCATGGCATTTTGGTAAAATATATATCTACATATATATTTACAATAAATACACAGTATAACACTTTTTTTAAAAGGAATATTGCATAAATATGCTTCAACATGTTTTCATCTACTTGACCGTAAAAGGCTACAATTATTATCATTTATTTGTATAGCGCTGCCAAATTCCGTAGTGTGGGTACAATGATAGGGGTATACAATGACAAGGATTTGTGATAAAATATAAAACATAACAAAACTAAACAAATCTAGTACAGGAGGAAGAGGGCCCTGCTCCGGAGAGCTCATAGTCTACAGGTTTAGGGTGCAGAGACATAAGGTTGGGGTAGCTTGTGACATTGGTTGTAGTTGCAGCAGTGAGTCAGGCAGTTCATGCATTAGTTTTGTTCGGATAAGGGATAAAGGAGAGATGGTAAGTCTCTCTGAATAAGTGGGTTTTCAAAGAGCGTCTGAAGCTATACAAGGTTGGAGACAATCTTATGGAGTGAAGTAGAGAGTTCCAGAGGACAGGAGCAGCACGTGTGAAGTCTTGGAGGCGGGAGTGGGACGTAGAGATAACAGGAGTGGAGAGACATAGGTCAGAGGTTGATCAAAGGGGACGGGATGGGGAATATTTCACAATTTGAGAGGAAATATAGTTGAGAGTTAGACTGTTGAATGCTTTGTAAATTAGGGTTTATACTTTAAATTGTATTCTGGATTGTATAGGGAGCCAGTGTAGAGACTGGCAGAGTGGAGCAGCTGATGTAGATCGGCGACTTAGGTGGATGAGTCTAGCAGAAGCATTCATAATAGATTGGAGGGGACGGGATGGGGAATATTTCACAATTTGAGAGGAAATATAGTTGAGAGTTAGACTGTTGAATGCTTTGTAAATTAGGGTTTATACTTTAAATTGTATTCTGGATTGTATAGGGAGCCAGTGTAGAGACTGGCAGAGTGGAGCAGCTGATGTAGATCGGCGACTTAGGTGGATGAGTCTAGCAGAAGCATTCATAATAGATTGGAGGGTGGAGAGGCGGTTTCTTGGATGGCCATTTAGGAGTAGATTGCAATAATCAATGCATGACAAAATGAGGGAATGAATAAGTATTTTTTTAGTTTTTTTTGAGTAAGGAAGGGACGAATTCTGGAAATATTGCGTAGGTGTGAACGTTAGGATTTGGTAAGTGCTTGTATATGTGGGTTGAATGTGAGTTCTGAGTCTAGTGTGACCCCAAGACAGCGGACCTGGAGTGAGGTGTTGAGAATAGAGTCTCCAACTGTCAGAGAGATGTCAGGTGTTGGATGTCTCGAAGAGGGGGGGGGAATAAGAAGCAGCTCAGTTTTGGACAGATTGAGTTGGAGGTAGTGTGAAGACATCCAAGAGTAAATTGCAGAAAGGCAGTTGGAAATCTGGTTGAGTAAAGAGGGAGAGAAATCAGGAGAGGAAAGACAGATTTGGGTATCATCAGCATATAAGTGGTACTGGAATCCAAAGGAGGCTATAAGTTTTCCAAGGTAAGATGTATAGAGAGAGAAAAGCAAGGGGCCCAAGACACAGCCTTGCAGTACTCCAACTGAGATAGGCATAGGATCACAAGATATGTTGTTAAAGGAAACTGAAAAGGGGCAGTTTGAGATTGGTATGATTGACACATGCTTGAATGTATCAGGAAATGTACCAGCCGTGAGAGATTGGTTAAAGAGATGAGTTAGGGTAGGGGTTAGTAAAGCAGAGAGAGGGAAGAAGTCGTGAAGCAATAGGGTCAAGTGGGCAGGTTGTGAGATGAGCCAAGGATAGGAGTACAGATACTTTTTCCTCTGTTACAGGAGGGAAGTAGCATAGAGTTTTGTTAATAGAAGGGGTGGGTAGGATTGCTGGGTTTGAGGGGTGTGAGGTGCAGATATATTTTCTAATGGTGTCAATTTTATTTTTGAAGTGATCAGCAATAATCTGAGCAGTGATGTTGATAGTGGGTGGGGGTGCAGGTGGACGTAGAAGGGAGTTAAAGGTTGAGCTTTCTGGGGTTGGTTGCGTGAGATGACACAAGGGAGAAGAAATAGACTTGTTTGGCCAGGCTGAGCGCGGAGTTGTAGGACTTAAGGATGAATTTATAATGCCGGAAATTAGCACAGGTGCGTGATTTCCTCCACTGCCGTTCAGCAGCCTGTGAACATCGCTGAATATCTTGTCTGTTTGGTGTGCCATGGTTGCCATAGAGTGATTGATGTATGAGGAACAGTGGAGGGTGCAACTTTGTGAAGTGTTGATTTTAGTACAGAATTATACAGTAAAGCAACGAGGTTTGTATGACGACAAATGCAAGAAGCATGACAGGTAGACTGGGGTTGCTGACGCTCTTACTTGCAGAAGAGGACTATGATGTTATCAGTATAACTGAAACTTGGTGGGATGATTCACATGACTGGGCAGTTAACTTAGAGGGGTATACTTTATTTAGGAGGGACAGAAATAAAAAAAGGGGTGGTGGAATTTGCATGTACAGGGAGTGCAGAATTATTAGGCAAATGAGTATTTTGACCACATCATCCTCTTTATGCATGTTGTCTTACTCCAAGCTGTATAGGCTCGAAAGCCTACTACCAATTAAGCATATTAGGGGATGTGCATCTCTGTAATGAGAAGGGGTGTGGTCTAATGACATCAACACCCTATATCAGGTGTGCATAATTATTAGGCAACTTCCTTTCCTTTGGCAAAATGGGTCAAAAGAAGGACTTGACAGGCTCAGAAAAGTAAAAAATAGTGAGATATCTTGCAGAGGGATGCAGCACTCTTAAAATTGCAAAGCTTCTGAAGAGTGATCATCGAACAATCAAGCGTTTCATTCAAAATAGTCAACAGGGTCGCAAGAAGTGTGTGGAAAAACCAAGGCGCAAAATAACTGCCCATGAACTGAGAAAAGTCAAGCGTGCAGCTGCCAAGATGCCACTTGCCACCAGTTTGGCCATATTTCAGAGCTGCAACATCACTGGAGTGCCCAAAAGCACAAGGTGTGCAATACTCAGAGACATGACCAAGGTAAGAAAGGCTGAAAGACGACCACCACTGAACAAGACACACAAGCTGAAACGTCAAGACTGGGCCAAGAAATATCTCAAGACAGGTTTTATGGACTGATGAAATGAGAGTGAGTCTTGATGGGGCAGATGGATGGGCCCGTGGCTGGATTGGTAAAGGGCAGAGAGCTCCAGTCTGACTCAGACGCCAGCAAGGTGGAGGTGGAGTACTGGTTTGGGCTGGTATCATCAAAGATGAGCTTGTGGGGCCTTTTCGGGTTGAGGATGGAGTCAAGCTCAACTCCCAGTCCTACTGCCAGTTTCTGGAAGACACCTTCTTCAAGCAGTGGTACAGGAAGAAGTCTGCATCCTTCAAGAACATGATTTTCATGCAGGACAATGCTCCATCACACGCGTCCAAGTACTCCACAGCGTGGCTGGCAAGAAAGGGTATAAAAGAAGAAAATCTAATGACATGGCCTCCTTGTTCACCTGATCTGAACCCCATTGAGAACCTGTGGTCCATCATCAAATGTGAGATTTACAAGGAGGGAAAACAGTACACCTATCTGAACAGTGTCTGGGAGGCTGTGGTTGCTGCTGCACGCAATGTTGATGGTGAACAGATCAAAACACTGACAGAATCCATGGATGGCAGGCTTTTGAGTGTCCTTGCAAAGAAAGGTGGCTATATTGGTCACTGATTTGTTTTTGTTTTGTTTTTGAATTTCAGAAATGAATATTTGTGAATGTTGAGATGTTATATTGGTTTCACTGGTAAAAATAAATAATTGAAATGGGTATATATTTGTTTTTTGTTAAGTTGCCTAATAATTATGCACTGTAATAGTCACCTGCACACACAGATATCCCCCTAAAATAGCTATAACTAAAAACAAACTAAAAACTACTTCCAAAACTATTCAGCTTTGATATTAATGAGTTTTTTGGGTTCATTGAGAACATGGTTGTTGTTCAATAATAAAATTAATCCTCAAAAATACAACTTGCCTAATAATTCTGCACTCCCTGTATATTAAACCAAACATTAAATCTACAATAAGGGAAGATATTTCTGATACAGGCGTCAATGTAGAGACCCTGTGGGTGGAAATAAAGAGTGGGGGGAAAAATCCTAAAAATATATTACTAGGAACATGCTACAAGCCCCCCAACATTAGTGACCTGGATGAAAAAGATAATCGTGCCCTGTGTGTAATTAAGCAACTGGATATAGGAATGTCCCAAATGTTCTGTATAATCAGATAGTGGCAAAGCAATGAATGTAGAACTATGCAACATATACACAGCAAGAAGAAGGACAGAGGCGTCAATACCAGTTCTGACTCACCACTCCAAGGAAGGCTTCTCCGGCATTCATCCGACAAGGTAAGTGGGCACACAACCACCACTCAATCCTCACAAACGGAGGACGTTCCCCTCACCTCTATGGTGTATGTCTGCTCCGTAGCAAAACACCTCTTCACGGACTCTTCTCCTCAGCGTCTCCAGCCAGCGTGTACTCCTTCGGCACTTCCGGGTGACGTCAGACGCTGTTCCAATACAGCGCTTCAGATGCTGTGTATTGCAATAGAACTCACTAAGCCTCTTTTCGTCAGGACAAAACTCCAAAGCTGGGAATAAACTTGTTCCTTCATGGAATAGGAAGGCTCCTCTCCCTCCCAAAACAATAGAAAAAAAGCGATCCCAAGAACAAAATGATATATAAAAAGTCAATTCTTTATTTGAAAATTAAAACACATGGGCATCAAAAAAATAGCGTGAAGAAGCAAAGAGCAGGTCTTACGTGTTTCGGCAGGGTTCAGCCGTAATCATAGACCATACATGCTCACAGGTGATACAGGTTTATATATCTTACACAATTTACCCATTGGTTAAAACATCACAAGCCTACTAAACACCATTTAAAGGGATCAACACACAAAAAATATATATTTAAGGCATATTAACACCTATGCTCAATGGCTATGACTGGAATATAAAAAACTAATTCTAAATAAATACATATATATATATATATATATATATATATATACATAGAGGGGTAATTAGAAGAAATCGATAGATAGTAAAGTGATACTAAACATTTCATATGCATAAAAGACATTAAAGATATTAGAGCAGGGGTGTCAAACTCATTTTAGTTGCGGGCCATTTTCCATACAAGTACAACTCACGTGGGCCGCACACTACCTACATATCTTGTCATTGCTAAACAGTGCAGTGGCATTTGCTATAACTGTATACATTTCAAAAGATTGTGTTCTGTAACTCCTAATTAACTTACTCTGGCTTGAGGAAATGTGCTCTAATGCTTTTAAGAAGGTGAGACACACGCTCCACCTGTGACCCACTGTTTATAATAGTGATAGACATACCTGTTGTACATAATATAAAATAATAAATACATAGAAATATATATAAAGTATGTGATTTTAGTTAAAGAGAAAATGATGGAAAGGAATGGACAGAAATGATGTGGGAAATCAGTGCTACCATAGTAATGAACTGCATGTGTAAAAGAAATCATTATGCACTTATCTGTCTTTTTCTTTTTAATAACGTATGTTTTAATGTATGTGCATCCCTAACAGTAAGCGCACTCGCTCTTTAAGTAATAAGCATATTATAATTAATATTTTTCATGGAGGTGGCGTGGGCCGCACAAAATTAGGTTGAGGGCCGCATGAGGCCCGCGGCCCTCCAGTTTGACACCCCTGTATTAGAGTATAATAAACTATTTGAATAGATAAATGGAGAGATCACTACAGTTCATATAAGGTATCAAAAAAAAAATATATATATATACACATAATAAACACAGGTAGCTCGATGTCTCACATAAAAATAATTCATTCAAAGTTATAAACATATATATCTAAAAATCGAATTTGCATGAAATTCATAGTTAATTCTCCCAAAAATTAATAAGGTCATTTTCGGAATTGAACCCATCAGGTTTCAGTGTGCACAGTTTATGGATCCAATAGACCTCCTTACATGCCAAAATGGGCCATTTATCCCCACCTCTAGGGTTTTTGTTAATAATTTCTATGGCATTCCATAAAAAACTGCACACATTGCCATGATGGATATCAATAAAATGACTAGCAAGATCCGAGCAATGATACATATTCCTGATGTATCCCAGGTGTTCACGAATACGAGTACGAATATCACGGGTAGTCATACCCACGTACTGAATTTTGTGTTCCGTGCAACCAATGAGATACACCACGAACGAAGAAGAGCAATTAATACATCCTCTCGTATCAAACAAACACCTGGTTCGTGACATAAGAACTAAAGGAACTACCTATCTTGACATGTTCACAAGCTTTACAGTTCTTTCCACATCTATAGGTTCCATTATGTCTTAGCCAGGAACTTTGACTAACAGGTTTACGTAACTGGCTTGGTGAAACAAATTGCCAAGTGTAAGATTCTTTCTATAGGTAAACCTACATCCTCCTTTTACCACATCTTTTAGAACATCATCTCCATACAAGATAGGTAAATACTTTTTAACTATATTACAAATTTGGTAATATTGGTTAGAGTACCTGGTAATAAAATTAGGTTTATTAACACAGACAGCATTGGGCCCCAACTACAAAACTGGTTGTCATACTCACAACTAACCCACTTTCTTTCTACACATCCATCTAAACCACACTTTACTCGCTCCCTAACCCCTTTTGAAAATTTATGCACTAACCCACTCCCTAACAAAGGCATACTCTCAATAACACATAAGCAACTCCAATCGTCCCACTTTAAAACTCTACCAACATATGTCAGTAAATGGGAAAGGGAAATCGATAGCACGATCCCTGAGCAAACATGGTATGATGTATTCAAACACATGGGTAAAGCCTCTTCTTCAATTTCCATACTGGAAATGAACCTTAAACTGCTGTGCAGATGGTACTACACACCTGCCCGTCTGCATCAGTTATTTCCAAATACCCCAGCTACATGCTGGAGAGGCTGCCAAGAAAGTGGTACCCCGTATCATATCTGGTGGCAGTGTCCGAAAGCTAAAACCTACTGGGAGGCTATTGAGAAAGAAATTGCACTAGCATTAAATATACCCATGACATTTGATGTATGGTTTTTCGTTTTTAATCACTTCCCAAAGATAAAATGTAAGTTAAGGCTGTCACTTTTAACGATAATGGTCAATACCGCTAAAAGACTGATACCATTAAATTGGAAACAAATGGAACTTCCTACAGTGAAGGTTTGGAGGCAAGCAGTCACACATAACATAGAGTTAGAAAAATATCATTACAAACAGACACACCGACAGGAAGATTATCACTCACTACACTTCTTATGGGAGGAGTATTTGAACTCGAGACCTACAGACCACTACTAAGATATATATCCACCCTGAAGCATGATAAGTAATAGTAGGCCTGGCGTTTACACCATCCTATACAATTCACACCTAACTGCAATATTTATGGAAAATTGGAATGCTAACTACCAAGCCAACAGGTTACAGATTAAAGCCGGTATTCTGGTGCGCGTACTGTGCAATGTGTAATGAGTAATTTCTACAGTCTCATCATGTATTGATAAGCTGAGTATTAAGATAATGTGAAATGTTTTCCACTATTGCATGTTTGAATATTGTATACACAACTTGAAACATTTATCTGTTTACTTATTTAAACCCATTTGTATGCAAATTCAATTTACTTTAATAAAACTGTTGAAAAAAAAAAAAAAAAAAATTAGGTTTATTAACAAATATTCCTGGGCCTGTTCAATAACCTTATTACAATAGCCCCGTTTACGGAGTCTAGCACCCAAATTTTTACATTCAGAGTTAAAGACTTGTTCATTAGAGCAAATTCTTCTAGTCCTCAAGAACTGTCCCTTCGCTATGCCCTGAAATACATGTTTCGGGTGAGAACTAGATGAATGTAAGATTGAGTTTCCAGCAATGGGTTTACGAAACAGCTGAGTCTCAATTTTCCCAGAATGCCAATCCATCACCAGTTCCACATCCAAAAAAATTATTTTATGTTTTTGCCATTCATAGGTGAACTGAATATCAGGGATACAAGAATTCAAATATTCAACGAATCCCTTAGCCTCAGAAGAATTGAATTCAGTTAAGAAAATAAGATCATCTATAAATCTTTTGTAGCAAATAACTCCCCTGGATGGATCCACATCATGTCCAAAGAGGTATTTATATTCGAACCAGCCCATAAATAAATTAGCATATGAGGGGGCAAATTTCGCCCCCATGGCTGTACATCTTAATTGGACATAATACGATCCCTCAAACAGGAAGTAGTTACGCTCCAAGAGAAAACGGATAGATCTATTGATAAATTCTTTAGTTTCATTAGAATAGTTAGTAAACAAATTCAGAAAAAATGCCACAGCTTCCAGGCCCAAAGTGTGGGGTATTGAGGTGTACAAAGCCACCACATCAACCGTAAGCCAACTCATATTTTCCACCACCTGCACAGTCTCAACAATATTCAACAAATGAGTGGTATCTCGCAAAAAGCTGTTAAGAGAAGTAACCAAGGGTTGCAGGATACTGTCAATCCACTCTGACAGGTGTTCGAATAAGGAACCAATCCCAGCAACGATTGGTCTTCCATTCATATTAACTACACTCTTGTGAGTCTTAGGCAGGTGGTGGAAAATAGGAGTGATTGGGTCGGTAATATATAAGAACTCAAATGTGTCCCTATCGATAATGCCAAGATGTAAACCATCATCCAAAAGATCTCTTAACTGTTTTTGAAAACATAACGTGGGATTTCTACTTAGTACTCTGTAAGAGGAAGAATCGCTGAGCTGACGTTCAGCTTCAAGTATGTACATCTGTCTGTCCATAACAACAATATTTCCCCCCCTTATCAGAGTTTTTCACCACAAATTATTCTGCAATGAGCTAATGGCCTCTTTTTCCTTTCTAGTCAGATTAGAGTACTGGTCCCTAGATGTATTATCCAGCTTTTTTAGATCCTCAAGAACTCTTTTATGAAAACTTTCAAGTACTCTACCTCTGGATTGAACCGGATAGAATCTTGATCTATTTTTGAATTTAGGAGGACATTGCGATAAAGAATCCATAGCTTGCTCAAACTCCAAATCCTGAAGTGATGCTAAATCGCACATGTCCCTAAATTGAAAAAGAGAACCAATGCTGGTAGAACCACCATTATCAACATAAGTGGAATCATTAGTTTGTTCCGCATCATTAAAATGCCACACTTTGGGCCTGGAAGCTGTGGCATTTTTTCTGAATTTGTTTACTAACTATTCTAATGAAACTAAAGAATTTATCATTAGATTTATCCGTTTTCTCTTGGAGCGTAACTACTTCCTGTTTGAGGGATCGTATTATGTCCAATTAAGAGGTACAGCCATGGGGGCGAAATTCGCCCCCTCATATGCTAATTTATTTATGGGCTGGTTTGAATATAAATACCTCTTTGGACATGATGTGGATCCATCCAGGGGAGTTATTTGCTACAAAAGATTTATAGATGACCTTATTTTCTTAACTGAATTCAATTCTTCTGAGGCTAAGGGATTCGTTGAATATTTGAATTCTTGTATCCCTGATATTCAGTTCACCTATGAATGGCAAAAACATAAAATACATTTTTTGGATGTGGAACTGGTGATGGATTGGCATTCTGGGAAAATTGAGACTCAGCTGTTTCGTAAACCCATTGCTGGAAACTCAATCTTACATTCATCTAGTTCTCATCCGAAACATGTATTTCAGGGCATAGCGAAGGGACAGTTCTTGAGGACTAGAATAATTTGCTCTAATGAACAAGTCTTTAACTCTGAATGTAAAAATTTGGGTGCTAGACTCTGTAAACGGGGCTATTGTAATAAGGTTATTGAACAGGCCCAGGAATATGCAGCACAGAGTGACAGAAGTAGTCTCCTTTTGGGAGCTGGTAAATCCAGTAGTAGAAAAACTCAATTTGTTAATAAACCTAATTTCATTACCAGGTACTCTAACCAATATTACCAAATTTGTAATATAGTTAAAAAGTATTTACCTATCTTGTATGGAGATGATGTTCTAAAAGATGTGGTAAAAGGAGGATGTAGGTTTACCTATAGAAAGAATCTTACACTTGGCAATTTGATTTCACCAAGCCTGTTATGTAAACCTGTTAGTCAAAGTTCCTGGCTAAGACATAATGGAACCTATAGATGTGGAAAGAACTGTAAAGCTTGCGAACATGTCAAGATAGGTAGTTCCTTTAGTTCTTATGTCACGATCCAGGTGTTTGATACGAGAGGATGTATTAATTGCTCTTCTTCGTTCGTGGTGTATCTCATTGGTTGCACGGAACACAAAATTCAGTACGTGGGTATGACTACCCGTGATATTCGTACTCGTATACGTGAACACCTGGGATACATCAGGAATGAGTATCATTGCTCGGATCTTGCTAGTCATTTTATTGATATCCATCATGGCAATGTGTGCAGTTTTGTATGGAATGCCATAGAAATTATTAACAAAAACCCTAGAGGTGGGGATAAATGGCCCATTTTGGCACGTCAGAAGGTCTATTGGATCCATAAACTGTGCACACTGAAACCTGATGGGTTCAATTCCGAAAATGACCTTATTAATTTTTGGGAGAATTAACTATGAATTTCATGCAAATCGATTTTTAGATATATATGTTTATAACTTTGAATGAATTATTTTTATGTGAGACATCGAGCTACCTGTGTTTATTATGTGTATATATATATTTTTTTTTTATACCTTATATGAACTGTAGTGATCTCTCCATTTATCTATTCAAATAGTTTATTATACTCTAATATCTTTAATGTCTTTTAGGCATATGAAATGTTTAGTATCACTTTACTATCTATCGATTTCTTCTAATTACCCCTCTATATATATATATATATATGTATTTATTTAGAATTAGTTTTTTATATTCCAGTCATAGCCATTGAGCATAGTTGTTAATATGCCTTAAATATGTATTTTTTGTGTGTTGATCCCTTTAAATGGTGTTTAGTAGGCGTGTGATGTTTTAACCAATGGGTAAATTGTGTAAGATATATAAACCTGTATCACCTGTGAGCATGTATGGTCTATGATTACGGCTGAACCCTGCCGAAACGCGTAAGACCTGCTCTTTGCTTCTTCACGCTATTTTTTTTATGCCCATTTGTTTTAATTTTCAAATAAAGAATTGACTTTTTATATATCATTTTGTTCTTGGGATCGCTTTTTTTCTGACCTGGATGAAACTCAACTACTAATACAAATAGGTAAGACTGCTAATAAAAATGCTGTAATTATGGGAGATTTTAACTACCCTGATATAAACTGGGCCAATTAAATTAGTAATTCAGCTAAGGGGGATAGATTTATAAATGTTCTCAGGGATAACTTCATGTCACAATTAATAGATGAGCCAACTAGGAGTAACGCTATATTGGATTTAGTGCTATCAAATAATACAGATATAATATCAAACATAGAAGTCAAAGAACATTTGGGTAACAGTGATCATAACATGGTCACATTTTAAATTTCTTTTCATAAGCAGTATCTTAAAGGTTTAACCAAGATTTTTAATTTTAAGAAAGCAAAATTCAACGATTTAAGGAAATCATTAAATAACATAAATTGGGGCAAAGTATTCTATAATAAAAATACAGAGGATAAATGGATAACATTTAAAACTTTGTTAAATAAATATACATATCAACAATACCATATGGTTATAAAAATCTAAGCCAATATGGCTGAATATAAATGTGTTAAGAGAAATTAGGACAAAACGTAGGGCATTTAAATTATTCAAAGAAAATAGTACAGACTCAAAATTCCATATTTATAAGGAATGTAACAAAGAATGCAAAAAAGCAATCAAATTAGCCAAAATTGAAAATGAAAAATTAATTGCAAAGGATAGCAAAAAATCTAAAAAGACAATATAGGTACATTAAAATGCGGGGAGGGTAGCATGATTAACAGTGACAGGGAGAAGGCTGAGATACTAAACCAGTTTTTTTCTTCAGTATACACAAAAGAGGAACCATTGGATGATACTTTGGAACAAAATAGAACATGCCAGCCCATACCATTAATTGGGTTATGTATAGAGGATATCAGGAACAAATTGGATAATATTAAGGTAAATAAAACTCCAGGCCCAGATGGAATACATCCAAGGGTGTTAAGGGAATTTAGCACTGTTATAGACAAACCTCTACTCTTAATTTTTCAAGACTCATTATCTTCAGGCATGGTAGCCAAGGATTGGCTTAAAGCTGATGTGGTGCCACTCTTCAAAAAGGGAAGCAGGCATGATCCAGGAAGCTATAGACCAGTTAGTCTGACATCAATAGTGGGGAAGATATTTGAAGGGATTATAAGGGATTATATTGATGAGCATATTCAAGTAAACAAGATTATGAGTTCTAATCAGCATGGTTTTATGAGAAATAGATCATGTCAAACTAATCTAATTTGATTCTATGAGGAAGTAAGTAAAAACATAGATAAAGGGGAATCAGTTGATGTGATATACTTGTATTTTGCAAAGGCGTTTGATACAGTGCCACATGAGAGATTAATGCACAAAATTAAGGGACTGGGAATAGCTGAAAATGTTAGTTTGTGGATAAATAACTGGATAAAAGATAGGGAGCAACGAGTAATAGTAAATGGATCATAATCAGATTGGACAAAGGTAATCAGTGGAGTACCCCAGGGATCAGTGATGGGCCCTATTCTTTTTAATATTTTTATAAATGACTTGGAGCTAGGATTAAATAGCGACATCTCTATTTTTGCAGATGATACTAAGTTAAGTAAGGTCATTAGGTCAGAGCAGGATGAACTTTCGTTACAAAGGGACCTGCAAAAATTAGAAGTATGGGCAGGTAAATGGAAAATGAGATTTAATACGGGAAAATGTAAGGTTCTACATTTTGGAAGTAAAAATAAGCAGGCTACGTATTATTTAAATGGGACAAGATTTAGCCAAACACAGGAGAAAAGGGATTTGGGGTAGTAATAGATAACAAGCTAAAGATGCACAATGCAGGGCAGCAGCTTCAAAGGCTAATAAGATACGAGCATGTATTAAAAGAGGCATTGATTCAAGGGAGGAAAGCATAATTCTGTCACTATTTAAAGCCCTGGTAAGACCTCCCCTTGAGTATGGAGTGCAATTCTGGGGACCAATCGCAAAAAAACGATATTGCAGAACTAGAAAAAGTTCAGAGAAGGGCCACAAAGCTAATAAGGGGATTGGAGAATTTAACCTATGAGGAGAGGCTAGCCAAACTGGGTCTGTTTTCTTTAGAGGTGACATGATTACTTTATATAAATATATTCAAGGCCCATATACAGAGATGGCAGAAGCTCTGTTTATTCCAAGAAAATTGTTTGTGACCAGAGGTCACAATTTAAGGTTGGAGGAAAGGAGATTTAATCTCTTGCAACGGAAACGTTTTTTCACTGTAAGAGCAATAAAATTGTGGAACTCATTACCAAAGGAGGTAGTGAATGCCAATACCCTAGATACATTTAAAAATTATTTGGATACATTTCTGTCTATAAACAAAATTCATGGATATGATTGCTAGTATTAAATGGATCACCTTTTAGTGGGATTATTTAAGCTTAACTGGAGCTTTTTGTATATATTTTAGATTTGTATAGGTTGAACTCGATGGACTTCGGTCTTTTTTCAACCTCATCTACTATGTTACTATGTTACTATGTTTGGGCAAGAGAGGGATGAAATGTTGGAGGGCAGAGGATTCAGTTGAGTGAAAAAGTCTGTGAGATCCAAGTCATTTAAATTCCTGTAAGGTAGCAGTTTCTTAGGGGCTTGCAAAGATGTAGCAGGTTGAGTAAGAGAGAAAGTTAGTAGATACTGGTCAGAGAGAGGAAAGGGGAAGTTAAGGAAGTTGGAAACGGGACAGAGATTAGTGAAGACCAGGTCTATGGAGTTGCCTTCACAGTGGGTTGGAGATGTTGTCCACTGGGACAGGCCAAAAGAGGTAGTAAGGGATAGAAGTTTAGAGGCATTATGAACTGGTATGTTCACAGAAGTATCAAGTCACTAGATCAGCAACAGCTTGCTAGCTCTCTTGGACCTCTTCTCTCTTCTATCCCCTCTTTTTCCTATCCTGATGAATCTATATGCCACTATAACTCCACCCTTACATCGGTCCTTGATAATCTGGCCCCACCTACCATAGCTCGGAAAACATACACTCATCCTCAGTCCTGGCATACTCCTCTGACACTGTATTTACATAGATGTTCCTGTACTGCTGAGCGACACTGGAGGAAATCTCAGAGTTCTGCTGACTTTCTTCACTATAAATTCATCTTGAACTCTTACTATTCTGCCGTTAATCTATATGAGCAACATTACTTCTCCACTTTTATATCTACTCTTTCTTAAAACCCAAAACCTCTTTTCTCCACATTCAATACTCTTCTCTGCCCACCCCAACCTCCCACCACAACTTTTCTCTCAGCTCAAGATTTTGCAAGCTACTTCAACAGCAAAATCAACTCCATTAGAAATAATATCAGCTCTAAACACACTACTGGTCTCCCACCCCCTCAAAAGCTCACAATCATCCAAAACCCACATAGCCATAAATTTAGCTATTTTGCCCATGTTGCAGAGGAAGAAATTTCTACCCTTATACTATCCTCTCACCTCACTACCTGTCCCTCAACCCCATCCCCTCACAACTACTCCCCTCCCTCTCTTCTACACTTACCCCTATACTCACACACATCTTCGACCTCTCCCTCAGCACTGGTATAGTTCCCACATCTTTAAACATGCATTAGTCACACCTATCAAAAAAACTTCTCTCAATCCAACCACCCATCCAACTACCGCCCTATTTCCCTACTCCCTCTTGCCTCAAAGATTCTTGAAAAACTAGTATATGCACGTCTATCCCATTTCCTTACATTAAACTTCCTCCTTGATCCACTGCAATCTGGATTTCGCCCCCTTTACTCAACAGAGACAGCAATTGTTAAGGTTACCAACAACCTACTTACAGCAAAATCCAAAGGCCACTTCTCTCTACTTATCCTCCTTGATCTGTCTGCAGCCTTTGATACTGTCGGCCACACTCTTTTGCTCCATACCCTCCAATCCTTCAGCATCTGCGACATGGCTCACTTTTGGTTCTCTTCCTATCTGTCTAACTGTACCTTTAGTGTAGCCTTCTCTGGGGCATCCTCTCCCCCTTTACCTCTTTCTGTTGGGGTACCGCAAGGCTCTGTCCTTGGTCCCCTTCTCTTCTCAATCTACACTTTCTCATTAGGTTCCTTAATAAAGTCCCAAGGGTTTCACTATCATCTGTATGCCGACGATACCCAAATCTACCTCTCTTCACCAGAACTATCTCCTTCCTTGCTAACCCGTGTCACTAACTGTCTCTCTCATAACTCATCTTGGATGTCCTCTCACTACCTCAAGCTAAATCTTTCCAAAACTGAGCTCCTTATTTTCCCCCTTCTTCTAAAATCTCCACACCCCATGTCTCTATAACTGTTGATAACTCCTTTATTACCCCAACCTCACATGCCTAATGTCTTGGGTTAAACTTGACTCAGATCTTTCTTTCACTCCTCACATTCAGTCCTTGGCTAAAGCCTGCCGCTTCCACCTTACAAACATTGCTAAAATCAGACATTTCCTTACACAAGACACAACTAAGATTTTAATCCACTCTCTCATCCTTTCCCACCTTGACTACTGCAACTCCATCCTCTCTGGTCTCCCTAGCTGCCACCTAGCTCCTTTACAATCCATAATGTATGCCTCTGCCAGGCTCATCTTCCTTACACGTCGCTCTTCATCTGCCGCACCTCTCTGCCAATCCCTTCACTGCTTCCTCTTGCCTCCAGGATTAAAAACAAAATTCTCACTCTGACTTATAAAGCCTTTAATTGCATTGCTCCCCCCTACATCTCAGACCTCGTCTCACATTCCCATTTACAAGATTTCTCCAGACTGGCTCCCATGTTATGGAACTCTCTGCCTCGCTCCACAAGACTCTCCCCTAGTTTTAAAAGCTTCAAGTGATGCCTGAAGACTATACTATTCAGGGATGCATACAACCTGCACTAACTTTCCTATCTCTACTGCTATCCCCTTAAACCCCATAGCATGTAAGCCTATGAGCCCAGCTGTTTGTAGTCCACCTTCATAAGAGCCGACTGCAACAGTGCAACTCTCAGCAGGACCCTCTACCCATTTGATCCCTGTAATTGTTTTTATATACCACCTATGTTCATAGCGCTGCGGAACCTGTTAGCGCTCTACAAATACCTGATAATAATAATAATAATAATAAAATGTTGAACTTCCTTAAGATGAGAGAAGGGACATTAGAAGAGAGAAAATGTGGAAGCCAGGCTTCAAAGTGGTCCAGTAATTGTGATGCTGGGCCAGGGGGTCGATAAATAACTGCAACATGAAGAGCTAGAGGGGAGAAGAAGTGAATAGCATGAACTTCAAAAGATGAAAAGGAAAGAGAGGGGGGTGAAGGAATGCAGTGAAAGGTACTGTGTGGAGACAGGAGAATTTCTTCTCCCCCTCCTTGTTTGTCTCCTGGCCTGGGAGTGTGACTGAAGTGCAGGCCGCCATAGGACAGAGAGGCTACAGCAGTTGTGTTAGAGGAGGAAAGCCAAGTTTCTGTGAGGGCTAACAGGTTAAGTGAACATGAAATAAATAGGCCGTGAATAGATATAAGCTTATTGCATATAGAGTGTGCATTCCAAAGGGCACAGGAGAATTGGGGTGTACTAATAGAGGTGCAGTTAATGAGGTTTAGAGGGTTACGTGGGCAAGGTGTATGAGCTGTCATTTGGAGTAGTGATCTGAGGGAAGCAGAGGGTGGACCTGGGTTAGGTGAGACATCCCCAGCTGCAAGAAGAAGAAAGATGGTAAGCGAAAGGAGATGAGAATGTGTCTTATGTGAGTGTTTAAGTTTAGGATCAGTGAGGGCTGAGGGATGTGAGATAGAAATAGAGTTCATGTGTGTTGTAGAGGGGGGAAGGTAGAAGATAAGGAGAAATATGAATTGTCTGAATGCTGTTTGTGAAAGGAAGAGCTGTGACTTTAAGGAGAAGGGAGGAAAAGGTTAATGCAGACATTAGAAAGTGTAGCATGTTTGCAGTTAATTTGGGAGATTTGAAAGTACTTATTTCGGTTGTCCACTCCTTTGTCTAACTCCCTTATTATAACTCTCTACACTTATGAACTAGCACACTTAGAGAACTGCACATGCTGCACTGATCTAACAAGCTACAATGTACACATATATGGCTATATATGTATACATGTGTATTTATGTGTTCATATGGGTATATATATATATCTATAAAAACATATATACACATATAAATACATATGGTAACACTTATAAATATAAATATATACATACAGTACATATACATTTTTAGACATGTGTATGTATGTATTTGTATGTTAAAGCCCTTTGTCTGCCTTTTTTATCCTGTTGGGCCTTATCTTCAATTGTGCTCAAGCGATCGCATTTACTTTCAATTTGTAATACAAGTGCTACATTCAATGTGCGCAAACAGCCACAATAAACCCGATATCGCTTGTGCATAACTGTTAGCGTGCCACTCGTAATTTGGCCCTGTATGTAGCAGTGTTGTAAATTGTTGCAATTGCTGCGTTATTTACTAAATACACGTGCACACTCCTGAGCTCCTATGAGCCTACCTTGACTTTTCAATAAAGGATTCCAAGGGAAAAATGTTTAAAATAGTATTCCATCTAAACCATAAAAGATTAATTTAGGGGGAGCGTGTACGAAAAGCGATCCTGAGCGGTTGCATCTTCTCAGAGCTTCTGCTGAATACTTGATAATCCGCTGATTTTCAAAAGCATCTTACAGCGATATTGCATCATTTGCCACCTATACTATTATACTGCTCGGAAGAGCACTATACCTTAAATGATTTTTCTGTATTCGTGACACTAGAGCTCGGCATCAGACGAATGAGGCCTAAAGCGGCGGCTTGCAGTGCTTACCTCCTTTGCTAGCCGAGGTTCTTTGCCTAAATTGAGCACAATTTCACCCTTGTACCTTCATCTCAACTTGACCTCACACACAACGAGGATAACAAGTGACATTTTAATAGACAACGAACAAGAAGCTGAACAATCCGGCATCAAGCACTCACGAAAGAAAATGGCAGCCATAAGAGACACAAACCTATCAATTGATCTTAACCCACAGTATGCAAATTTTGTGAGGCACAAGGAGACACTACTTGAGAGAGCCCCATTCGACATCCTGATGCATAAACTATGCATAAGCAATATACCACAGACTATCGCGGATGAGATATTGGAGTCGGGCACACAGATTGGCGCCAAGATGACCAAGCAAACAGCAGCAGGAAAATGACCCTGTAACGAGAGCCTACAGTATCTAACACTGCTAATTTATGGTTCCGAGAACCATACCTCATCACGGAGTCCCCATTAAGCCTTACCACCCCACCAGGAAACACTAATGGCTCCTTCATGAAGGGAGTACAAGACGGCAATCACAGCAAGGTCATACTGCTATCAGGACCATCCAAACTGCTACATCAGACTCTGCAAGCAGACCAGATCAAAGCGGAAGATATGTTCCTAAGGGGGCTTGGGGGGGAACCCCGGATATACAAGAATGTTGAGACGCCAAACCTTTTGTTTAATAGCGCCCTTAAGGTCAGCTTTTAAGAGACACCCAAGATAATGCTTACAGGTCCAAAAAGACCAAACTACACCATATGGCCTATAGACACTGCGCTTTGAACCAAATGACTTGGACTGATAATTCCCCACACAGGGCTCTGATGATCTTCCCAAAGACCAGCCTCTATTGCCAAGCAGACATAGGGGGTTGATATTCAGCAAACTGCTGGTAAAAGCAAAACTTTAAAGTATTATGGCTAGATTACGAGTTTTGCGTTATGAGGGGTGAGGTTTTAACTTGCACATTATTGTCACTGCTCATTTACCTACAGTTCTGGTATTACAGGTTTTTTTAAACCCGGCGTTAAAAGGCAAGAAGTGAGCGTAGAGCAAAATTGTGCTCCATACCGCCCTCCAATACCAGCGCTGCTTAAGTCAGCGGTGAGCTGGTTGTACGTGCTCGTGCACGATTTCCCCATAGACATCAATGGGGAGAGCCGACTGAGAAAAAGTCAAACACCTGCCAAAAAGCAGCGTAAAGCTCAGAAACGCAGCCCCATTGATTCCTATGGGGAAACACATTTTATGTTTACACCTAACACCCTAACATGAACCCAGAGTCTAAACACCCCTAATCTTACACTTATTAACCCCTAATCTGCCACCCCCAACATCGCCGACACCTACATTATATTTATTAACCCCTAATCTGCTGCTCCGGACATCGCCGACACCTACATTATACCCATTAACCCCTAATCTGCTGCCCCCAACATCGCCGACACCTACATTATATTTATTAACCCCTAATCTCCCACCCCCAATATCTCCGCAACCTACCTACACTTATTAACCCCTAATCTGCAGCCCCCAACGTCGCCACCACTATAATAAACATATTAACCCCTAAACCGTTGCACTCCCTCATCGCAAACACTAGTTAAATATTATTAACCCCTAATCTGCTGTCCCTAATGTCACCACCACTATATTAAATGTATTAACCCCTAAACCTAAGTCTAACCCTAACACCCCCTAACTTAAATATAATTAAAATAAATCTAAATAAAACCTACTATTAATAACTATATAACTAATAGTTACATTGTAGCTAGCTTAGGGTTTATTTTTATTTTCCAGGCAAGTTTGTATTTATTTTTTCTAGGTAGAATAGATACTAAATAGTTATTAACTATTTAAAGGGACAGTATACACTCGTTTTCATATAACTGCATGTAATAGACACTACTATAAAGAATAAGATGCACAGATACTGATATAAAAATCCAGTATAAAATGGTTTAAAAACGTACTTAGAAGCTTTCAGTTTAGCTCTGTTGAAAAGGCAGTTGGAAAGCACACTGCAAGTGGGAAATAAGACACTCCCCCCCCCCCCTTCTTTTACATATGAAAAGACTCTTTACACAAACAGGAGCAAGCTGGAGAAGGTAGCTGACGGTATTCAAATAAAACTTTGGGGCTTGGTTAGGAGTCTGAAAATCAGAGCAATGTTATTTAAAAATAAGCAAAATTATACATTTAAAAAAAAACAAAACTTTATGGGCTATATAAATAGATCCTCTACAAAACATTTATGCAAAGAAAAAATGAGTGTATAATGGCCCTTTAATAGCTACCTAGCTAAAATAAATACAAATTGACCTATAAAATAAACCTAACCTAAGTTACACTAACACCTAACACTACACTACAATTAAATAAATTCCCTAAATTAATTACAATCAACTAAATTCAATACAATTAGCTAAATTACAAGCAAAAACACTAAATTACCGAAAATAAAAAACAAATTACAAGATCTTTAAACTAATTACACCTAATCTAATAGCCCTATCAAAATAAAAATAAAAAACTAGCCTAAACTAAACTACCAATAGCTCTTAAAATGGCCTTTTGTGGGGCATTGCCCCAAAGAAATCAGCTCTTTTACCTGTAAAAAAAATACAAACAACCCCCCCAACAGTAAAACCCACCACCCACACAACCAACCCCCCAAATAAAACCCTAATTAAAAAAAACCTAAGCTCCCCATTGCCCTGAAAATGGCATTTGGGTGGGGATTGCCCTTAAAAGGGCATTTAGCTCTATTGCAGCCCAAACCCCTAATCTAAAAATAAAGCCCACCCAATACACCCTTAAAAAATCCTAACACTAACCCCCGAAGATCCACTTACAGTTTTGAAGAGCCAACATCCATCATCAATGAAGCCGGGAGAAGTCTTCATCCAAGCGGCAAGATGTCCTCAAAGAAGCCGGCTGAAGTGGTCCTCCAGAGGGGCAGAAGTCACCCAGACGGCATCTTCTATCTTCATCCTTCCGATGCGGAGCGGCTCCGTCTTCAAGACATCCGGCACGGAGCATCCTCTTCAATCAACGGCTTCTTCTGCAATGAAGGTTCCTTTAAATGATGATGGCCAATAGAATGCGAGCTCAATCTGATTGACTGATTGGATCAGCCAATCCGATTGAACTTGAATTTGATTGGCTGATTCAATCAGCCAATCAGATTTTTCCTACTTTAATTCCGATTGGCTGATAGAATCCTATCAGCCAATCGGAATTCGAGGGACGCCATCTTGGATGACGTAATTTAAAGGAACCTTCATTTGGTGAGTAGGCGTCGGGGAAGAAGGATGGATCCTGGTCAGCTGGAAGAAGATGGCTCCGCTCTGCTCCGGATGGATGAAGATAGAAGATGCCGCTTGGATGAAGATGTCTGCTGGTCCAGATGTCCTCTTCTGCCCGGATAGGATGAAGACTTCTGCCGCTCTGGATGTCCTCTTTTGGTCCATCGGTGCCCGGCTGGGTGAACACGACTCAAGGTAGGGAGATCTTCAGGGGGGTAGTGTTAGGTTTATTTAAGGGGGGTTTGGGTTAGAGTAGGGGTATGTGGGTGGTGGGTTTTAATGTTGGGGGGTGGTATTGTGGGTTTTTTTTACAAGCAAAAGAGCTGATTACTTTGGGGCATGCCCCTCAAAAAGCCCTTTTAAGGGCTGGTAATAGAGCTGTTAACATTTTTAATTTAGATTAGGGTAGGGAAATTTTTTATTTTGGGGGGCTTTGTTATTTTATTAGGGGGCTTAGAGTAGGTATAATTAGCTTAAAATTCTTGTAATCTTTTTTTATTTTTTGTAATTTATTGGGGGGGGTTGTAATTTAGTTTAGTTTATTTAATTGTAGGTAATTTATTTAATTAATTTATTGCTAGTGTAGTGTTAGGTTTAATTGTAACTTAGGTTAGGATTTATTTTACAGGTAATTATTTTAACTAGGTAGCTATTAAATAGTTAATAACTATTTAATAGCTATTGTACCTAGTTAAAATAAATACAAAGTTGCCTAATAAAATAAATAAATATAAATCCTAAAATAGCTACAATATAATTATTCGTTATATTGTAGCTATATTAGGGTTTATTTTACAGGTAAGTATTTAGCTTTAAATAGGAATACTTTAGTTAATAATATTTAATTTATTTCGTTAGATTAAAATTATATTTAACTTAGGGGGGTGTTAGGGTTAGGGTTAGCTTTAGGGGTTAATACATTTATTAGAGTAGCGGCGAGGTCCGGTCGGCAGATTAGGCGTTAATACTTGAAGTTAGGTGGCGGCGATGTTAGGGAGGGCAGATTAGGGGTTAATACAATTTATTGTAGGGTTTGCGAGGCGGGAGTGCAGCGGTTTAGGGGTTAATACATTTATTAGAGTAGCGGCGAGGTCCAGTCGGCAGATTAGGGGTTAATAAGTGTAGGTAGGTAGCGTAAACATTGGGGGGGCAGATTAGGGGTTAATAAATATTATGTAGGTGTCTGCGATGTTAGGGGCAGCAGATTAGGGGTTCATAGGGATAATGTAGGTGGCAGCGGTGTGCGGTCGGCAGATTAGGGGTTAAAAATATTTATTATAGTGATGTGGGGGGACCTCGGTTTAGGGGTACATAGGTAGTTTATGGGTGTTAGTGTACTTTAGAGCACAGTAGTTAAGAGTTTTATAAATCGGCGTTAGCCCAGAAAGCTCATAACTACTGACTTTTTTCTGCGGCTGGGGTCTTGTCGGTAGAGGGTCTACTGCTCACTTCAGCCAAGACTCTAAATAGTCGCGGCTTGAAAGTGAGCGTTAGACCCTTACCTACCAGCGGGCGGCCAAAAGCAGCATTAGGACCCCTTAACACTGCTTTTGATGGCTACCGCAGAACTCTAAATCTAGGCGATAGGCTCAATTTGGGTCTTTAATTTTTCTTTTACTTTTACAAAATTCTACCTTCATATAACCCCAACATCACTTTTATTGAGTATTTAATTAGGACCCAAGAGAGGTCCACTCTGTTATAGGTGGGGTAAATAGTGAGGCTATCTGAATAATTACCACAACCTCATTAAATAGATCCTAATCACATATCAGAAAGGAGAACTCCTTCTACACCCTATTGTATCTATGCTTAATAACCTGACCCACCAGACGTCACTCACATAGATCATCTCATGTAGCCTAGTCTACTATCTTTCAAATGTTACAATGAGTAGTGAGATATATGGATATGATATACTGTACTAGCGTAAAAATGTACTGGACTTCATATTTAGATCCATAATTGTTGAATATTATTCTAAGACGTGAGTACTTTTTAAAGGTAGTTATTATAGGGGCTTATATTTGTAAGGTTTGTAGGTTTGTACCGTATATATACCGTATATATACTTACATTTTATTTTGTAACCTTACTTTATTTCAATAAAGTTTATTTTTGAAAAATAAAAAAAAAAAAAAGATTGATTTTTACTTTGTTGTCCCTTTCCCTAATATTGGGTGAAATTAAAGATTTTCTTTTTCATACACTACTACATTGTCTACTACAGGTAACTACAAAGGCATAATAATGTAGGGAAGATTTAAAAGTGAAATCCAATTTTTTAAATGCATATATAATATATTGTAAAGTTGTATTGTATTTTGGTATGTATGTTTATAAGAACATATGAAACTATTTTTATGCTATAAATATCAGTAATTTGCTGTTGTATGATGTACTTAAAATGCTTGGTTCCAAAAAACAAATATAGATGTATTTGCTGTGTTTGCTGTGTGTGTCTGTCTTTCTATTACTTCCTTTTCTAATAACAATATGGCTGCCAGAGGTGTAAAAAGGGGCCTTCTAGTAACAATACATGTGTCTGCTTTATCTCTTCTCATACTTTTTTCCCTATCTGCTTGGTTTTGAATAGAGCTGTAAATCTAAATTAATCACACTTGATGTAGTCACATAATAACGTTTTAAGTTAACTTTCCACATTATGCTGTATGATAATAAAATGAGATATGTGACATTGACTTCCTCTAGAATTATTGAGTGTTAACAGACCAATGTACCAATGTTTATTGTCTCTAAAGGATACCTTTCTAATGTTGGATATGTTTCTGTAATTTGACTCCCATTATCAAGCAGTAGAGCCTTTGTAGTGCATGCTCCCTTATGCAAGCGCATGCCTGTTTACTGCAAGTTAAGAATCAGCAGTCATTCATTGAGGTGATAGACATGCCCTGGCCCTGCTTTTGCACAATTGGTCATGTTAGAGTATGGGTCCCGTTGCAAAAGAACTTTCTTGTGCAATATTAAGTGTGAACATGGGAGGACAGGTTCTCTAGCTGGGAACTTTGTCCACCCGGGATATTATAAATGAGGCGCAAAGAGTGGTACACTCACGTTCAGTTATGTGGGAGCTGTAGTCCTGACTTGGTTCCCACAGGAAAAAAAGCCAGAAGACAAAATAAAAGGGACAGCATCGCAAAAGAGCTGTTTCTGTTAATTCTATCTTCAAGAGCAGCAGCTCATTAATAAGCAATCCAACATTTTACGGCAACCTACTCCTTTCTCAAGCTTTATACAAACTAACTGCATAGATAGGGGTAGATTTATCAAACCCCGGGTGAATATGTTTTGCTATAGCGAATCATGTCCACCCTGCATCGCTAAATGCCGACAGCATACACTGTCGGCATTTAACATTGCACAAGTATTTCTGGTTAAATGCTTGTGCAATGCCACCCCCTGCACATTCGTGGCCGCTAGCAGGGGGTGTCAATCATCCCGATCGTATTTGATCAGGATGATTTCAGTCCGCCACCTAAGAGGTGTCAAATGAGTTAAGGAGCAGCGTTCTTACGACCGCTGCTTCTTAACGTATGTTTCTGGCAACCCGGAAACATCACCCGAAGCAAGCAGCATCCGCTGCTTGATAAATCTTCCCCATAAACTTAAAGGAACACTCAATACCTTCTAATTACAAGACACACCTGTTGTATTGATATAGAATAACATATCAAAGGTAAAGATCTTTAAAACCCGTTATCTTGTTTGTTTCAACTGTTTTTCTACAGCCAAACCCCACCTACCACTTGCTGTGGAGGAGCCAAGAATAGTCACGGTCATGTTAGCAAAATCTATATATTTTTATTAAGTAGACAACCCAAAGTATTAATCTAGGCTTATTTTAGTATATTTCATGCCACCATTTTGCCGCCAAATATAATTGTATAAAAAAATTAACTTTGTCACAAAATTTTAGTTTCTCACTGAAATTATTTACATACTGCTTTTGCAGTCATAACACAAATAGTTGTAATCTCTAGGATCCTTTTTGTTCAGAAATAGCAGACATGCATCCATTGCTTTTTTGTAATTAGAAGGCATTAATTAGTTAGCTGGTAAGAGTAATAGTATAGTAGTGTAAGGATTACCCTCCCACTTGAAACCTCCTTGATCCCTCCCAAACAGCTCCCCCCACACACACACACACAGACACTCCTCACTAGAATCTTAGGTACTGACAGTTTGCCAGTAAGCAGTTTTTTTTCTGTAGTATAGGGACCCCTCCTCAATCCTCTCACCTCCCTGATCTCTCCCAAACAGCTCTCTAACCCTCGCACTATTAGCAGCTATGTTATGTACTGACAAATTTCTGCCATTGTCCAGTTTATAGGTATTGTTAATTTAATGCTATTTATTTATAAAACAAAAAAATCTGTAGTGTAGGGATACCCCTCACCCTCTCCACCTCCTCCTTCCCACAATCATTATGTAGGGACCCCTCCCCCTATAATTTCCACTTTTTATGTAGTGTAGCAACCCATCCCTACCTCTCAATTCAAACTTATTTTCTGTAGTGTAGGGTCCCGTCGCTCATTCAAGTATGAAGGTAGATGCCTGCAGCCCACAGACAGAAAATCTCGGTTGTCACTTGACAACCAAGACTGCTTGGGCTTTCTAAAGGTCCAACGTAGATCTACGTTATGTAGTATACTGGGGATTTCACAGCGTGACGTTGATCTACACCAATTTTGGTTAAGGATGGTTTACCTGTCCATCTCTATACTACCTTATTGATGGTATCTGTTACCCTATTTTAGCACTTTCAGTATAGATGTATTTTCTTATTTAAGGGTTGATTTGCTGTCACTTACTCATTCCCTACCCCTGGGTCACTGTCCTAACATTATCTGTTTTTTGAGGTCTTTCTACCTGTTCCATGAATTACATATTTGTATCATGTGTAATCACATGCATGTGGTACAGAAGATCTTCCCTCTTACTGGATGAGAACATCACAACTGATTTCAGGTTAGCTTCCTTCTTCTCTGAAAAATCTCATGTGCAGGGACAGCTCCATAATTGCACCAGATGGGACCACAGGACCTGGTCAGCACTTGACAGAGGCATCACATAGGGATAGGGATATTAGTGTTTTAAAAGGGAAAATAATGTTATATGATACCCTTTTGCATGATTTCATGTGAATTTTTTAATCTGCTTAATTTTAATCTCTGAGAAAACTGACTCTGCTTCGATTTAGACTGTAGTATGCAGAGAGATGAAGGACATCATTTTATTTTTAGACCCAGGCAACATATTATGTTAAACCAACCCTGTTCACGTGGCTAAAACTATGATCCACCTGGTCTGAAAAAAGAAGGAGTCTCAGGAGGCTTCTTGAGTGGTAGATTATGTTTCCCTTAGCTGACCTCCTGTCCAAAAGGCTTTTCTCTTCATAGAGCTTCTCAGTTTGCCATAGAACCGGAAATATGTCAATTGGAAATTGGATCAGCCAATAGGATTTTTTACCCTTTAATTCTGATTGGCTGATAGAATTCTATCAGCCAATTGGAATTCAAGGGATGCCATCTTGGATGTGGTCATTTAAAGGAACCTTCATTCTTCAAGATCCAGCGAAAGAAGAGGAAGCTCCGCGCCGGATGTCTTGAAGATGGAGCCGCTCCGCGTCGGAAGGATGAAGATGGAAGATACAGTCTGGATGAAGACTTCTGCCCGCCTGGAGGATGACTTCTTGCTGCTTGGATGAAAACTTCTCCTGGTTTTGATGAGGACTTCTGCCCGCTTGGATGAAGACTTCTCCTGGCTTGATGAGGATGGATGTCCGGTCTTCAAAAACTGTAAGTAGATCTTCGGGGGTTAGTGTTAGGTTTTATTAAGGGTTTATTGGGTGGGTTTTATTTTTAGATTAGGGTGTTGAGCACAGAAAAAGAGCTAAATGCCCTTTTAAGGACAATGCATATCCAAATACCCTTTTCAGGGCAATGGGGAGCTTAGGTTTTTTTTAGATAGGATTTGATTTGGGGGATTGGTTGTGTGGGTGGTGGGTTTTACTGTTGGGGGGTTGTTTGTATTTTTTTACAGGTAAAAGAGCTGATTTCTTTGGGGCAATGCCCCGCAAAAGGCCCTTTTAAGGGCTATTAGCAGTTTAGTTTAGGCTAGGGTTTTTTTTATTTTGGGGGGGGCTTTTTTATTTTTATAGGGCTATTAGATTAGGAGTAATTAGTTTAAATATTTGATAATTTATTTTTTATTTTGTGTAATTTAGTGTTTATTTTTTTGTAATGCAGTTAATTGTATTTAATTAATGTAATTTATTTATTTTTAGTGTAATGTTAGGTGTTAGTGTGAGGCAGGTTAGGTTTTATTTTACAATAAAAGTAAATTTGTACAGGGCCGGACTGGGAAATCAGACCAGCCCTGGAAATTATAGACAGGCCCAACCCCGCCCCCTCCAACCTAGTCACGCCCCTCCAACCTAGCCACGCCCCCTCCAAGCAAGCCAACTATGCTCTATCTGGTTTTCCCTTCAACTCACATAGATATATACATATATACGTGCTGGCATACATATATACATACTTTCATTGGCTTTCAGAGTGATTGAGGAAGTTGATACTGCAGGGTATATACATATACATGCATACTCATCTACATCTATTCACACACACATATATACATACACATGCATATACATACACACACACACATATATATATATATATATATATATATATATATATATATATATATATATATACATACACACATATATTCATACATGCATACACACATATACATACACACATATACATACATAAATACACACAGTAATACATGCATACACACATACTGTACACATATTTATACGTGCATACACACATATATAGTGCATATATACATTCACACACATATTCATACATACATTAATACATACATACACACATATTCATACATACATTTATACATACATACACACATATTCATACACACACATATACATACACACATATTAATACATGCATACACACATATACATATATACATACACACATATTAATACATACATACACACATATTCATACATACATTTATACATACATACACACATATTCATACACACACATATACATACACACATATTAATACATGCATACACACATATACATACACACATATTTATACATGCATACACACATATACATACACACATATTTATACATGCATACACACATATACATATATACATATACACATATTAATACATGCATACACACATATAGATACATATATACACTCCCCACTGCTGGAGGTATGGTCTTAATATTCAAATACTGTGATTTACTGTTTTAATGGCCCATCATATTTCAAATTATGTTCAGGTAATTTGTACACTAAGGAGCTCTCTCTCTTGCTGCACATAATTGGGCTTAGTGCTTTTTTTGTTCTTTGCCCCCTTCATTTTGCTCCCTTCATTTAAGTTTAATAAAAATGGTCTTCAGTACACAATACTGGAAATATTACAAGAGTTTTAGCTTACATTTTGCAGACTGTATAAAGTACATAGGATTACAAATGGTGTGTTCTGTACAAATTAAATAGAAATTAAACTAGATTAAAGAGAGATAATCTAAAAGTAATTTTTATTAATATTGGCTTCCTTTATATGAATGTGAAAGCCCCTGAGTGACTACTGACCGACCACCACGATGTTGTTGTTTGCTATGCTGCCTTTGCCTCTCTGCAGTGCTCATTCAGGACAGTCAGTCAGTCAGACCAGTGCTGCACTGCTGCTCTGCTTTGCTGCCATTGCTGGCCTGCAGCCTGCTGTGATGCCTGCGTGCGGCGTGCCTGCTGGCTGCCCCCTGCCAAGTGCCCACTGCCAGTGCCCATTGCAATGCCAAATAAAAAAATAAAATTACCAACTTAGTAACTTACTTACAAGTTCCAACTTCCAACTACTCAGACTCAGTTGCCGGCCGCCCGCTGTCCTCCTGAAGTAAGTTCCTTCCCGCCGTCGGCCCGTCTCCCTCTCTGGTCTAGGTCTCATCTAGAGTCAGGTCAGGTGAGGTCTTCTTGAGTCTCAACTCACTCTCTGTCTCTTCAGACTCAGACTGACTGCTCCCACACAGTCAACGTTGCCTGCACTCTGCACTCACACGTGACCTAACGTGCCGTAGCCGCCCGCCGCCTGGCTGCTAACACACTGAGTGACTGACAGTGACTGATGATGATGCAACGGCCGCACGCAGCCGCTCTGAGGCTCCCTCCACATAATGTCACATCATCATGGTGGTAGCGGGCAGCTGGGCAGCGCAGGCCGGCAGGGTACACAACAATATAATAAAAAAAATACTTGAACAGTTGAAAAAAAACTGAACTGAACAGTGAACTTACTAAGTAATTAAAATAAGTTACACGGATCGCCGCAATAGCTTAAGCTGCAATAATATACAGCAGCCATGCCACCAGCCCAGCTGAGCCGGCGGCCCACCGGGATTTTTCCCGGTATCCCGGCTGCCCAATCCGGCCCTGAATTTGTATTTATTTTAACTAGCTAGTTAGTAAATAGTTAATAACTATTTACTAACTAGTCTAACTAGTTAAAATAAATACAAACTTAGCTGTGAAATAAAAATTAAACCTAAGATAGCTACAATGTAACTATTAGTTATATTGTAGCTAGCTTAGGGTTTAATTTATATGTACGTATTTAGTTTTAAATAGGAATTATTTAGTTAATGATAGTAATTTTTATTTAGATTTATTTTAATTATATTAAAGTTAGGGGTGTTAGGGTTAGACTTAGGGTTAGGGTTAGGCTTAAGGGTTAATAACTTTAGAATAGTGGCGGCAGTGACGTTGGGGGCGGCAGATTAGGGGTTAATAATATTTAACTAGTGTTTGTGATGCTGGAGTGCAGCGGTTTAGGGGTTAATATGTTTATTATAGTCGTTGCAATGTCCAGAGCGGCAGATTAGGGGTTAAGATTTTTATTATAGTGTTTGCAATGTGGGAGGGCCTCGGTTTAGGGGTTAATAGGTAGTTTATGGGTGTTAGTGTACTTTTTATCACTTTTCAGTTATGAGTTTTATGCTACAGCTTTATAACATAAAACCTATAACTTCTGACTTTAGATGGTGGTACGAATCTTGTCGGTATAGGCTGTACCGCTCACTTTTTGGCCTCCCAGGCAAAACTCATAATACCGGCGCTATGGAAGTCCCATTGAAAAAGAACTTTTTGAGAGGTGCTGCAGTTCCGTTGCATTGCAGCCAAAAAATTGTGCGGTACAGCTATACCTACAAGACTCGTTATAGCAGCGGTAGTGAAAAAGCAGCGTTATGAGCCATAACGCAAAACTCGTAATCTAGTCGACTAAAAATTACTATAACATAGAATGGCTTTTTTTAGTTCATTGCTCTAAAGCAATTTAACTCTTTTTCTACACAAATATACAACCCTATTCTACAATCTTTTTTTAGGATAGGGTTATTTTTTAGTTTAGGGTTTTTCTAGATTAGATTTTTTTTTAGCATTATCCAAGAAATAAAGCGCACCTTCTCAAATAACATTCCATACGAGCATGTTAAATCCAAATTCTTTATTTTCAATTTTTTTAAATCATAAACGTTCAGCACAGGTAAAACCAAACAACGGGTGTAATCAGGTCATCTGCAAATGCATTTTGTGCGCATGCGCATGGGGACTTGATCTCTGCATACCTTTGCATACAGTGGTGTATTGGATTAAGTAGAGTAGGGGGATAATGCTTTGTGCTATTGGTGGTAGGGGGATAATGCGTTGGGCTATTGTTGGGGTTAATAGGGTAGAAGGTTTATTGCTGTGGGCTATTGGTTGTGTAGGGGTTTAGTAGTGTAGGCACGGTGGTGGGTTCTGTCAGTTTTGGGGTACAATGGTATAGTATTTAGACTCGGTGTAATATATTTCAAAGGGATCCTTTACTATACATCGCTAATGTCAGCACCAATGCTGGCTGGAATTCATCGCCAGCATTGCCACCCATTGGGATGTATAGTAAAATGCCTGTCAGTGATGTTGCCTGTTAATATAGATGTCGGCAGCTTGGAATATATTGCCAGCTCGCTCAACACCACGTTGGATATCTTTGAATATATCGCTACATTGAAGAACTTTCGGTCATCGTGGTGTTAGTGCTGTATCAGGCTCTAGCTGCATTTCAGAGCCTGATACAGGTGGGCCCAAGACTATATAATATTGCTTTTGCATGCATCCGGGTTATATAAATGTTTATTCTTAGACCACAGAGACAAGATATAACTAGTTTAGACGTCATGGCAACATAATGTTGGTCATGATGTATTTGCTGCTTTATTCAACAATGATTCAGATTCATCATGCAATTTTAAACCAATTTACTATTAACAAATGTGCTTTGTTCTATTTGTATCCTTTGTTGAATAATAAACCTAAGCAGGTTGACTGTAGCTAAAAGAGTGTGCATGTGTCTGAATCCGTGGAAGCAATATATATATATTACATAGCTATACACATTTTTGCAAACACTGCTGTCTGCTGGCTAAAATATGTGCATGCTACTAAACACACCTAGAATTACTCTTTAACAAATTATGGGCCAGATTACGAGTGGAGTGCAAATACATATATATATTTAAGTATGACGACATTCCTGTGCTACTTACCCCCTTTACTGCCCGACAGCATCAGAACAAGGTTTTCATAGGAGCCTATGGAAGGCACTCTCGTGAAAGCAATGCTTCCCAGCAATGAGAATGTGAGGTCGCGTTCACATTGCTGAAAACTTGTAATACCAGAGCACATTAATGTGTGCAGGTATTACACAATAGAGCACTAACATCGCTTTCATGAATGCGATATATAGCTCTCCACTTATAATCTATTGTACCAAGAAAACATCAGATATATGTAGAAATATTTATTTATGAATACATAGAACATGTCCTGGTATGTTAAGAACATTGGAATGTGAAATATTAATATTTTCATGTCAGGTTAGCGCACTTGAGAATATGGGGCAGATTTAATAAATGCCAGGCGGACATGATTTGATCAATCATGTCCGCCCAGCATACGCTGTCTGCATTTAACATTGAACAAGCATTTCTTGTGAAATTCTTGTGCAATGCCGCCCCCCTGCACATTCGCAGCCAATCAGCCGCTAGCAGGGGGTGTCAATCATCATAATCGAATCGGAATGATTGCAGTTTAAAAAGGTGACGGACATGTTAAGGAGCAGCGGTCTTACAACCGCTGCTTCTTAACTTAGGTTTCTGGTGAGCCGGAAACTTAGGAGGTAGATTGCAGCATCCGCTGCTTGTTAAATCTACCCGTATGTGATCAGGTTTGTATGAGAGTGGGGTGTTTTTTTCCACTTTTTTTCTCCATTGACTTCTAAGGGTAAATACGTGAATGCGCCCGCGATATTCTAACTTTGGATTTTTTTGCGCTTGTGGGGTTAGCACGCAAGTGAAAACAGTTTACTTTCAATTCATAATAGGAGCGCAACCACAAAAGTGCAAAAACGTACTGCTAGCGAAATTAACGCTCATGCAAGATCGTTAATTAGCACCCCACTTGTTATCTGGCCCTATACTAAGAGAGCTAATCAAAATTGATAACAGAAATAAATTTGAAAGTTATTTAAAATGTATTGCTCTATCTAATCAGTTTAGGTTAAATTTAGACTTTACTGTCCCGTTTAAGCAAATAATATCTATAAAACTTTAAACAAAATATTTATTTCGTGATTCAGATAGATCATGCAGTTTTAAACAGAATTCCACTTTGCTTTAGTTATCCAATTTGCTTCATTCTCTTGATATTCTTTGTTGATGGAGCAGCTATGCAATACTGACAGCTGGCTGAAGATATCAGAAAATCAAATCCAATAACAAGAGATGTATATATGTGCCGCCACCATTTAGCAGCTAGCTTCCAGTACTGCATTGCTCCTTCGGAGCTATCTAAGTATGCTTTTCAACCAAAATTTGTTTAAAACTATCACCTAGATTACGAGTTTTGCGTTATGATTGAAAAAGCAGCGTTATGGCCCTTAACGCTTTATTTTCCCTAACGCTGCTATTGTAAGTCTTTTAGCCTGTCACAGCCTTTTAGCCTGTCACGCAACGCCAGTACCGCACTTTAAAAAAAGTCCTTTTTCAATGGGACTCCCATAGCGCCGGTATTACGAGTTTGCCTGGGAGACCAAAAAGTGAGCGGTTCACCCTATACCGACAAGATCCGTACCGCCATCTGAAAGTCAGTAGTTATGAGTTTTACGTTACAAAGCTGTACCATAAAACTCATAACTAAAGTGTTACAAAGTACACTAACACCCATAAACTACCTATTAACCCCTAAACCGAGGCCCTCCCGCATCGCAAACACTATAATAAATTTATTAACCCCTAATCTGCCACTCCCGACATCGCCGCCACTATTAAAATGTATTAACCCCTATTCCGCCGCTCCCTGACTTTGTCGCCACTTATTAACCCCTAAACCGCCGCCCTCCCGCATCACAAACACTATTTAAATATTATTAACCCCATATCTGCCGTCCACTCACACCACCGCTATAATAAACCTATTAATCCCTAAACCGCAAGCCCCCCACAACGAAATATACTAAAATAAACTATTAACCCCTAAACCGAAAGCCCCCACAACGAAATGTACTAAAATAAATTATTAACCCCTAAACCTAACGACCCCCTAACTTTATATTAAAATTACAATTTCCCTATCTTAAATTAAATTTAAACTTACCTGTCAAATTAAATAAATTAATTTTAAACTAACAATTTAACTAAGATAATTATTAAACTGCAATGAAATTAACTACCAAATAAATTAAACTAAACTACACATTAAAAAAAAATTACTCTAAAATTTACAAATAGTATCTAATTACCAAAAAAAAACAACTAAATTACAAAAACAAACAGTAAATTATGAAAAATAAGAAACAATTTATCAAAAATAAAAAAGAATTACACCTAATCTAATAGCCCTATCAAAATAATAAGCCTGCCCCCCCCCCCCAAAAAATAAAAAAAAAACCTAGCCTACAATAAACTACCAATGGCCCTTAAAAGGGCATTTTGTGGGGCATTGCCTCAAAGATAACAGCTCTTTTACCTGTAAAAAAAAAAAAAACACTCCCCCCTACAGGAAAACTCACCACCCCCACAACCAACCCCCCCAAATAAAATAACTATCTAAAATAACCTAAGCTCCCCATTGCCCTGAAAAGGGCATTTGTAGGGGCATTGCCCTTAAAAGGGCATTTAGCTCTTTTATATGCCCAGATCCTAAACTAAAAATAAAACCGACCCAAAAAACCCTTAAAAACACACTAACCCCCTGACGATCCACTTACAGTTCATGAAGTCCCACTTGAAGGATCCATCCTGCCGGCGAAGTCCTCATCTAGGCGGCAAGAAGTCTTCATCCAGACGGCATCTTCTATCTTCATCTATCCGGCGCGGAGCGGATCCATCCTGAAGACATCTGGCGCGGAGCATCCTCTTCATACTTTATACGGTCTCCGCCGTACACTGGAACTTTAATGCAAGTGACGTCATCCAAGATGGCGTCCCTTGCATTCCTATTGGCTGAAAGATTTAAATTAGCCAATAGGATTAGAGCTGCTAAAATCCTATTGGCTGTTCCAATCAGCCAATAGGATTGAGCTCTCATTCTATTGGCTGATTATGTTAAAGTTAGGGGGTGTTAGGCTTAGGGTTACGTTAGGGTTAGGGTTACGTTAGGGTTAGGTTTAGGGTGAATGGATTTATTTAGTGGTAGTGATGTGAGAGGTCAGAGGTTTACGGGTTAATAACTTTAGTATAGTGGCGGCAACATCGGGAGGGCAGATTAGGGGTTAATAACTGTATGTAGGTGGCGGTGATGTTGGGGGTGGCAGATTAGGGTTTAATAACTGTATGTAGGTGGCAGATTAGGGTTTAATAACTGTATGTAGGTGGCGGCAAAATTGGGCATGGCAGATTAGGGGTGTTTAGATTCAGGGTTTATGTTGTGCATTTTAAATTGAAGTGCCCAGTAATACTTGTCAAGAAGATAACAATATCACAGATGCACACTGCTCCTGTCAGTGTGAAAGAATACTTAGGGGCCGATTTATTAACGGCCGAATGCTGCTATATGCAGCTGTTTCCATAAGTTAAGAAGCAGCGCTCTTAAGACCGCTGCTCCTTAACTCGTCCGCCACCTCTGAGGCGGTGGACAGCAATCCGCATGATCGCATACGATCGGGTTGATTTACACCCCCTTCTAGCGGCAGGTTTGTTAATATACATTGTTAATATACATGGTATCGATTCATTAAAGCTCTATTCATCCCTATTGGAGAGGCTGTATACAGTCAACAGAATAGGCAGTGATATCATGTACAGCTAAGGGAATCTGCAGGAAAACTCACTTCAGGACACCTACATCTACAATATATATATCTCATATTTCAAATCTTAATGCATTTCTCACTCACACTGTCGTGATTGTCACAAACAGGCATAATTAAAATAATGTTTTTACAGAAGATCACATAATCTCGGCTTTCAGAGTTAACTATTGAAATCCGTTTCCATCCTCACCACTGCAAACCTAAATACATCTACTAGGTTGCTGGTATAGGCAGACTGTGCACTGTTTTTCTATTGCTATATGGGCGTTTGATAACTTTCACAAGGAATGTTTTTAAACAAGATTTATTTCTAGTGTTTGCTAAAGACCTGGTTCCATTTTGGCATGAACTGTACACAAAATGGCGACTGTGAGTTTCTATGTAAAACACTTAAAATATATATATTTTTAAAGGATATTCACTTCATTAAAACTGTAAATTTTGATGCAGTGTCCTTGCTGCTTAGTATCTTTATAAGAGACCCTTAAACGATATTGCACAATAGTGAATGTTTTATAGGGGACACGCTTGTTCAAGACAGTGCATATATTATTAAACTCACAGTCACAAATTCTTGTTCCAGGTTACAAGTTCAATAATATATGCACTATCATGAAATTTGCTTTTCTTTCTTGATATTCTTTGTTAAAGAGTAAACCTATGTATGTTGATAGGAGCTCATCAGTGTGTACAAATAGGCAATATATACAAATGGGCTAAAAGAGGATGCTCCCAGGCGGTTAATCCTCATAAAATAAGCTACTAAGCTGTTATTCGTTCCTAAAAGAGCGCTTCTTATTCTGTAGGCATTTGCTATGTGACCCTGGGGAAGTCTCCCTAAGGGTAATGGGGGAAACCAGTGGAATATTATTATTATAATTTATTTGCATATATCGCCGCAAATTTTGTAGCACTAAATATGGCGGTACCTCAATGACGAGGCCCAAAAAAAGGCCAAATTAATTGTCTGGGGTTGCTAAGTTCCTTGTACAGAGAGGTATTGCCTGGTATTTCGGGGCTGGGCTGAACTTGTTAGGCGGGATCAGAGTCAGACTGATATGCTTCAGGAAAGTTCTTCTCTGTTAAAAGCACTATTGGGCTAAAAGAGGCTGCTCCCAGGTGGTAATTCACCATAGAACAAGCTACTTAGCTGCTGTTCGTTCCTGAGAGAGTGCTTCTCTTTCTGTATGTATATATGTACCATATATATATATATATATATATATATATATATATATATATATATATATATATATATATATATATATATATATATATAATTTTATACTATGGGGCCGATTTACCAAGCGGTCAATCGGCCCCAATGTAGCTATGTCCGTGCAAACCTTCAGGCTCGCCGGAAACAGCAGTTAAGAAGCAGCGGTCTTCTGAGGTCCGCCACTTCTGAGGCAGTGAACAGCAATCAGCCGATCTAATACAATCAGGTTGATTGACATCCCCTGCTAGAAGGGGGCGGGATTGTACAAGCAGTTCACCAGAACTGCTTGTGCAATGCAAAGTGCCGACTTTTCTTTTTTAGCTCAACTTCTGTTTAGCACACCTTCAGGTTAGCATTCAAGCAAAACCTAGACCTGAGTTTTGTAGCACTCCTCATAGAATAAGGTGAAGAATTTAGTGTGGCTACCATATCCGACCTCCAGATGTTAGAACACCTGAGGCTTTTGCTTGAGCAATAACATTTTACTTTATTAACTTGTAATATGGAAATGAAAATTGTGCTCTAGCGATCTTGGCGCAACATAGTGCTACTATTTTTACACTCCACTTGTAATGTAGGCGATAGTGAGCATTTTACAGCAGCAGTATTTGCAAAAATGTTTATAGTAATGTTATACACTGTTACAAACACTGCTTCTGTAGAATGTGAAAGACAATTGCTTGCTCCTGAGTGAGCCTCAAACTTACGGACGCGGCCAGCCTCAAAAACGTGCTCGTGCACGATTCCCCCATAGGAAACAATGGGGCTGTTTGAGCTGAAAAAAAACCTAACACCTGCAAAAAAGCTGCGTTCAGCTCCTAACGCAGCCCCATTGTTTGCTATGCGGAAACACTTCCTACGTCTGCACCTAACACTCTAACATGTACCCCGAGTCTAAACACCCCTAACCTTACACTTATTAACCCCTAATCTGCCGCCCCCGCTATCGCTGACCCCTGCATATTATTATTAACCCCTAATCTGCCGCTCCGTAAACCGCCGCTACTTACATTATCCCTATGTACCCCTAATCTGCTGCCGCCGACCCCTATATTATATTTATTAACTCCTAATCTGCCCCCCACAACGTCGCCTCCACCTGCCTACACTTATTAACCCCTAATCTGCCGAGCGGACCTGAGCGCTACTATAATAAAGTTATTAACCCCTAATCCGCCTCACTAACCCTATAATAAATAGTATTAACCCCTAATCTGCCCTCCCTAACATCGCCGACACCTAACTTCAATTATTAACCCCTAATCTGCCGACTGGAGCTCACCGCTATTCTAATAAATGTATTAACCCCTAAAGCTAAGTCTAACCCTAACACTAACACCCCCCTAAATTAAATATAATTTACATCTAACGAAATTAATTATCTCTTATTAAATAAATTATTCCTATTTAAAGCTAAATACTTACCTGTAAAATAAATCCTAATATAGCTACACTATAAATTATAATTATATTATAGCTATTTTAGGATTAATATTTATTTTACAGGTAACTTTGTAATTATTTTAACCAGGTACAATAGCTATTAAATAGTTAAGAACTATTTAATAGTTACCTAGTTAAAATAATAACAAAATTACCTGTAAAATAAATCCTAACCTAAGTTACAATTAAACCTAACACTACACTATCATTAAATTAATTAAATAAAATATCTACAATTACCTACAATTAAACCTAACACTACACTATCAATACATTAATTAAATACAATACCTACAAATAACTACAATGAAATAAACTAACTAAAGTACAAAAAATAAAAAAGAACTAAGTTACAAAAAATAAAAAAATATTTACAAACATAAGGAAAATCTTACAACAATTTTAAACTAATTACACCTACTCTAAGCCCCCTAATAAAATAACAAAGCCCCCCAAAATAAAAAATGCCCTACCCTATTCTAAATTACTAAAGTTCAAAGCTCTTTTACCTTACCAGCCCTGATCCAATCAGCCAATCAGATTGAGCTCGAATTCTATTGGCTGTTCCGATCAGCCAATAGAATGTGATCTCAATCTGATTGGCTGATTGGATCAGCCAATCGGATTGATCTTGATTCTGATTGGCTGATTCCATCAGCCAATCAGAATATTCCTACCTTAATTCCGATTGGCTGATAGAATCCTATCAGCCAATCGGAATTCGAGGGACGCCATCTTGGATGACGTCCCTTAAAGAAACCGTCATTCTTCAGTTGGACGTCGCCGGATGAAGATGGGTCCGCGGTGGAGGTCTTCAGGATGGAGCCGGTCCTCATCGGATGAAGATAGAAGATGCCGCTTGGAAGATGATGGTTGCCGGTCCGGATCTACTCTTCTTCCCGGATAGGATGAAGACTTTGGAGCCTCTTCTGGACCTCTTCAGCCGCCGGAAGATGGATCGCCAGCCCCCGCTTGGGTTGGATGAAGATTTTGGAGCCAGGACGGATCAGTGAACCTGGTATGGTGAAGACAAGGTAGGATGATCTTCAGGGGCTTAGTGTTAGGTTTATTTAAGGGGGGTTTGAGCTTTGAACTTTAGTAATTTAGAATAGGGTAGGGCATTTTTTTATTTTGGGGGGCTTGGTTATTTTATTAGGGGGCTTAGAGTAGGTGTAATTAGTTTAAAATTGTTGTAATATTTTTCTTATGTTTGTAAATATTTTTTTATTTTTTGTAACTTAGTTCTTTTTTATTTTTTGTACTTTAGTTAGTTTATTTAATTGTAGTTATTTGTAGGTATTGTATTTAATTTATTTATTGATAGTGTAGTGTTAGGTTTAATTGTAGGTAATTGTAGGTATTTTATTTAATTAATTTATTGATAGTGTAGTGTTAGGTTTAATTGTAACTTAGGTTAGGATTTATTTTACAGGTAAATTTGTAATTATTTTAACTATTTTAGCTATTAAATAGTTCTTAACTATTTAATAGCTATTGTACCTGGTTAAAATAAATACAAAGTTACCTGTAAAATAAATATAAATCCTAAAATAGCTATAATATAATTATAATTTATGTTGTAGCTATATTAGGATTTATTTTACAGGTAAGTATTTAGCTTTAAATAGGAATAATTTATTTAATAAGAGTTAATTAATTTCGTTAGATTAAAATTATATTTAATTTAGGGGGGTGTTAGTGTTAGGGTTAGACTTAGCTTTAGGGGTTAATACATTTATTAGAATAGCGGCGAGATTCGTTCGGCAGATATGGGGTTTATAATTGAAGTTAGGTGTCGGCGATGTTAGGGAGGGCAGGTTAGGGGTTAATAAATATAATATAGGTGTCGGCGGTGTTAGGGGCAGCAGATTCGGGGTACATAGCTATAATGTAGCTGGCGGCTCTTTGCGGTCGGCAGATTAGGGGTTAATTATTGTAGGTAGGTGGCGGCGACGTTGTGGGGGGAAGGTTAGGGGTTAATAAATATAATATAGGGGTCGGCGATGTTAGGGCAGCAGATTAGGGGTACATAGGGATAATGTAGCTGGCGGCGGCGTGCGGACGGCAGATTAGGGGATAATAAGTGTAGGTAGCTGGCGGCGACGTTGTGGGGGGCAGATTAGGGGTTAATAAATATAATATAGGGGTCGGCGGTGTTAGGGGCAGCAGATTAGGGGTACATAAGGATAACGTAGGTGGCGGTCGGCAGATTAGGGGTTAAAAAATTTAATCGAGTTGCGGCGATGTGGGGGGACCTCGGTTTAGGGGTACATAGGTAGTTTATGGGTGTTAGTGTACTTTAGAGTACAGTAGTTAAGAGCTTTATGAACCGGCGTTAGCCCAGAAAGCTCTTAACTACTGACTTTTTTCTGCGGCTGGAGTTTTGTCGTTAGATTTCTAACGCTCACTTCAGACACGACTCTAAATACCGGAGTTAGAAAAATCCCATTGAAAAGATAGGATACGCAATTTACGTAAGGGGATCTGCGGTATGCAAAAGTCGCGGCTGAAAAGTGAGCGTTAGACCCTTTTTTGAGTGACTCCAAATACCGGAGGTAGCCTAAAACCAGCGTTAGGAGCCGCTAACGCTGGTTTTCACGGCTACCGCCAAACTCTAAATCTAGGCCAAAGGATGCAAAGAGAATGATGCAAATTTGACAATATAAGTAAATTGGAAAGATGTTTAAGATGCTCTACTCTGTATAAATCATGAAAGTGGAGAGTTATTTAATGCTCCCAATCTAGTGTTAACTGGGCTAGAAGTACGTTTTTTTTGCACTTGTCAGGTTGCGTTCGTATTATGAGTTGAAAGTCAACTATTTTCACTCTCACGCTAACCCGACTAGGACAAACTGAGAATATTTTGTGCGTGTTTAAGTATTCCCCCATAGAAGTCAATGGAGCAAAAAAAGAGGAAAAAAATGAACACCCTACGCAAACTGGTTCACATATTCTCAAGTGCGCTAATGAAAATATGAATATTTCATATTTCAATGTTCTTCACACAGAATAGTATGCTCTATGTATTCATAAATATATATATATATATATATATATATAGATAGATAGATAGATAGATAGATAGATAGATAGATAGATAGATAGATAGATAGATCTATTTATACATACTTAGAACATATTCCCCTATGTGCCGAATATTGGAATATGAAATATTTACAGTAAATACACTATATAACACTTTATTAAATATAAAAATTGCATAAATATGTTATTAAATGTTTTCATCTACAATGTTTACATATATATTTATGTGTTTATATGAGTGTAACTGTACTTTAATATATTTTTGATGTGTTTTGTGCAACTTTTTTGTTTAGCGAAACAGTTAACCACAGCTCTGAGGAAGCGGTAATCATTTCAACTTGTAATATGAGTGGTAAACCCGACGAGCGCAAACACCCGCAATAAACCCCTTATCGCTTGCATTTAACTGTTAGCGCTCCATTTGTAATCTGGCCCTTAATTTGGACTTTAGGAGGTGGCTCTGGATATAAAAAATTGGGCCATTTTTTGCAGTACAACGGTCCCACCCATTGCTCTCTCTCTCCCCCCTCTCTTTTGCTCTCTCTCTCCCCCTCTCTTTTACTCTCTCTCCCCCCTCTGTTTTGTACTCTCCCCCCCTCTCTTTTGCTTTCTCTCTCTCCCTCCTCTCTTTTGCTCTCTCCCCCTTCTCTTTTACTCTTTCTCTCCCCCCTCTCTTTTGCGCTCTCTCACTCTCTCTCTCCCTCTCTTTTGCTCTGTCTCTCCCTCTCTCTTTTGCTCCCTCTCTCACCCCTCTCTCTTTTGCTTGCTCTCTATCCCTCTCTTTTGCTATCTCTCTCCCCCCTCTCGTTTGCTCTCTCTCCCCCTCTCTTTTACTCTCTCTCTCCCCACTCTATACTGCTCTCTTTCTGTCCCACTCTCTTTTACTCTCTCGCTCTTTCTCTCCCCCTCTCTTTTACTCTCTCTCTCTCTCCCCCATACCTTTTGCTCTTTCCCCCCCTCTTTTGCTCTCTCTCTCCCCTCTCTTTTGCACTCTCACTCCCCCCTCTCTTTTGCTCTCTCGCTCTCCCCCTCTCTTTTGCTCTCTCTCTCGATCTCTCTCTCCCCGTTCTCTTTTGCTCTCTCTCTCCCTCTCTCTTTGCTCTCTCCCCCTCTCTTTTGCTCTCTCTCTCCCTCCTTTTTGTTCTCTCTCTCCTCCCTCTATTTTGCTCTCTCTCCCCGCTCTCTTTTGCTCTCTCCCCCCTCTCTTTTGCTCTCTCTCTCCCTCTCTTTTGCTCTCTCTCCCCCTCCCTCTATTTTGCTCTCTCTCCACCCCTCTCTTTTGCTCTCTCTCTCTCCCACCTCTCTTTTGCTCCATCTCTCCCGCTCTCTTTTGCTATCTCTCTCCCCCCTCTCTTTTGTGCTCTCCCCCCTCTCTTTTTTTTCTCTCTCTCCCCCATCTTTTGCTCTCTCTCCCCCTCTCTTTTACTCTCTCCCCCCCTCTCTTTTGCTCTCTCTCCCCCTTCTCTCTCTCACCCTCTCTTTTGCTCTATCTCTCCCTCCCCTCTCTTTTGCTCTCTCTGCTCTCTCTCTCCCCCTCTCTTTTGCTCTCTTTCTCTCTCCCCCCCTCTTTTGCTCTCTTTCCCCATCTCTTTTGCTCTCTCTACCTCCTCTCTTTTGCTCTCTCTCTCCCCCCTCTCTTTTGCTCTCTCTCCCCCTCTCTTTTACTCTCTCTCCCCCCTCTGTTTTGTACTCTCCCCCCTCTCTTTTGCTTTCTCTCTCTCCCTCCTCTCTTTTGCTCTCCCCCCTTCTCTTTTACTCTTTCTCTCCCCATCTCTTTTGCGCTCTCTCTCTCTCTCCCTCTCTTTTGCACTGTCTCTCCCTCTCTCTTTTGCTCCCTCTCTCACGCCTCTCTCTTTTGCTCGCTCTCTATCCCTCTCTTTTGCTATCTCTCTCCCCCCTCTCTTTTACTCTCTCTCTCCCCACTCTATACTGCTCTCTTTCTGTCCCACTCTCTTTTGCTCTCTCCCTGTCTTGCTCTGTCTCTCCCCCTCTCTTTTAATCTCTCTCTCTCTCTCCCCCATACCTTTTGCTCTCTCTCTCCCCCCCCTCTTTTGCTCTCTCTCTCTCCCCTCTCTTTTGCTCTCTCACTCCCCCCTCTCTTTTGCGTTCTCGCTGTCCCCCTCTCTTTTGCTCTCTCTCTCTCAATCTCTCACTCTCCCCATTCTCTTTTGCTCTCTCTCCCCCTCCTTTTTGTTCTCTCTCTCCTCCCTCTATTTTGCTCTCTCTCCCCGCTCTCTTTTGCTCTCTCCCCCCTCTCTTTTGCTCTCTCTCTCCCCCCCTCTATTTTGCTCTCTCTCACCCCTCTCTTTTGCTCTATCTCTCCCCCTCTCTTTTGCTATCTCTCCCCCTCTCTTTTGCGCTCTCCCCCCTCTCTTTTTTTCTCTCTCTCTCTCACTCTCTCTCTCTCTCTCTCCCCCAACTTTTGCTCTCTCTCCCCCTCTCTTTTGCTCTCTCCCCCTCTCTTTTGCTCTCTCTCCCCCTTCTCTCTCTCACCCTCTCTTTTGCTCTATCTCTCCCTCCCCTCTCTTTTGCTCTCTCTCTCTCCCTCTCTTTTGCTCTCTTTCTCTCTCCCCCCTCTCTTTTGCTCTCTTCCCCCATCTCTTTTGCTCTCTCTGCCTCCTCTCTTTTGCTCTCTCTCTCTCTCCCCCTCTCTTTTGCTCTCTCTCCCACTCTCTTTTTCTCTCTCACTCTCCCCCTCTTTTACTCTCTCTCTCCTCCTCTCTTTTGCTCTCTCTCTCTCCCTTTCTTTCTCTCTCCCCCCTCTTTTGCTCTCTCTCCCCTCTCTTTTCTTCTCTCCCCCACTCATTTGCTTTCTCCCCCCTTTTATGCTCTCTCTCTCTCTCTCTCTCTCTCACCTCTCTTTTTCAGGGTTTTTTCCCTGCTTTGTTTGCCATGTGCTGCTGGCAGCCATTTTACTCACCTCTTTCGCTGACTCTGGTGCATACTGTGTGATGCTGCTCATTTCCTGCACTTCCTTTTATAGCCAGACTGGTGTACATCATCCGTGTGAGACAGGATGCAGTGTCAGAATTGTGATGTCATCACTTATTATTTAAAGAGCCTCTGTTCAGTATGCTTTGCCCTTGCATTGTCTCAGACCTGTTTGTGAGAGCTCCTGTATATTACATGGCTGTCTGACGTCCCTCCTGGTTCCTGATCCCTGGCTTGTTCCTGACTCTGCTGTTCTCTTTGTTCCTGATTCCGGCTCATCTGACTACTCACTTTGGCACCTGACTCGGCTCGTCTGACTATTCGCTTTGGCTCCTGACTCGGCTCTTCTGACTACCAGTTCTGGTTTTGATTCCTGGCTTGTTATTTGACTTTTGAACTTTTTATTATTTTTTGCTATTAATAAAGATGTGATTAGTTTTGCACTTCTCGTCTCAGTCTGATTCCTGGCACCCTGACATTACGCAACGGTCATGAATCCTGATCGTGCTAATAATACACCTTTACCTGCCATAATTTCCAGGATGGATGAACAGGATCACTGCTTGGATCCATTTGCACTAGCCCTGCAAACCCTGCGGACTCGCACTGCACATTTGGACCAAAGTGTCCCTCAAGTTATGGCTTTTCCTGTTTTCGCTGCTGCACCTAGTCCTACCAGGAGCATGTCCAGTTCTACACCTCTACCTCAGAGATTTGGAGGCGATCCTAATTGGTGCAAAGGGTTTTTGAACCAGGTGGTCATTTACTTTGAGATGTTACCTCAGGCGTTTCCCTCTGACAGAGCTAAGGTGGGATTTCTCATCTCGTTACTGCCTGACACAGCTCTTGCCTGGGCTAATCCCTTGTGGGAGACTAATAAACCTGTGATTTCAAATTACCCTGAATTAGTGGCCTCCTTTCGAAGGGTATTTGATGTTCCGGCTCGCTCCTCCTCTGCTGCTAATTGACTCATGTCCATTCAGCAAGGTACAAGATCTGTTGCTCAGTATTCCATTGAGTTCCGTACGCTTGCCGCAGAGGTAGGTTGGAACAATGAAGCCCTTGTTGCCGCCTTCTTTCATGGGCTCTCTTATGCGATTAAAACGAAGTTGCTGCCAGAGATTTACCAGAAGATCTTGAGCCATTGGTGTCTTTTTTATCCTAATTGACATCAGACTAAGTGAGAGGCCCTCTTTCAAGGAGCGCTTGCGAAAGTCTCCCATTCCGTTATCTCCTACGTGTTCGTTCCCACCCATGCCTCCCTCTCCTCCCATGCCTCCTGGTCCCAAGTCACCAGGTACTGCTGAGCCGATGCAGTTGGGATTCATGCGTCTCTCCGCGGCAGAGAGGGCCTTTAGGAGGGAGGGGCTCTGCCTCTATTGTGGGTTACAGGGCCACCTTTTAAAGTCTTGTCCTACATGGCCAGGAAACGCTCACACCTAAGGTCCTGTCGGGGGCAGACCATGGGTGGTTTATCCTCATCCCCAGAACCCCTAAAGGAGAAACCTTTGGTCATGGTCGTCCTTTCTTGGGTGGACTCCTCCATAGTCACCCAGGCTCTTGTTGACTCCGGTGCTGTGGGCTATTTCATTGACAGTGCTTTTGTATCAAAGCACTCCATTCCTGTTTTGCCTCAGTCCGTCCACTTGCTATTGAGGCCATTGATGGCAGGCCCCTTCAGCCCGCACTTGTTACGTATGAAACTACTCCGTTATCCATGGCTGTTGTGGCTCTCCATTTTGAAACCCTCCAGTTCCAGGTGATAAACTCTCCACATTTTCCGGTTGTTCTGGGTTATCCCTGGCTCCAAAAGCACAATCCCAGTCTCAACTGGCGCAGGTCCAAAATTTTGTCGTGGTCTCCGCAATGTATTTCCAATTGTCTTCGGAAATCAGTTAAAGTCTTGTGCACTTCTTCGGTATCTCAATTGCAAGAGGAGTACCGAGAGTTCCTAGACGTTTTTGACAAGCTGTTGCTGTGTATGTTGCCTCCTGCTCAGTTTGTGCACAGAATAAGACTCCAGACGTCTTCCTGTGGGTCTTCTTCAACCTATTGATAATGGTGAGCGTCCTTGGACACATCTTTCCATGGACTTCATTGTCAAGCTCCCTGTTTCCAATGGCAATACTGTTATCCCTATGGTGGTTGACCGTTTTTCTAAAATGTCACATTGCATTCCCTTGAAGAAGTTGCCTACCGTTCAGGATCTTGCTTCATTTTTTGCCCGTTTACATGGGTTACCCAAGGAGATAGTGTCGGACTGGGGTAGCCAGTTTGTCTCCATATTTTGACGTTCCTTTTGTGCTCAAATGGGGATCCAGCTTTCCTTCTCCTCGGCATATCACCCTCAATCCAATGGGGCTGTGGAACAGTCTAATCAAGCTCTGGAACAGTTCCTCCGTGGCTATGTCTCAGATCACCACAATAATTGGTCTGAACTGTTACCTTGGGCAGAGTTTGCTCATAATAGTGCTATTAATGCTTCCTCCAAGTTATCCCCATTCATGGTGAATTATGGGTTTCAACCATCCTTGTTGCCCGATTCATTCATGTCTCAGGGTATTCTGGCTTTGGAGGAGCATCTCTGGCAACTCCGTTCCACGTGGGTGCAGATTCAGGATTGCCTTCATCGTTCTATGCAGCGCCAAAAGTTCCAGACTGATCGTAGGCGTCTGCCCGTGCCTTCCTACCAGGTTGGTGAGAGAGTTTGGCTGTCCTCCTGCAACTTGAACCTTCATGTGCTTTCCAATAAACTGGCCCGTTATGTTGGTCCTTTTCGAATACTCCAACGGGTCAATCCTGTGGCCTACGTTCTTGACCTTCCTCCTGCAATGCGCATCTCCAATATTTTTCATGTCTCCCTCTTGAAACCATTGGTTTGTAATCGGTTTACCACTGTGTTGCCTCGTCCCCGTCTATCTTTGTTGACAACCATGAGGAGTATGAGGTCAGCAGCATTATTGACTCTCGTATGTCCAGGGGCCGCGTACAGTATTTGGTTCACTGGATGGGGCTACGGTCCGGAGGAGAGTTCATCGGTTCCCTCCTCTGATGTTCATGCTCCCGCCCTCCTCCGTGCCTTCCATGCCCGTTTCCCCAATAAGCCTTTTGTCCTTCCACGGGGGAGGGGTTATTGAGGGGAGGGTACTGTCAGGGTTTTTTCCCTGCTTTGTTTGCCATGTGCTACTGGCAGCCATTTTACTCACCTCTCTTGCTGACTCTGGTGCATACTGTGTGATGCTGCTCATTTCCTGCATGGCCAGATTGGTGTACATCATCCGTGTGAGACAGGATGCAGTCTCAGAATTGTGATGTCATCACTTATTATTTAAAGGGCCTCTGTTCAGTATGCTTCGCCCTTGCGTTGTCTCAGACCTGTTTGTGAGAGCTCCTGTGTATTACCTGGCTGTCTGACGTCCCTCCTGGTTCCTGATCCCTGGCTTGTTCCTGACTCTGCTGTTCTCCTTGTTCCTGATTCCGGCTCGTCTGACTACTCGCTTTGGCTCCTGATTCGGCTCGTCTGACTATTCGCTTTGGCTCCTGACTCGACTCATCTGACTACCAGCTCTGCTTTTGATTCCTGGCTTGTTATTTGACTTGTGGACTTTTTATTATTTTTTGCTATTAATAAAGGTGTGATTATTTTTGCACTTCTCGTCTCAGTCTGATTCCTGGCACTCTCCCCACTGTTTTGCATGTTCTCTCTCACGACCACGCCGACTCCCGTCCGGCTACGCCCACCGGTCGCACCCGGTCATGCCCCATCACGATCGCTCCATATGGCCACGCCCCTATCATGGTGCTCCCGTCAGGCCACGTCCATTCATAATGGCTGCAGCCATCTGGCCACGCCCCCATCACGAAACTCCCACATGGCCACGCCCCTCTCTGCTGGCTGATCCTTAAGGCCAGGTATGTTTGTTCTTGCGCAGACACTACTGTGCATGACAGCTTCGGACAAACATACTTAGCCATTTATTATAAAGGAATAGGCTTTTTTTATTTTGGGGTGTTTTGTTTTTTATACGAGGTTTTAATATAGGAATAATTTTTATTATTTTCGATAATTTCGTTTGTTATTTTTTGTAATGTTATTTTTTTTATTTTTTGTAATTTTAGTGTTTATTATTTTTTGTAATTGTAGTTTTAATTTTTTAGTATTGTTAGGTTTTATTATTTTTAGTAATGGTAGGTTTTATTATTTTTAGAAATGGTAGGTTTTTGTTTTTTAAACAAGTAATGTTAGGGGTTTTTTTTAGTTTAGGCTTAGGTTTTATTTTTATTTCACAGGTAAGTTTGTATTTATTTAACTAGGTAGTTAGTAAATAGTAATATTGTAAATAGCTTAGGTTTTATTTTTATTTCACAGGTAAGTTTGTATTTATTTTTAAATAGGTAGTTAATAATTTTAACTTTACTTTAGGTGTATTTTAATTAGGTTAAAGTTAGGGGGTGTTAGGTTTAGGGGTTAATAGTTTAATTTCGCTAGTTTACGATGTGGGGGGATGGTGGTTAAGCGGTTATTTTTTTATTTTTGCAATGTGGGGGGTGGCGGTTTAGGGGTTAATATGTTCATTTAATTTTGGCGTTATGGGGGGTGGCGGTTTAGAGGTTAATAGGTTTAGTTAGTGTTGGTGATGTGGGGGCGGCAGTTTAGGGGTTAATAGGTTTAGTTAGTGACGGCAATGTCGGGGAACGCCGGTTTAGATGTTAATAGGTTAAGTTAGTGTAGGCGATGTCGGGGAACGCCGGTTAAGGGGTTAATAGCTTTATTTTGTGTTTTAGTTAGTGTCTGCGATGTCAGGGAATGGCGGTTTAGAGGTTAATATATTTATTTAGTGCTTTAGTCGGTGATGTTGGGCGAACGGCGGTTTAGAGGTTAATAGGTTTAGTTAGTATTGGCGATGTGGGGGGGCAGCAGTTTAGGGGTTAATAGGTTTAGTTACCGTCGGCAATGTTGAGGAACGGCGGTTTAGGGGTTAATAGGTTTAGTTAGTGTAGGCAATGTGGAGGAACGGCGGTTTAGGGGTTAATAGCTTTATTGAGTCAGAAGAGAAAAGATATATCCATATGTGAGTATGCCTGTATTAAATCCTCTCATTCAGAGTTAGTATAGCTTTAAAACCGCATTAAAACCGTTTTTAGGGGAGTCCAAATCTTGTATGTCCCATTGTATAATTGTCTTTATTTCCGCACTCGTATATAAAAGCAATCTTAGAGGACCGGAACCTTGTCCCTCCTACCTCTGTGCTAAAGTACTCAGTGTGTTTGTCGTGGGACTAGGGGCAGCAGTATACATGTATATATATCTCAATACGTTGAAAATATAGAGCTCTGTCTTGCTCCGTATACAGTACAAGAAGGACTCGCCCTTAGTTGATTTCATCCAGACCTATACAAGGTGGGCAGCAGCATCTTCAGTCAGCCGAGGGGATCATCATTCCAATCTCCACTCCAGGCCCTGCCGTCTCCCTCTCCCTTGATCAGATCCGCTGTTTGCTGTATGCAAATGTCCGTGGTCTGTGCTTGATGCTGTGACGTCACGGGCCCCATAGCATGAGCACTATTTGCACATATGCAGTTAAGGAAAGAGACAGGAGAGCCTTCCCTTGTTCTATCAGAATTGCAAACATATCAGATCTCCAATAAGATTAAAACAGTGAAATTTATTCCAGTAATATTAAAAAAGAAACAAAACACAGCATCTCAGAAAAAGATTAGCTGGACTCAGCAAGTTGAACAGCCAAAGTGAAAATGGTCTAACCGGTTTCGGTCTTTCCGACCGTAATCATAGACCTACATTACTTCCTGATTAATGAGTTTAAAAAGACAAGTAAAAACATTGTCATTGGTTGTTCGACTTAATTAATTAATTATTTGTTACAAATCTTAACCCTTAAAAGAGCTTGACAGAACTATTTCTATGGTAAATAAATACACCATCTGCAATAACATATTGAACATATTAAACAGAAAATTGCGTTTTTGCAACCCTATCTCTAGTCCATGTTCGTATTTATATTTAACACTCTAGATGACTTACATATATTATATTATTTATGCACAAAGTAGTATATCAAAACCATATAAATATAGAGCTATAATTATGTCTTGTGTAAATACTCTATATATACATGTATGTGTTTATATTACATACATATATATATATATATATATATATATATATATATATATATTGTTATTTGATCCTATATCATATATATATACTCTATGGTGTACATTTTATATAGTGTATATATAGGACATATCAAGGGTTTACTGTCTGAACCTGAAACGAGTCCCAGGAAATCATTATTACATTGTCTCCTCTCCTGACCTCGGCCATCCCAGGGAGAGACAGTTACTCCCATATATACTAATGTCCTATCTCCTATCTATACATTATTAAACACAATCAATTAAGGTATATAAGAGTATATATATCTATATAATTCTAGTTGTTAGGTGTTTAATCTATCCACAGAGATGTCATAGGTTTAAATCCCCCTCACCTTTTCTGCCAGAAATTGATTATATCAAATTCAAAATTGAATCCCTTCGGTACTAGACTATCTAACTTATGGATCCAATATATTTCCTGACAACTAAGAATTTGTAACTTATTTCCACCCCTGGGTGGTCTCACTATTTTTTCAGTAGCCTGCCACCTAAAGGTTTTGACATTGCCATGATGTATCTCTATAAAATGCTTGGAGAGTGGTGAACATGGTCTCTCACCGGAGGTGTTAGATAAATGTTCCTTTTATCCGTGTACCCACCTCTCGGGTGGTTCTTCCCACGTACTGCCGTAAACAAATGGTGCATTCTGTTAAATAGACTACAAACTTACTCATGCAGTTAATGCAGCCTCTTGTCTCATATTCTTCCAAACGATTTGATGAATAAAACTTGTCTGTGACCCATACGTGGTCACAAGAGCCACAGGTTCTTTTGCCACATCTAAAGGTTCCCTTATGTTTTAGCCAAGATTTTGCTCGGCCCTCATCTTTTAGGAGACTAGGATACAAGATGTTGCCCAAGGTTAGATTTTTTCTATATTTGCATTTGCATCCGTCTTCAATAAAGGGTCTTAGATTTCTATCTCCCCTTAGAATTGGCAAATTTTTCTTTACTATAGAGCATATTTCTCTGTACTGATTGGAGAAAGATGTAACAAAGATAGGTTCACCCCTACCTCTCTCAAATTTCTTTGAATCTCTCTTTAAATTTCCTTTAATCACAACCTCTCTGTCCATGTTTCTAACTTTGGTGAAAGCTCCTGCTACCACCCTTTTTGGATATCTTCTCCGGCGTAAACGCTTAGTCAAGTCACCACTTTCTATCAGGAAATCTCCCTCCAGTGTTCCTTTTAATGCGCATAAATTCACCCTTTGCAATCCCCCCAAAAACATGTTTTGGGTGATTGATTCTTGCATGTAGAATCGAGTTTCCCGTAATGGGCTTCCTGAAGAGAGTGGAGACTATTTTGGTAGATACTCCATCTGTACTGAGGGTAATATCCAAAAAGTTAATACTTCTTCTATCCCATTCATGTGTGAAGCTAATCTCTACATCATTGACGTTCAGATATTGCACAAATTCCTCCGCAGAACCTTTGTCTCCTGACCAGACTAGCAAAAGATCATCTATATAGCGCATATATCTCACTATTTTTGTAGTGAAGGGGTTCCCATCTCCATAGACATGGAACTGCTCCCACCACCCCATAAAGAGGTTGGCGTACGAGGGGGCAAATTTTGCCCCAATAGCGGTTCCATGCCTCTGGAGATAGAAACATCCCTGAAACATGAAGAAGTTGTGTTCAAGAAGGAATTTAACAATTTCTACAATATACTGCTTTAAATCTTCTGCTATGTCAGTGTAGAGATCGAGAAAGAATTCTATGGCTCTCAACCCAAATTGGTGAGGGATATTGGAATACAATGATACCACGTCAATTGTTAGCCAACTATAACCATTTCTCCATTCAGTATTCTCCATTATTGTTAAGGCATGAGTTGTGTCTCTTATGTAACTAGGGAGTTTGTGCACTAGTGGCTGTAGAAATTGGTCCATCCAATTGGATAGTGGCTCTAATAGTGACCCTATACCTGCCACAATTGGTCTACCCTTGATGTTAGTAAGGCTCTTGTGAACCTTCGGAAGATGGTGGAAAATGGGTATGATGGGATGATCCACTAGAAGACTGTTAAAGATTTTTCTATCCAAAAAACCCATCTCTACACCATCATCCAGTAGGCTCTCAAGAATTGCCCTAAAGCGCTCTGTGGGATCCCCTCCAAGTGGTAAATATGTCTCTGTATCACCAAGCTGCCTTATTGCCTCGGCTATATAGGCACTCCTATCCATAATCACTACACTTCCTCCCTTGTCTGAATTTTTTATCACAATTTCTTTATTGTTTTGTAGGGTAGTAATTGCCTCTCTCTCCATTTTAGTCATATTTGGGGTGTGTCTCTGTTGGCTATTTGCTAGATGGGTTAAATCTTCTACAGTTCTCTTGTGAAAAACCTCTAGTAGTTTCCCTCTAGACTGTATGGGGTAGAAGTTAGATTTATATTTGGCGGCAATTTTGGGTAATTTGCTATCCCTCTTTGAATTATTTATGGAAGAGAGATCCTCCAAGGCTGTAAGGGTGTAGGTGTCTGCAAAATCTAAATGGGTATGCTCTGTATCTACATCTCTAGACTGTATGTTACCTGAACAGGTGATTACTCTATTTTCTGTTTGGTAAAAATAATTTTTCAGAGTTAAATCCCTAACTAATTTGTCAAGAATCTGAAATAAGTCAAATTCTCTTGAGGGTACAAAACCTAAACCCAAACTCAGTACTCTTTCTTCAGATTTAGTTAGATTAACTGAAGATAAATTAATAACCAAACTGGATGTTATTGGTATTTCATTATTGGGTTTCTCTTCTCTCGTAAGGGGTATCGTTGGTTCCCTTCCATATTTACATGTTGGTTTATTCCACCCCTTCCCCTTCTGTTGCCCCTTGTTCCTCTCCCTCTACTAATACCCCCTCCCCGAGGTTGTTTGGGGCCCCATTGAAAAACCTGAGTGTCAATGGCTAATTGGTTAGGTATAGGAGTGGTTATAGTGGAGGTAGATTGATAGTGGGGCTCTACATACTGTTGTTGGTTAATGGCTTTCGGGCTAGCCCCTAGCTGATATTGATTTTTCAAAATGCCCTTAACCTGTGTATTGTGTTGGGGATCTCCTTGATTGATTGTGGGTGCTATAATTACATTTCTTGTGTCTTTGGACTCAGAGCCAGTATAAACATCTTTCTCAAAACTTGAGGCAAACCTGTCCTCATCAGTATTTTTTGTTCCTATTCCGATGCCCACGGTTATTCCCCTCATTTGATACTGATATCTCAGTATCTACATTTGAATTGTGCCAAAACTTATTTCTCTGATTTTTACGCCATATATATACTACTCCTGAGTTGTAATCCTGTTGATCCCTAAGAAACTTTGAATGTTTAACTTGCAATACTAGTTTCCTAGATTCCTCTATTGTTTTCTTAAGGATATCATCATATAAGGGAAATATATCATATTTAGTAAACTTGTTCATTGCAGATTGTAAATGTATCAATTTAGTTTTGACTTCATTCAACAAATAGTCCTTGTATTCTATCAATAGAATAACAATATATATATATATATATATATATATATACTGTATATATATATATATATATATATATATATATATATATATATATATGTATGTAATATAAACACATACATGTATATATAGAGTATTTACACAAGACATAATTATAGCTCTATATTTATATGGTTTTGATATACTACTTTGTGCATAAATAACATAATATATGTAAGTCATCTAGAGTGTTAAATATGAATATGAACATGGACTAGAGATAGGGTTGCAAAAACGCAATTTTCTGTTTAATATGTTCAATATGTTATTGCAGATGGTGTATTTATTTACCATAGAAATAGTTCTGTCAAGCTCTTTTAAGGGTTAAGATTTGTAACAAACAATTAATTAATTAAGTCGAACAACCAATGACAATGTTTTTACTTGTCTTTTTAAACTCATTAATCAGGAAGTAATGTAGGTCTATGATTACTGTCGGAAAGACCGAAACCGGTTAGACCATTTTCACTTTGGCTGTTCAACTTGCTGAGTCCAGCTAATCTTTTTCTGTGATGCCTTGTTTTGTTTCTTTTTTAATATTACTGGAATAAATTTCACTGTTTTAATCTTATTGGAGATCTGATATATTTGCAATTCTAATAGAACAAGGGAAGGCTCTCCTGTCTCTTTCCTTAACTGCATATGTGCAAATAGTGCTCATGCTATGGGGTCGATTTATCAAACTGCGACGGACAGGGGCGCCCAGGCGCATATACGCGCCCCTGTCCGCCTCAGCTCGCCTTTGCGCTGGAATGCAATCCCGCCCCCTGCCCGGGCACAGCCAATCATGCGTGGGCAGGAGCTGTCAATCTCCCTGGTCGGATGAGATCTGGGAGATTGATATTCGCCACCTTAGAGGTGGCGAAAGATTAGGACTGCTTATTAAATATGGACTGCAGGTTCTCTAGTGAGAACCTGAAGTCATAAGGGGTCGAAAGGCTTGCAAAGCTTTTGATAAATCAACCCCCTATGTCTGCATATTAGTTTGTGATTGGTTAGCAAAGGTTCTTTTTCTTCTGGGGGACAGGAAAATCTGTGAAAAGATAAAGTAATATGCTCATTTGACAAAATAAAGCTGCAATATTCATTGCAAAATTATTCTCAGATATCAAGGTACATTATTGTGCACCTTACAATTTGTGTTTAAAGGGATATGAAACCAATTTCTTGATTCAGATAGAGAATATCATTTTAAATAACTTCCCAATTTATTTATATGTCATTTGTTTAATTCTCTTTGCATCCTTTGTTGAAAAGTATACAAAGATGGGATTGCAAGCTGCTGTTTGGTGGCAGAGCAAATATGCCTCCTGTCATTGGCTTTCAGCTAGCTCCCAGTAGTGCAATATTGTCCTTCAACAAAGGATATCAAGAGAATGACGCAAATTGGAAAGTTGTTTAAAATTGTATGTGCTATCTGAACCATAAAATAAAAAAAATGGGATTCATCTACTTTTAATGCCCTTTTAATTTGACAGGAGTGTCCCTTTAAAGTTGAATTAACCTCTTTGTACTGAGAGAAAGGGAAATACTCATTTGTATGTGTGAGATTAACCTATTGTAATCCAAAACCATCCTGAAAACTGTTAAGCAACATGATTTTTTTTTGTATATAGGCGTGCTGGGTATACTGGGCATGTTTGCTCAATGATTATATTGACACTTTTAATATTTTAAAAGTATTGTTTTATTTAATATTTTTATTTTTTTATTATAAAAGAAGCATCTGAAATCAAGAAGAAGGCTACAGATTTTTATTAGGACTTTAACAGTTCTGACACTATAAACTGTTAAAATATCTAACGGACAGTGCTTCCATAAACCGAGTTTTCAAAAGAAAGCGTGCCTTCCTCACCAGGATTTCAAACTGGATTGTGCATTTGTGACTGCAAAGTCAAAACTGGTCGTGAATGTGTTTTAACTGTGGTAAGAAAAATGTGATCCCGTTTAAAATCCTGTCAGAAAGTCGCGTTTTCTTTTGAAAACATGGCGAAGAAAACACAATCCTATTGCTAGAACATTTTTGTGCAAATGATTTAGAGTTTACAGTGTCAGAACTGTTAAACATAAGTCCTTCTAATGGAAACCTATAGTCTTCTTTTTGATATCAGATGTATATCTCTCCAAATCCAGAATACAGTTCTTTAAAAAAAAAAATGGAATTATTGAAAAAAAAACAATAATTTTAAAATATTAAAATTGTTAATATAATCATTATGCCTATATACAAATTACATTTACATTATTTAGCAGAGATCAGGATGGATTTGGATTACAATAGGTTCCTTTTGAAATTCCAGTAATGAATGTGCATTCCTGTTTGAAAACCCAGTTATGAAGACGCCTTTACTGAAAGTGACAATCACGACAATGCAACTGTGAACTAGAAACAGACATTAACAGAAAGTGATACGCGCCATTTATAGATGTTGGGGTCCTGATCATAACGTTCCCTGAAGACCACCTTAGCTGTATGGGATACATACTCAAATATAGATACATATGTAAATGTTTACCCTGCCCACAGCTGAAGAAATATACAAAAGTGATGAAGAAAGCTTTAATGAATCTAGACCATATATGCAAATACACCTCTAAAATGTTGTCTGTGGCCATTTCACACTGCCTTGTACAACTTATTAGAATGATATCAAATTGTCTTGGAATATTTGTAAAGGTGTCAAAGAATCCATTTCAAAGTTTTATAAAATGCCTTTAGGTGTCAAATTGAATAAGTGTAAAATAGTCTCAAAACCTTTTGAAATGTATCAATAAAATGGACTGTAATTGACGAGAAATTTGGCTCCAAGTTAAAAATAGGTCTATTATCGGTGGGCCGAAAGTATACTTGTGGCTCAGAGTAACAGCCAAAAAACCTGCTATTGTGATTGCATGAAAACTAAAATTGCCCTTTTTGGGCAGAAAATCCACCAAAAACAAATTGATCAATAGATTGTGATCAACCCCAATGTGTTTAACTCCCACAAAAGGTGTTAAACACATAGCTAAAGTTTCTGCAGGAATTGAGCAGAACACTGCTGGTGCACAAGTTAGGAAGAGGCATAGACATGAACCAGTCACTGGGCTATCCTGCTGAAGCAGGACTTTAACTATGTGTTTAACCAAAACAGCAACCATAGCAAGTGTCATACAAATGTACTGTATATACTCGCATTGGTGTTATTTTACAGGCAGCTCTGCAAATCAAATTCACAGTGCATTCTATTTTCTTTTTTTCTTCTCCCTCCAGTGATGCAACAACTAATTAGTGTGTTTTACAGGTTGCATATTCAGTTGCGTTTAAATAAACGTGAAAATATGATGATGGCATGAAGCACAAATTGTAGGAAAATATGCTTGTAAACATGCAGCATTTATTTGTGTATGTACTAGCATAGGGACTTTAAAGGGACATTAAATGCCAAATAAATGCTAGATAGAATGATGTATACAAAGCAAAGACTACCCTAAGAATAACAAATATTAGCTGTTTAAATATTGAAAAAATATAAGTGTAAAGCTTTAGTCTCCATAAAGCATTGACCGCCATTTTTTAACCTAGGTTTTCTTCACTGCTGAGGCCAATTAAGGACAGTTACTAGAGAATGCAACCAATGGCTGTGGAGTATGACAGTGTTGAGTGTGGAGTGCGTGTACTAACACTTTTAAAATAAACTGAAAGCACATATTTTTCAGAATTAAATAACAGTAATAGGGGACAAGAACTGGTATTGTAAAGTGGTTTTACTACATATAATTAAAATTTTTATACAGTATTATAATTCTAAAAGTGTGTCGCTTTAACAAATGAAGATAAAACTAGACTACTATAATAAAGCTAAAATATTTTATTTTCTAGTGAGAGTGGTGATTTTGAAATAAACCTGTTTTTAGTGCAGGTTAGCTGTCATCCAGTCTCGTGTCCTGGAGGCATACAGAAGTGGTGTGCTTTTTTGCTTCTATGTATACATGTTTGCAGTGTACATATATATATGAATTTGGAGGCCATGTGACTTAGTTGGCTCAGATAACCTACTTCTCGTATGTATGATGATCATTAAGTATTCTAGCACAGTTTGCTTTAACACACTTAAAAAGTTGACTGTTTTAGAACACAATTCATCCTTATAAAATAATATAAACTGGACAGCTCTAGGTTATCTAAATATCAAATTTAATAGGGAAAAGGGAAATATGGCAAAGATAAAAAATAATGTACACAATAAAGAGGAAAACAGCAGAATGGTGGTTAGATGTGATTTAGGGGGAAACCAGATGAAAGGCACATATAATCTTGTAGAAACTCATTTGTAGGAAGATTGAGAAACAAAGATTAATCCATAATAGTCCATAATTACAATATATTTGTGTAGACTTGGACAAAAACATACAGATGCTAATTGGCAGGTCTGCTTTATCCTTTTGTGAGGGCAACACCAGCTGCTGGAATTTATGTTTTGTAGTTTTTAGGGCTGCACATCAACATTATGGAACTGGCATGGCAGAAAAAAAGGAAATTGTTCAATCTATTCCTTTGCATTAAATTACAAATAAAAATGACAAAATAATAAATAATATTCATGTTTATATTACACCTTGAATTTATACATTTATTGCAGTAGAGCAAAGTAGGAAAAAGGAAGAAGGAAAAACAATTTTCTACTTCAAATGAATGTTTAGAATTTGACATATGAAGGGGCATGAGGAGGAAACTGCAGAGTGCAAAAGTTGAAAAAAAAACCCCAAAAAACATTTTAATCCAAATAATGTACAGTATGTCCTCTATATTATTATAAATGAATGGCTGTGCTATTAATTTAGTGAATAATATTCTTTCGCTCTTAACATGAAAACCTCCTCAAATCCCTCTTTTAAACCCAGTTATGGGGAAGGCTGCAATGAATTTCAACGCAATGCACATCGGTCCTCTCGGGGATTAAGCTGTGATTCTCAACAAACAGGGTGACACATTCGTATTAGATTAGATGTATTACATTAACTGAACTCTTGGGGTGTCACTGTCGTATTATTTAGGAGAACGTAAATGTTAAAAGTATGCAGAAAGTGTCTCAAAACAAATACAAGGTAGATAGACTGGCTGGTTAGCAGGAGTGAGATTTGACAGGTCAGCTCCCCTGCATGCAGCTTTCAGCCACACACATTCCCATTGCAGCAGACTTGCATTAACATATCTTGATCTCTTGGGACAAAGACACATGTAAGTGATATGTGAGAGGCCTCCCTGCAATTGGCCAGTGTCTCCAAATGGGGCATGTGCTGTACTTTCTAGCCTGGAAGCTGCAGATCAGAGCTCAGCAGAGGCAGGGAGGAGCAGCAGGAGGAGGAGGGGGGGAAGGGAGAGAGCACACAAGGAGGGAGGGGAAGCAAGTCTGCTAGAGGAGGGGACATTTACTAGGGACAGAGGAGGAGCATTGACGTGAGCCACAGGGCAAGGAGCTTGCAAGAGCTTGTCTTCACGTCATTTTATTTCATGGCAAGTGCTGGGAGCACAGGCAGCCTCACAGCCAGTGGGTTTTTTTCATCCCTCTCCCCACCTCCTCCATTGTATAATGCTTCGCCTTTCCAGCCAGGAAAAAGCACTAGCTTAATCGCGCAGCCCTACCGACATATGGAGCTGGTGCTACACTAGGGGAGAGGGGGAGATCCTGATGCTGTAGACCTCAGGTGAAACTGCATGTGGTAAGTTAATTCTTGTTGTGTACCTTGTATTTTTTTTATATCTTCTGCACAAACTCCAGTTTGTACTCTCTCTATGTTTTCGCTGTATGACCGCTACTATGATGAATGACAAGCACACCGGGGTATTTCCAGACAGCTTTCTCTTCTGTGCCCTGAAGTTCCTCTTGTCACTTAGATTAATTTTCTACTTGCAAGTAGGAACGATCTTGCAGTGCTTGAAAATTCATTTTACACAGTGATCATATTTGCTCATTGTTTTTTTTCTCCCCTAATATACATTTTTATGCACTAGTTTCTTTATTGTCACTTTATTGCTTTATGGGACTTCCTTGCACATTAACGCCTGCACTACCAAAGAGGGCTGCAACGCATCTCTACGCAATGCGCTGCAGGCCTTTCTGGCAGCCAAGGAGTTAACTCTGCAGCACTGATACAGCACACTAAGGGTGAACTCTTGCATGCATTACTATGGTGCTGTGTTGTGGTGCTATAGGTCTTGTGTATGCTACTACATCATTTGTAAACAAGGAACAATATTGGAACATTTGGATAGAAAAGGGGGTTCATTTTTTTCCCCAAAGAAAAGCAAGGACACATGGTTTGTTCTGCTGTAAGGTGTCATCCCTAGTAGCAGCTGAAAGTCCTAGTGTATTGTCCTGTTTCGGATCAAATACTTTTTGGAGTTTAGGGAGACTCACTTGTATAGTGAATAATTCCAGATTTATTGAGACTTGCTTCTGACTGCAGTTATAGCTCATTAGTGACAGCAGTTAATGGCTCCTACAGAAGTTAGTTTCTCTTCATGTCAGTGTGTAAGAAATAAAGGTCAAATAAGATTATTAGAAAAATTAAAAATGGATCAATTCAGGACAATTTTAAAAAAAGCATAATGATTTACATAATGGGTGCTTTTTTTCAGCAGTTCTTCCTTTTCTGCTTCAGAGTTTATTTTTATATCTGATGAGGAAAATACCCTAACAAATATATGTACAAGGAAAGCCCACAGAGAGCAGCATCATTTCATGTTAGGAGACATTGAGGCAGACAGGCTGTGGGTATCGGCTGTTGAAGACAGATGGCTACAAATCAACAATGTTCTAGTGGACCTTTGTCTGTAGTGAAAAAATCTTTGTCGCCGTGAGATGTGGGTTTCCTCAATATGACTCAGCGTAGCAGCAGGTTTCTAGTTGTGTATTAGCACCTCACATGAGATCCTTGTACACAGTTAGGAAATGATTAGAAGGCATCAGCTTTTTTTTGCTGTCTCATATATATATATATATATATATATATATATATATATATATATATATATATATATATATATATATATATATATATATATATATATATATATATATTTATTTATTTATTTAAGAGCTACTCCCCATTACTTCTGTGTCTGCAGGTGAAGAGAATTGTGTAATAGTTGCCCCCATCCAACTCATTTATATTAGCAATATTTATGAAGTAACTGTTAAAGCACTTTATTTCCCAAAACCTTTTTTTTTTTTTTTTGGTGGGGTTTATACATTAACTAGAAACCTTGCATTCTACACTTGTGCAAAGAAGTGTATTAATTTGATTTTTGATTGAATTAAGACAGTTCTGTCCTATTGGTATACATCAATAGTTGTAGATGTTCTTTAAGTGACATTGGATTATTTAGATATTTTGTTTTGGGGGCTTTTTTTTACTTTACAAAAAAAGTTAACTTAATGTGCCATTTTTAGATGAGATTAGTGTAGTGTAATCATTAAGAAAAGTTATTGTGTTTGTGTACACCAATTCCATTTGTAGAGGAGGTTAGTATAATTTAATCATGTAAACCATGTTTTTTATGTTGTGCATTTGAATTTATGGTAAGACATATTTAGCTGTTTTTGGTCCCTGACACTAACAGAGACTCAGAAAATAGTGCAGCTGCTGTATACAAATGTTCTCTACCCAAATGACCTCACCCCCTTTCCTGACCCTGACACAATGAGAGAAGATTCTGTTGGTTGCTACACTGGAGTTGATGGGACACATGGATTGATCACAACAGTCTTGGAAGAGATTCAGGACAATGTAGAGAATCAAGGTTTTTGGTGGTAATTGTAAAAATAAAAAGTGATCTTTTTATCATTTTAGTTGTGATCCTGATTGGGAAAAAGGCCCTGTATGCTTTTATCAATTCTTTCTATTCACATTTAACAACAGTGATGAATGAATGATTGTCTGCTAAGTGTGTTTTAAGATTTTTATCAATATATATAATGCACTGACTGACAAGTTGTGAATTTGCTCAGTTCTAGCTACAATACAGGAAAGCAATTTTGGAAAAACTTCATATTTCCTATGTTTTCTTTATAGGAGCCAAGAAACAATTTAATCTGTAGATATATGTAAAATAATACTAAAATTAAGGTGCCGGGCATACAAATATGAGTCCTGGCTCCTGGATTATTTTAAATTGTATGTATATCTTATCCCTCCTTCCTGGCTGCTGACAACATTTGTCAAGCTCCAAAATTGTAAATCAGAAGAGTCTACACTGGAACATCTTTTTTTTCCACTGTCAGGGTTTGTTTGTGTTTTTATGCTATTTATTAACACACATTTATATACCAAAATGATACAACTGAAATGAAACTTAATACTTTAGCTAAATATAGGACATGTACCTGTACCAATATCAACATTTTAATGAGGTTTAAAAGGATAGAAAGGTCAAAAATGAAATGTGAATGGGTTCATTTAAATTTTAAATAGAAGCATTTTTGCAATATACTTCCATTAACAAAAGTGCTTCTAGTAAAATTTAGTCAAACACAGTCTCCAGAGTTTTTAACCTAGGTTCCCCACTATTTTTGGAATATATAATGTATATCTATGTAGATCCACTGTTCCCTTTTCCCAAAAGTTCAGTTTATTTCTTTAATAATCTACCTGGCTCATAAGTTTAATGTATATTTTGTTGTTCAGCCATATATTGGTAAATATACCAACATATTAATTCTAAGCAATCAACTTAATCATTCAATTTGCAGTAGAAGTAAATGACCTTGAGAAAGGTATGTGCGTTGCCAAAATATTGATAAATAAGCGCTTTGTACACTTTCCTATGAATGTCCCGTTCTACATAGAAATTGCATTATTTTGACACTTTTACCTATTTCCAATAGAAAGAAAAGACAGCAGCTGTATGGCTGTGTAACGTGTTGGTGCATCAAGTTGAAAGCTCATAATGCAGAAAATATCCCTGAAGTTCAGCTGTTTGGAAAAAGTAGTTGTCAGTCTGCAGTAATCTATCAATGTTATGATCTCTATGTATAAATGCATTTGAATTCATACATGTAATTCACCACCATAGAAAATAATAGCTTGGGCGCTATAACTTCTGATGGACTGTAATATAATATTTTTAAGTAATAATAACTGGTATTTATATAGCGCCTTTCTCCCAGTGGGACTCAAAGCGCTTTTTCAGTGCTCGCTCTCGGAATTAACCAAGTCGGCAGCTGGATAGTAATAGTAGTTGTGTACAGTGTATGTACATTTAATTTAAAATATGCTTGAAGAAAACATGCTTAATTTAAATACTTACCTGGACTGCAGAACTCCTAAGGCCATTTAATCATATTTTAAAGCTAATACTCCATTTTAATACTACATCTTTATAGAAATTGCATTATGATCACTTATGGATACATATTGCATTTTATTGGTAATTCAATGAATACTTTCCTTGTACCTAAAATAACATTAATCCATGTGTGACACTCTGGTATAGCTAATTTCAGTTGCTGGTACAGATCTGATAATCATCAGGCTTTTGTAAGGACCAAACTGTTGATCATTAAAGAAATAGTAAACTTATGTAAAGTGCAAACCAGTATGTTAAAGTGTGTCATGCTTACATAAAATAAACTTACAAACAGAAGCAGATATATTACATATAACCTTTTTTATTTTACCTCTGATTTCTCCTTATTAACAAGCCATTACCCTATACGACTATTTTTTTTCTCATAGTTACAAGAAACACGGTACAGTAAGAAGTTCTATAGGGTTTCTCAAGTCGGGAAAAAGTAAATAAAAAAAATCTGCTAAATGATAGCGATTCACTGGTCACTTCTTGTCACAGGGGACGATAAGCTAAAGATCTGATGCATCCTTGCTATGGAAGTTCACTGCTTCTATAGCAGAGGTCAGGGGTGTGCACCTAAAGCTTCAAATTGTGGCAGTGGTACAGATTCCCATTGGCTGTTCTTGTGACTATAGAAAAAAGAAGTAGGCAGCAGGTGGCTTGTCTGAAAGGAGAACATTGGTGATAAAATAAAGGTGTTATAATTTACTTTTCTGCTTCTGTGTTCATTTATTATATGAAATCATGACATATTTAACATCTGCAAGAGTATTAAAGTTTACTGTCTCTTTAATACCTTTATTTGTGCTCTCGCAAGCGATCGTCTTCGCCTCTGTGTCTACGTCTTTTCACTATACAGGGGGTATTACCTCAGTAAAAGATAATGAAATTACATTTACTATATATTTGTGCAGTAATAGCATGGGGCTTAGCCAAGCCTCATTTTTTTTAATTTGATAAGATAAATATTTTTATTGGGATGGGAAATAAGACAAAACATAAAGTGACTTGTGATGTTGGAAATATAGGAAAGTTCTTGAAATAGAAGCAGAAACAAGCCATTGTAGGTAATGTCTTGTTTTACTAACAAGGCTGCACAATATCTGTCTGCTTATTGGAGCAGGTATAAATGAAACAGCGTGTGGTGCCAAACAATTACACTGGCTCTTGTGTAGCCAGACAAGTGTCACCCAGCCAGGTATCTCCGCATTCGACAGCTGTAAAAGACTGCCAGGGGGAACCCCAGAAATTCTCAGAATAGAGGCCAGTGAGATACATAACAACACAAAATAGTCATCTCATGGTTGCCTGGATTTTTAATGCTTTTTTTTTTTCCAATGTAGGGACAACAGAATAAATAGTTAGCAAACCTATAGGGGCATGAAATCCAACATTTTTCTTTCATGATTCAGATAGAGAATACCATTTTAAACAGCTTTCCAATTTACTTCTATTATTTAATTTGCTTCCTTCTCTTGTTATCCTTTGCTAAAAGGTTTGTCTAGGAAAGCTCAGGAGCAGCAAAGAACCTAGGTTCTAGCTGCTGATTGGTAGCTATATATATATATATACTGGTTGTCATTGGCTCACCCATGTGTTCAGTCAGCAACCAGTAGTGCATTGCTGCTCATTCAACAAAGCATACCAAGAGAACAAAGAACAATTGATAATAGGAGTAAATTAGAAAGTTGCTTAAAATTGCATGCTCTATCTGAATCATGAAAAAAAAAAATATATGTGGGTTTCATATCCCTTTAATTCTGATTTAAGAATTGTAATTGGTAACTTGTAGATTATAACACAATGCATCGAGAAATGGAATATGGATATTTTTGTTAAAGTGTCAGGAAACCCCAACATTTTCTTTTATGATTTGGATAGATAATACAATTTTGAAACAACTTTCCAATTTACTTCTATTATCAAATTTACTTAATTCTCTTGTTATCCTTTGCTGAAGGAACAACATTGCACTACTGGCTGCTAGCTGAACACATCTAGTTAGCCAATCACAGGAGACAAATGTGTGTAGGCTCCCACTACTGTAGGATATGTGCGTATTCTGTTTCATCAAGGGATACCAAGAGAATGAATCAGGCACATTTGAAAATAGAAGTGAATTTAAAAGTGTTATGAAATGAAATGCTCTATCTGAATCGTGCAAGTTAAATTTTGACTTTCCTATCCCTTTAAGTTATTTAATTTATGAATTAAATCTTTCATAAATGGTAAATCATCCATTTATGAGTGTAATAAATTGTTTACAAATAGCTAGTTTAACTTTATTTTGTCATTTGAAAAAACTGCTGTTGCCCACGGCATTTCCAGCTGTAAAGAAAATTTTAGTACTTAAACATTGGCTATAAAAGGCTATGTAGATATAGCCAGCAGAAGAAATTACACTCCCAGTGGGATGTAGGAGAGATAGTAATACAATGTTGTTGTAGAAGTAATAAAATGTTGATTTTTAGTGGTCATTTCTAAGTATTGGGCTTTGGTACTATACATACAGAAATAAGATAAAGTAGTATGTGTGTGTGTATAGACAGCAATAAAAGGAGGAGATTGGATTTCCTTGCAAGCTCAGTCCACTTAATTGGGGTATTGCAAAAAAGGTAAATCAGCTATATCATATACAAAAACAAGCATAATGGGAAAAAATACAATATTTTATACTATGCAGTTCGTATAAGTATTTGGAAACACATTGACATAAACCAATTTTACAGTACTTTGCCCATTTAAGATTATTTTATCTTGTCTAATTTTTTCATGTATTTTCCTTTTTCTAAAAAAATCTGTTTTTTAGTTTTTGCCCTAAAAGAGGCTGGAATTTATCTTGTGGGATTCTGACCCCTGACCTTTCTACACATTTATAAAAGTCACATATAGGTCTAGTTGAGGAGCTGCACTAATCAAACTGAAGAAGGTTTTCAAGGTTTATGCCTCAAAACCAACTATAAAACAATTTGCAAACCTTTTTCAAATAGTGCCTATCTGCAGAAATATACTATGCTATGTGTCTATGTAAAAAAAAGTCACTGTAAATTACTTTAATATCCATTTAATTCTTTGTATTTAATTAGAACGTATCGAGGACACAGGAAGAAATATATGATATACAGGAAGAAATCCCCAAATCCGGAATTCAAAAATCCAAACTTATTCTGAAATCCATATTTTATAAAAAAAATAAAATTTATCAAAAATTACTATTCTCCCTGCCTGTAAGTCACAATCTTCTCTGCCTGCGTCTTTGGTTTGATTTTTTTTTGTTCTAAAATGCAAATAATAGCCTATATATATTTAAAACAGCAACTATTACATTTCTGATTACAGTACTGTACAATCTTTCTAAGGGTACTATGTATACAAAAGTATTAAAAATAATATAAAACTACCGTTACATGTATAAGCTGTATTATGATATGTAAATATTGCTTAAATAACATAAGATATTGTTGTTTACACTTGGGGGCCGTTATCATCGGTCTGTCCGACATGATCCGCTCAGCAGATCATGTCCGACAGACATCGATGAATGCCTATTTATTATTGCACAATCGACCACTAGCAGGGGGTGTTAATCAACCCGATCGTATTCGATCGAGTTAATTGCTATCCGTCGCTCAGAGCAGGCGGACCAGTTAAGGAGCAGCGGTCTTAATTCCTGTTTCTGGCGAGCCTGAAGCCTCGCGCGGAAAGAGGGCGAGTTGGCCCCATTCGGGCATAGTAAATCGGCCCCTTGGTTCCATCCTCTCTTCAAACTGTCCCATTTTACAGCAACATATAGTCCAAACTATTCTGTAATCCAAACCTTTTTCTGGTCTTTACATACTTAAAGGGATAAAAAAAAACCCAAAAATTATTTTGTGATTCAGACAGAGCATACCATTTTTAAAAAGTTTCCAATTTACTATTAAATTTGCTTCGTTCCAATTATATTCTGTGTTAAAGCGATAACACAGATAGGTAGGCATCAGGAAATAGTGCTGCTATCTTGTGCTCTTGCAAATGGATTAAATTCTTGCAAAACTGAAGCCATATAGTGATCCAGAAATTGGCTGGCTCCTAAGCATGTGTCCCTGCTTTTCAACAAAAGATACCAAGAGAATAACGAAAAAATGAATAGAAGTAAATTAGAAAGTTGTTTAAACTGTCTGAATCATGAAAGAGAAATGTTTTTGGGTTCATACCCCTTTAAGAATATGAAATAAAATAATAGCTTTCTTGCTGATCTGTAGCTTAAAGGGGCTTGTTACTGAAACAACTTTTTTTGACTAGGAAAAAAGTAAAGTAAAAGCTGTGCAAATTGAAACCAATAGAGCAGTACTAGTTGTGCACTTTCTACTAATGCTGATTGACTGATTTAAAGACAACCCCGGCTGCTGTGTCGGTAGAGAAGAGCACATCTGTTTAGGCCGGACAAGAAAAATTGGTTTGTTCATAATCTGAATGTGTATTACATTTTTATTCTTTTTTTTTTTATTTAATGGATTTTGAAATGCTCAGAGACTTGACTGGCATTAAATAAAAGCTGTGTTGTCTAACGTTTTTTTTAACTTGCTTGATGCACATTAATAATGGTTGCAATGATTTCTTAACAGCCGCTCACAACTCCGCTTTTCTGTGTGTTGGACACAAGAGGAGATGGCTCCAGTTGCAACAGGACTTGGCAAAAAAGTGAAATTGTAGCTGAAATGAATGTCTAAGTCCAAAGATTGCATACAGACTTTATATAGAGAGAGCAAAAAAGGAGCAAGGTCCATTTAAATGTAGGCAGAGCGTTATTCCTTGTGTTGTGTGCCTAGCCCCGTGTAACCCATTGTATAACTGCAGAGATTGTGTGCCGTGTACAGCCGGAAGGGTATATTTAAAGGGACAAACTTTCATGATTCAGATAGGGCATGTCATTTTAAAAAACTTTCCAATTTACTTTTATCTTCACATTTGCTTTGTTCTCGTGGTATCTTAATTGAAAGCAAAACCTAGGTAGGCTCATATGCTAATTTCTAAGCCCTTGAAGGCTGTCCATTATGCGAATGCATTTGACAGTTTTTCACAGCTAGAGGGCGTTAGTTCATGTGTGCCATATAGATAACATTGTGCTCATGCCTGTGGAGTTACTTATGATAGGGCACTGACTGGTTAAAATGCAAGTCTGTCAAAAGAACTGAAATAAGGGGACAGTCTGCAGAGGCTTAGATACAAGGTAACCACACAGGTAAAAAGAATATTAATATAACCGCGTTGGTTATGCAAAACTGGGGAATAGGTATTAAAGGGATTATCTGGCTTTTTAAAAAATAACAATTCTGGAGTAGACTGTCTCTTTAATTGTAAGATTGGTAGGTTAAATTGAATTGTATCTGTAGAAACTAGCAATGTAGAAAAAAAAATAATTAAACCTGTACCAAACAAGTTAGCTTTTGTCAATACAAGTTTTTAGAAATAAAACAGGACTTTCACTGTGGCTAAAAATTTTTTCCAAAATTGTAACTATAACTGCAGCAATATACAGTAATTGACACAGTTTTCTTACATGGCACCCAAAGGTTTTACTGTTTTTGTTTGTACAGAGTTGGTGAGTATGCCAATAGTTTTTCAGTATTGGATCATGGTCAACTAATGTTAAATGGTATAGCCATCCACAACTATCAATTATTTCCTTATACTCGGGGCAATTCAATAAGTTTCACAAATGAACATATTTTATACACAGTTCTTCATTAAAGGGACATGTTAGAGCAAGAATTAAAAAAACTACTGTGTTAGAGAATTGCTTTGCTTGGAACTGTGCTTAACCCGTAAAGGGTTTTACACATAGTTACATCGGATCAGGCGTTACAATGCATTGCCACTTTTGAGCTTGGCTTGACCAATCAGGAGTGGCATCCATGTGTGTCCAGCTTAGGACTGGTTCGGCGGCTTAACCAGTATTTTGCTTCAACTTTGCATTTAACACCACTGTTTGGGTTAAACACATACATCTGTTAATGGCATAATGCTGTAACAAATGTTATTATTACACAATCATATACCGTGTGGAAGGGCTCAACTAACCAGGGTGCTAGTGAATATGGGCCCTGGCGCCAGGGAAATGGACCTTAACTTCTCCTTACAAAGAGGCTGAATGACTGGTGCACCTCTCCCTTTTGTGTGCGTGCACTTCCAGGACAACCACATATTTATTCACACCCCCTTTACTGTAGCCAAAAGAAAGTACAATGGCAGGAAGAGGAAGCTATTTTAGTTTGAGAGATGCCCATTTTTGTATTTGTTGAAAATATGTTAATGGCAGAAAACTCCTATAAACCCATCAGGGGCTAGAAATGGAGCCACCAATCAGCAAGCGCTACCCAGGTGCTGAACCAAAGATGGGCCGGCTTGTAAGCCTTAGATTCCTGCTTTTTCAAATAAAGATACCAAGAGAACGACAAACAATTGATAATAGGAGTAAATTAGAATGTTGCATAAAATTGTTGCTCTATCTTAAACAAGAAAGACAAAATATGGGTTCAGCATCCCTTTAAGACTACTGCATGGGTTTTTCTGTGCAGTCAAGGGGTTATGACACTGCTTTAAAGAGACAGTCAAGTCCAAAAAAAAACTCATGTTTCAAATAGGGCATGTCATTTTAAACAACTTTCCAATTTACTTTAATCACCAATTTTGCTTTGTTCTCTTGGTATTCTTAGTTGAAAGCTAAACCTAGGAATGCTCATATGATCATTTCTAAGCCCTTGAAGGCCGCCTCTTATCACATACTTTTTTATTTGCTTTTCACAACAAGGGAGAGCTAGTTCATGTGAGCCATATAAATAACATTGTGCTCACGCCTGTGGCTGGTGGCAGACACTGCACTAATTGGCTAAAATGAAAGTCAATAGATAAAAAAATAAAATCTCATGTGATCAGGGGGCTGTCAGAAGATGCTTAGATACAAGTTAATCACAGAGGTAAAAAGTATATTAACCAACAGTGGGGAATGGGTAATAAAGGGATTATCTATCTTTTTAAACCACAACAATTCTTTTGTTGACTGTCCCTTAAATTTTAGTTTGAGTCTGCAGTTATTTTAATCCTAGATAACTTGTCTGCTCTTTTTTTTTTTTTTTTTTTCCAATAGTCTAGGTTTTCAGGTAAATTTTGTTGTTGGGACATAAAACCCAAAATATTTATTTTATGATTCAGACAGAGAATGCATTTTTTAAAATAACTTTCCAATTTACTTCTATTTTCAAATGTGTTTCATTTTCTTTGGTATCCTTTATTGAAGGAGCAGCAATGCACTACTGGGAACTATCGGAAGACATCAGGTAAGTGATAAATGGCATATATGTGCAGCCACCAATTATCAACTAGCTCCCAATAGTACATTGTTGTGCCTGAGCATACCTAAGTATGGTTTTCAACAAAGGATACAAAAAGAATGAAACAAATTAGATAATAGAAGTAAATAAGGAAGTTGCTCTATCTGAATTGCGAAAGTTTAATTTTAACTTTACTGTCCTTTTTAAGTATATTATATATTTATTTATAAATAAATTATTAACAGCAATATATTAAATAACAGCAAAGACGTTTCTAGTGAAACAACCTCATTTTTATCCAATATCTAAACAAGGTTCTTAAGGAACATTTTTTCCCTCCAAACTGTTTTTTTTTCTATTTTTATTTAAATTGGCAGGTTTTGATTTTCTCACTTGCTCCACTTCATCAGCACAGATCTGTTTTCCAACTAGAACACTGGCATATACTGAATACTGTTTTCATTCTGGGGGAATAAAGCACGTTGGTTGTTGGATTGTGATTATAGTTTTACTTACCAGAAAACACAGTTTTCAATGGTGCTGTTGTAAACTCCATTTACAAGCAGTATAATAACCCAAAGAAAAAAAGTACAGTTCAGCAAAAAAATAATTTATTTTTTTTAAAGGGACAGTCTAGGCAGAACTAAACTTCAATGATTCCGATAGGGCATGCAATTTTAAACAACTTTCCAATTTACTTCTCTCATCAAATTTGCTTTGTTCTCTTGGTATTCTCTGTTATGCTTATGACAGTTTTTCAGAACTAGACAGCACTAGTCACGTGTGCCATATAGACTAAATTTTGTTCATTCCCATATAGTTATTGATGAGTCAGCACTGGCTAAAATTCATGTCTGTCAAAAGAACTGAGATAAGGGGCAGTCTGCAGAGGCTTAGATACAAGGTAATCACAGAGGTAAAAGGTGTATTAATATCACTGTGTTGGTTATGCAAAACTGAGGAATGGGTAATTATCTATCTTTTTAAACTATAACAACTCTGGAGTATACTGTCCCTTTTAAAATAATTGGCTTTGTATTGGGGTTTATTTCTTTTTTTTTCTTTCTTTAAAGAGCTGCACTACTGTATTATACAGTAGGATATAAAAGTCTACTATCAAAATCTGCTTTTACTTCAGCATTTAAAAAATAAATAAAAAAATTCTTTTACATACTATACATCACTTAAACACATAATTTACACCCAAAAAGATAAAACCATTTCTTACTATATAATGAGAATAAAAAAAATTCTCATTATTTTATATGACCGCCATTTGCCTTAAAGGGACATTAAACTATTGAGTACAACTATAGTAGCATTATTAATACTCACCATGCTATTTTTTATTTTTTTTACTATACCTGCAGCTCTCTTTAACCCCTTTCTGCCGGTACTTATTTATTACATCGGAACAAAGTTCCGATGTTAACAAATAAGTAAAAATTTGAAATCATGCAATTGTACGTGTGATTTCAATGATGGGATCGGGTCTGGGGGGAGTGCCTATGACGCTATACACGCCCTCCAGCCCCCAATCCCAGTTAGGAAGCCATTATGGTTTCAGTACAGCAGAACGGCTAGGACCTTCCATGCCGTCCTAACAGTGCTAAAGAAATTGTCTTACTTTAGCTAATCAAAGAAGACAGTTGGTAAAGCTCTGTATCTCTATTGTGCATGATATGGCTTGTCAAGGCAACATCTGTGAATGTGCATGCTTGTCACAGGGTACAAGAATACCTACATTCCAAGATGGCGGCACAAAGTGAAAACTTCGCTAATCAGCACTTTTACGGGGCTACAATCAAAGAATAGTTTTGAATAGAGGTGCAGGCACAGGAGATAAAACAACTTTATGGTGAGTAGTAACTGTGCTACTGTAGTTTATATCTTGCACTTTAATTTCCCTTTAATGACTTTTGACTCGTCTGTTTTATTAGCTATTGGTTCTATACGTTTGTGCAGCATTTTTCATCATTTTCGACATTATTCCAGCAATACGTTGGAGCATTCCAGAAAGTGTCTAGCGTTGTCAAGTTTCGCTTTCTCCTTTTTCAAATGTTTCCAAAAATGTTCAGCGGTTGTGGTCCAGTGATTGTGCAGGGAAAGCCATGCAAATTAGTACTCATTGCTCTTTCCTGGATTTCAGATTCACAGTTTGAATGTGTTTTTACAATTGGTGTCCTGCTTAAAAAATGATTCCCCTTTTACGTGGTGTTATCCTCTTGTGCTACCATCTCCTCACTTGAACTCCTTGACTGCAACCAGAAATTTCAGAGTTTGATTAGTCAGTAAATGGGATATTTTTTCCAGTCTTTTGATGTGAAATATCTTTATTTTTTGCCCATGCTATATGTTTAGAATTGTTTTTTCACCAAAGACTTTGTTTAGGGACCACTACATACATACCCATTAAGACCATTTTGCTGGTTGCCTCTTGACTATGCTTTTGTCTTCTGGAGAAAGATTTTTCAGGTTCAGCTGGGCTTGAATTGTGGATGCAAATGCTGCTTTATTCCACATTATTAATCTTTTTTTTTTTTTTTGTTTAAATAATTTTTATTGAGGTTTATGATAAAATGACATGCAAATACAATAACAGGCGAAACTCATGTAACAACGGGAAACATCATTATACAGTAAAAGCTCAGTAGCTATCAGTTACAGGTCACTAGTAGCATATTATATAATAGTTTCCAATGACAGAGTAAGATTAGACGATATTAAATCATATGTAGAGTTCCAACATAAGACAAACCTGATATAATTTTTTACTTTTGTAGTACTGAACACAATGGTTCATTAACAGTCAATAGACAACACTATATAATATAAACATGAATTAACGAGTTGGTTATTGATATCAAGCGAGAAAAAGAGCAACTCAACAAATGTATACCACATAGTTTAGGAAAAGAGAAGAAGGGAGAGAAGGGGAAGACAAAAAAAAAAAAAAAGGGGGGGGGGAGGAGGGTAAAGGGTGAGGAGGGCGGGTGGGAGGGTGACTCCCCATCTCTAGTTCTAAATGTCCCAAAAGCTCTGGATCCCTACATGAGAACCCACTGGCGACCAGCTTCCACACCTTATGCACATTATTAATCTTGATCTACTTGTCTTCTGATGGTTTGGTCACTATAGGTCTGCCCGGTCTTGCTTTGGATGAAAATTATTTGGATTAAGAAAACCTTGTGTGTGTGTGTGTGTGTTATAATGCTCATAGACACATTCAACTTAGCTGTGATTGGGTCCTGGGAATGTTTCAGTACTACGGAGAATAACATGTCTTCAAGTGGATTTACTAATCTCCTTTGATATGATTATAAAAGGTATTTAAACTAATTTCCTTCTTCATGGGACCTAACAGGAGCATTTGCAGAAGAGACACTAGAATAAACCTTACTAATATAATGAATATCAGGTGTTAATCATTAAAATACAAGTACAACTCACATAATGTTTTTTTTGTTTTGTTTTGTTTATTAATCAAATTCTATCGTGTCACAGCAGTTTTCAAATTCTATATGGAAATGGTGTGTAAAGAAGAAATTTATAAGTTTTAACAGAGAAAACAAATTGATTAGTCTCAGTATCAACTGATTACGATATTTTACTACGTTTTCATAAATAATAAAATAAAACCAGTTGTTGGTGGAATGAGACTGTTCTTTTCATACAGCTCTCCCAATACATTTCTGGAATGTGTGCAAACTGTCATATAGGAGTTGGGTATGCTGTAGTGTAGTATAAAGAATAAACATTTTCAATATATTAAAGGGTCATAATAATAGAAAAATGACTTGCTCTAATTTGTAAACACACAGTAGAAGTGCCGTTAAAGACCCGCAGTGCACAACTCGGATGTGGAACTAGCGCTGCTGATTGGATCAGCTGCATTTTCTGCACAGAATCAGCAATGCTTCCGATTGGTAATTCTATTGTGTGTTTTAACCCCTTTGCTGGGGTTAAACACACAGTAATGCAGGGGTTACATCATGTCATTTGTCAACTGTAATGGCCCTTTAATGAAAAAAGTATGCCACAGAAAGCCTGTACTGTATTTTAAAGTGGACGCTTTCAATAATTAGCTAAACATATGTCTAGTGTATGGGTAAAAACTAGATCAGGATCTACCAGTAATTCTGTAAGTGCTGACAGTAGATCACAAAATTTTGGGATTTCCTTATTTCTTGCGACCAGCAGACAATGTGGCTCAAATTAAAGGGATATTGACCCTGAGTTATAAGCCCTTAAACTAGTTTAAGCAGTTACATCTGAATGCAATAAAGTGTAAATTATATAATACTGTGTTTAGTAGTCCTTTAATAAAAGGAATATTTTTTATGAGCAAAAATAATCAGTGCATTTATATAATTTTTTTTAACAAACACAATTACACAAAGCAAACAGTTTAAAATAAAAAGGAGAAAATAAGACAACCCATAACTTTACAGTCTCTGACCAAGGGAAATTGGAGGAAGAAATGTTTATTACACTATTGCCTGTAGCTTCCCATGTCAAATGACAATCAGCTAGATTACGAGTTTTGAGCGCTATAGGGAAATTAACGACTGCAACATTTTCATCGTTATTTCACCTCCCTATAGCGCTGCTATTACAAGTTTACAAAAAGCAGGCTTGTGCGGGCGATATGGTTGTGATGAGCTCCATACCGCACCGAAATCCAGCGCTGCTTTGACATGCTTGTGCATTATTTCCCCATAGACATCAATGGGGAGAGCCGCCAAAAAAAAGCCTAACACCTGCGATCGCTGAATGAAAAGCTCCGTAATGCAGCCCCATTGATGTCTATGGGGAAAAGAAAAAGTAACGTTAAAACCTAACATAAACCCCACGTCTAAACACCCCTAAGCTGCTGCCCCTAACATCGCTGCCACCTACCTACACTTATTAACCCCTAATTTGCCACCCCCAATGTCGCCGCCACTATACTAAAGTTATTAACCCCTAAAAATAACCCCACGTCTAAACACCCCTAAGCTGCTGCCCCTAACATCGCTGCCACCTACATTACAGTTATTAACCCCTAATCTGCCGCCCCTAACATCGCCACCACCTACCTACACTTATTAACCCCTAATTTGCCACCCCCAATGTCGCTGCCACTATACTAAAGTTATTAACCCCTAAAAATAACCCTAACGTAACCCTAAGCATAACCCTAACGTATGCCTAAATCTAACCCTAACACCCCCTAACTTAAAGGGACACTCAATCAAAATTAAACTTTCATTATTCAGATAGAGCATGCAATTTTAAACAACTTTCTAATTTACTTCCATTAACAAAATGTGCACAGTCTTTTTATATTTAAACTTTTTGAGTCACCAGCTCCTACTGAGCATGTGCAAGAATAAGTGTGTATGCATTTGTGAATGGCTTATTGCTGTCACATGGTACGTGTATGCATTTGTGATTGGCTGATGGCTGTCACATGGTGCAGGGGGAGTGGAAAAAGACATAACTTTTAAAATTGTCAGAAAAAAAATCTACTCATTTGAAGTTCAGACTAGGTGCTATTGCATTGTCTTGTTATCTTGCATTTGTTGATTATGCAAATCTACAGTGTTGACTGGTCCTTTAAATATAATTAAAATAAAGCTAAATTAACCTTACAATTATTAACTAAATAATTTCTATTTAAAACTAAATACAAACTTACCAGTAAAAAAAAAAAAACATTAACTAGCTACACAATAACTAATAGTTATATTGTAGCTATCTTAGGTTTTATTTTTATTTCACAGGGAAGTTTGTATTTATTTTAACTAGGTAGACTAGTTATTAAATAGATATTAACTATTTACTAACTTCCTAGTTTAAATAAATACAAACGTACCTGTCAAATAAAACCTAACCTGCCTTACACTAAAACCTAACATTACAATAAAATAAATTAAATTAATAAAATACAATTTACTAACTTACAAAAAAAAAATAAACACCAAATTACAAAAAATAAAAAACAAAATTATCAAAAATAAAAACAAATTACTCCTCTAATAGCCCTATCAAAATAACAAAGCCCCCCAAAATAAAAAAACCCTAGCCTACACTAAACTGCCAATGGCCCTTAAAAGGGCCTTTTGCGGGCATTGCCCCAAAGATACCACATCATTTACATTGCAATAAAAAAATTCAAACAACCCCCCAACAGTATAACCTAAATAAACCTAAGCTAAACATTGCCCTGAAAAGGCCATTTGGATGGGCATTGCCCTTAAAAGGGCATTTAGCTCTTACGAATTGCCCAAAACCCTAACCTAACCCCCCCACCTAAAAACCCTTAAAAAAACCTAACAATAATGAATCCGGCTTCCTCCAATCACTGCATTGAATCAGACACTGATTCCCCGGGGGGAAGCCGTGATTGGAGGATGACCTATCCATCATTTCTGACAACAGAAATGGCTTGCGACGACCGGAGGAAGCTGGAGCTGCTGTCAAGTTTAAAAGGCAAATATTTCTTCACAATGAGTGAAATGTAAATTTTGATGAATTAAAGTGCCCCTGTTCTTAATCAAATTTTTAAAAACCGGGCACTTTAGCATCAAAATTTACATTCACTTTAAGAAACAATACACTGTTGATCACTCATAGTGGAACCATTGGGGTTATTTTGTCTGTCATATTTGGTTACCCAGTAACATAAAAATGATTAACATATTTCCTGAGATATTCTAGATGTCCACCTGACAGGTTTACAGCAGGGTCTGAGAGTCTTGCAATACATTTAATCTAGTAACGAAAATAAATTGCCTCAGATCAATAAAAATGACTGAAGCTTGATTTTAGATATTCACCAGACTTTACTAAAAGAAATGATGTCCACTTCAGTGACTCAAATTAATTAATTTCTTTCATAATTCAGATAGAGCATACAATTCTAAACAACTTTACAATTTACTCCCGTTATCAATTTTATTACGTCTACGATCAATCTTGCTTTATTCTTTTGGTATCCTTTATTGAAAGAGCAACAATGCTCTACTGGGAGCTAGCTGGACACATTTGCAAGCTTACCACAAGAAGCATTATATGTGCAGCCACCAATCAGCTGCTAGCTCTCAGCTCCTTAGCCTACCTCAACATGCTTTTCAACAAAGGATACAAAGAGAATTAATCAAATTAGATAAAATAAGTAATAATACTTATATTTTATTTTTTGGTTTCATGGGTGGTGTATGAGTACTGGTTCACAGGAAAATCACAGCGTATGTACATTTTTTTTCAGAGACATAAGCCCATAAACTGTGAGTGTCCTGTGAATCAAATAGCACACATTTTCTGCATGTGTGACACAAATGAAGTCTTCACTGGCCCAATACACACCTCCAGCTCCCTTAGCAAACACGATGTTAGCATCCTGATGTTATAGTCACACCGAGCATATGTGCATATGTCACTGAAAAACGCTAATAACTTTCTCTATAGACATTTTTGCTAATGGATGTGTATTTCAAAAATTCTTCTATGTGAAGTTGAAATGCATTCATGCTCATATTATTATTGTTGACCTTTCTATCCCTTTAAACCAGTAATATTTCTATTAGCATAAAGTACACGCTGATGGAGGGGGCACAGAGAAATGTGTGTAGGAGAGAGAAACTTGGAAGCAATCCTATTTTTTATTTTTTTTTGTCTGGTTATGTAAAATTAGATAAATCATTATATTCTATTAGGGGAATTAGAATGGGCAAGTTAAAGCAACAATCTATAGCTCCTCAAACGATCTATTTGTGTGTAAAAATCTAATAATATAAGCAACGTGCCCTTAATACCTTCATTCTCTTCATACTTATGGAGTAGCATCACATCACAATTGACTGATAATGTCAAAGTACTTAGTTTTTATGTCATTTGAACTTTAAAATGGTCTATCTTTATATATATATATATATATGTGTGTGTATATACTGTATGTATGTATAAATAAAATTGAATAATTTATTATTTTTGTTATTGTTTTTATTAGTATATAGAAATGTTAGTATTGATCCATCTCTTTATTTTATAAATTATATTTGTTTTGGTTTATCAGATTATGTTGGTGTAATCCATTTATTAGATTTAAAATGGGAAAAATAATCCTTCATATGTGAAAACGTCCTTAGATAGGCCTTCTAGCTTGAAGTACTTTGAAGGGTAGTTAGAAAAAATAAGGTATATTAAAGTGTATATAAAATACTTTGATGTGATGCCCTATGTGTTAAAGTAGGTGTCAGTTCCAGATCAGCAGTGCACTACTGGGAGCTAGCTTAACACATCTGGCAACCCAAGGACAGAAGGCTTAAATATGCATGTGGCCACCAATAACCAGATAGTTCCCAACAGTGCATTGCTGCTCCTTAGCCTATCTAGTAAGATCTTCAACAAAGGATACCAAGCAAATTAGGTAAATTTGATAGCATAACATTGAAATACCTTTTGACCCTTTAAGTGCAGATGGCGACTATGTGTCATCATCCTGGGCTGGGTCTCTAAGCACTTATAATAGGTCAGCAAAACGGACTAGAGACCCCAAGACCCCTTGCTTTAAAGCCCAGAAGCCTGTTTTTTTTTTCAATAAAGCCCTAAATAGGTTTCACTAGCTAGGTGATCACTATGGTAAAAGTTATCACCTGCCATAAATGAGTAGACGCTCATGGGAGCAGATCAAAATGATAAATCTACCCAAAGGCCCTTATTTGAGGATAACTCCTTTTGATTATAAGGTTTTTAGAAAAAGTAACACATCCTATTGTTTACAACCTTGTTTACTTGTTAAAATATGCTTTATGTTTTCGTACTTTTCATTGTAGATTTTTCACGTCATGATCTATAGATAAAATAAACAGTATAGTTTGAATCTGCTGGGTCTGATGAAAGGAAAAAAAAAATATGTAATATGGGTTTCTCAGTGAGAAATCACCTACAGGGGGGCTTAAATGTTAACAGCATCTAAAAACTCCAGAACAGCTCAGCACAGGGGTGTGAAATGGCTCCACATTAAAGGGATTAAAATTCCATGATCTACGTGAACCATTAAAGGGACAGTTGACTCAAATTTTTTTCTCCCCTTTAATTTGTTCCCAATGATCCACTTTACCTGATGGAGTGTATTACATTGTTTACAAGTAGCTCCTTTACCCTTATATTGGCATTTGAAATAGTTGATTTAGCATGTGGTATCCCCACCTATTCTAAAAGTCTGTGGCTGCATGTCCAAGCTATAGATAAGCTTTGTAAACACAGCCAGCAGAAGAAATTACACTCCCAGTGGGATATAGCAGAGATAAGGTAATAAAATGTTGATTTTCCATTGTTCTCTCCAAGTACTGGTGATTGGTTTATGGACAGATATAAGATAAAGAAGCAGGAATATGTACACAGTGTGATACAGTAATGAGATCTGATTATATCTACAAGCTCAACCCATTTTATTAGGTTGTGGCTTCAAAACACAAAATCAGAGCTTTAATATACACAAATAAACCTTAAAAAGCTAATTTCCATACATTTTTTACTCTGCAGTTGGTAAAAAAGCAATTGTAAACACATTAAGGGAAAAACTATTTTACAGTTTACTGTCCCTTTAAAGTTTTCTGTCTCTTTAAATATAAAGGCGATGGCTGGTGCATATCACTCACTTTTTACCTCCAGTTCCCACTTTCTTATTTAAATATCTTATTCTCCCTCTATTACCTTTTATGATAGACAATAATTTACATTTTCTTCTTTGTTTAGTTCCAAACATAAAATCGTCCTTTTGCTTTTAGGCAGTAGTTGCTGCTCTATGTAGAACTGGGAACCTGAACTAGATTGGAGAGAGTGCCAGCAGCCATGCCTGTCTGGCATATTCAGCAGTATTAGCTCCTCTGAGGGTTGGAGGTGTTCACAGGTGCCAGTATGCCTGAGTGTGCCTTTATCTTGCCCTGTACTGGTGCTTTAGCTAATGATCATGTTGGCTAATGATAAATGGAAACAAGTCGCACCCAACAGAGATGGTTCTTGTGAATTCAATTGTAGTCAAAGTTAGAGCCATGATGAAATGATTATTGCACAAATGCATGCAGGTAAACGTTTGTTTAGCCCTTTAAAAAAAGGGTTTAAACACATAGTTAATCTCTGCCGAGCTGGTCCAGAGCAGGACACGGCTGGTGAGTGACAGCTACATGAATAGGAACCCTGATTGTTTCACCGGCCCTGAGCTGCTCATGAGAGGCAATGCACTACGGCTCCTGAGCAGATTTAACCTGTTTGTTGGAGTCATACACATAGTTAGCTGCAAACATTTGTGCTACTATAAAATGCTCTAATTAATTAGAACATTGTGTTGTTGCTCTAACCTTTTACTCTTTTATCCAGTTGCTCTAATAATTCATTACATATAAAAATGGCTTTTCCAGCATCTATTATTAACGTACAATTGTTACTGTTCATCCTGCTAATAAATATAACAATTAACCGTATGTACAAGGACCCAGTATCTAAATTACAGCCCAAAATCTATAAATACAGAGAAAAAAACATTTTCTTGCTCTGAAATCCATTTTGTCCTTTTTATTTTTCTCTCAACCATTTTAATATATATCAGGAATATCTGCAAACAAAATATTTTTATCTGTAATGTTCATTAAGCTGCAATATTAAAGTGTCCTGAGAAGTCTCTTCAAATAGTAATCAGATGTAGCCCTAATATCTGCTACTGTCAGATGCTGGTTAAAACATTTTTTTTTTCTTTTTTCCTTTTGTCGAGTGAGCTGCACTATTAGAAAGAACGCCTATCAGCGGAGGTAAACTATGCAGATCATGAAGGAGGGGGCTGGTAATACTTTTTTTTTCTTCTCTGAAGTGCACTGCAAGCTTGTCACAGCAGGTCTGACTAGTTTTAATTGCCTTGAGGGAGATTTTCGAAGAGGAGCTACAGACTGAAGTATTTTAAATCTAACCAAAATGCCATCTATTTGAATCTTCAAGTCTTCTCTAGTTTTTTCTTCTTTTATTTTTGTGAACAATAAGAGGCTTTATTCTGCAGACTACTCTCTTCGTAAATGGTATATGTTGTTTGCAAGTTTACCATCAGAAATATTGGTGGGTTATATGGGATGAAAAAAGTGGCTGTAGAATCTGAATATTATCAGTTATAATGTTTGACAGCTTAGCGTATGTAAAGATGGTGTGAAGCTATGCTTATGTGGTGTTAAAGTACTGGATTTAAAGGGACGCTGTACTGTAAAATGTTCTCAATAATTTTACCTGCTGGAGTATATTAACCCCTTAAGGACACAGCCATTTTTAAATTTCTTTCCCTTAAGGACCAGGACTATTTTTACATTTCTGTGGTGTTTGTGTTTAGCTGTAATTTTCCTCTTACTCATTTACTGTACCCAAACATATTATATACCGTTTTTCTCGCCATTAAATGGACTTTCTAAAGATACCATTATTTTCATCATATCTTTTAATTTACTATAAAAAAAATTATAAAATATGAGGAAAAAATGGAAAAAACACACTTTTTCTAACTTTGACCACCAAAATCTGTTACACATCTACAACCACCAAAAAACACCCATGCTAAATAGTTTCTAAATTTTGTCCTGAGTTTAGAAATACCCAATATTTACATGTTCTTTGCGTTTTTCGCAAGTTATAGGGCAATAAGTACAAGTAGCACTTTGCTATTTCCAAACCACTTTTTTTCAAAATTAGCGCTAGTTACATTGGGACACTGATATTTTTCAGGAATCCCTGAATATCCCTTGACATGTATATATATTTTTTTAGAAGACATCCCAAAGTAATGATCTAGGCCCATTTTGGTATATTTCATGCCACCATTTCACCGCCAAATGAGATCAAATAAAGAAAAAATTCACTTTTTCATAATTTTTTTTCACAAACTTTAGGTTTCTCACTGAAATTATTTGCAAACAACTTGTGCAATTATGGCATAAATGGTTGTAAACGCTTCTCTGGGATCCCCTTTGTTCATAAATAGCAGACATATATGGCTTTGGCATTGCTTTTTGGTAATTAGAAGGCCGCTAAATGCCTCTGCGCACCACACATGTATTATGCCCAGCAGTGAAGGGGTTAATTAGGGAGCATGTAGGGAGCTTCTAGGGTTAATTTTAGCTTTAGTGTAGTGTAGTAGACAACCCCAAGTATTGATCTAGGCCCATCTTGGTATATTTCATGCCACCATGTCACCGCCAAAAGCGATCAAATAAAAAAAAATGTTAAATTTTTTTACAATTTTAGGTTTCTCACTGAAATTATTTACAAACAACTTGTGCAATTATGGCATAAATGGTTGTAAATGCTTCTCTGGGATCCCCTTTGTTCAGAAATAGCAGACATATATGGCTTTTGTGTTGCTTTTTGGTAATTAGAAGGCTGCTAAATGCTGCTGCGCATCACACGTGTATTATGCCCAGCAGTGCAGGGGTTAATTAGATAGCTTGTAGGGAGCTTGCAGGGTTAATTTTAGCTTTAGTGTAGAGATCAGCCTCCCACCTGAAAGATCCCACCCCCTGATCCCTCCCAAACATCTCTCTTCCCTCCCCCACCCCACAATTGTCCCCGCCATCTTAAGTACTGGCAGAAACTCTGCCAGTACTAAAATAAAAGGCTTTTTTTTTTTTTTTATGAATTTTAAAAAAAAAAAATATATATGTTTAGCTGTGATGGACCCCCCCTTAGCCCCTAACCTCTCTGATCCCCCCCAAACAGCTCTATAACACTTGCCCACATCCTATTTGCTGCCATCTTGGGTACTGGCAGCTGTCTGCCAGTACCCAATTTGCCTCCAAAAAATGTTTATTTTTATTTTTTTTCATGTAATTAAATGTTTTCTGTAGTGTAGCTGCCCCCCCTAATACCCTCCTCCCTCTCCCCCTCCCAGATCCTTTTGAAAATTATTTCCCCCCCTCCCTCTCCCTCTCTCCCATTCATAAATTCATTGGTGGCAGTGGCTGTTACGCGATCGCGCGCACATATGCGCGCGCACGCGCGCTCCCTGCAGGCCCCCGCACGCTCCCGGCACCCGGCGTGCACATTGCACATTCAGGAACCGGATGCCGGGTAGCGATGGGCCGCCCACCCGCCTCCCTGAAGCTGCTCCCACCCACCAACGATCGGGCCCATCGCTACCGGTGCAGAGAGGGCCACAGAGTGGCTCTCTCTGCATCGGTTTGGGAAAAAAGGTATTGCAGTGATGCCTCAATGTTGAGGCATCACAGCAATACCTTGAAAGCGGCTGGAAGCGATCAGGATCGCTTCCAGCCGCTTTAAACCCTGATGTCGTACAGGGTACGTCGCTGGTCTTTAAAGACCAGGTTGTGTGCGACGTACCCTGTACGACATGTGTCGTTAAGGGGTTAAATTGTTGACAAATATATCCTTTATTTTATCACTTAAAATAGCTGCTTTTGCCTGCTGTATCCTCAGCTATACTAACAATACCAGTACTGCAGTATTGGCTAAACAAATGCGATCTAAAGAAGAAGCAGAAAATAAAAACCACATTCCCAGTAGGGGTGGGAGAAATAGTTAATTGAAATGACAATTTTAGTACCTCTCTCTAAGTATTGACTTTTGTGTATACAGACAAACCTAAGATAAGAAGGCCTTTCTGTACTGTATAGGAAAAAAAGATAAGAATGTCTGCTTTCCTGTAAGCTCAGCTTATTTGAATGGGTTGCGATTTTAACAAGAAATGAGTTTTACAGTTCACTGTCTCTTAAAAGGCATGTAAAAAAAGTATTTTACGGACATGTAGTATGAATGTGTTAAAAGGGTTTCTTTATCTTTTAGCAATACCTTGATCTTTCTCTTACCTGTAAATCGCAATTGGCGGAGAGGTGTGTAGTATTCATCGTTCTAAGAGTTAACAGTATTGTAATGTATTATAAATTAGCTTTTATAAAACAATATTCTTGGGCTAAATAGACCTTTTAAATGTAAACTAGAAGGCCCGACTGGACTCATTAAATTCCCAGAAGACACACACCACACATCAGTAATAAGCATCGGAATCAAAATTCCTTTAAACTTGTGATATATTGAAGAAATGTTTTTTTGCTTATTCTGTAAAATTAATTCTTTATCTCTCATTCTGGCAACGCAAAATAATGTGAACAGAAGCCTTACACTAGTACTACCTTTATAAAGACACCTCACATCATTCACATTTTTACACCTTGCATAACGCGATTGGAGGCCAAATTTGGGTTGCCTAGATGAGGGGCCAAGGTCGGATCTAGAGTGATCCAGTGTTGGGGAGGGCTGGTTTTGGTGTGACCTTGAACAGAGTTATCAAAAAAAGGATCGTCCTGAAAATTGCAAAACCCTTAGAAGCTCTTTAATACGCTTAAATTTGAATTCCCTATAAAACATTTAAATATGAGTGGTAGGAAAAACTTTTCAATATATTTTATTTATTTTACTTGATTTCCCTAAAATAAAACTTTTACATTTTTCCCACTGTTCCCAGAGAGGCTTGAGTGCACGATGCATGATTCTGAACTCTGACCAGCTTAACATACTACAAAGTGATTGCTTGACCAGTTCAGGGGCCAGTTTTTTTTTCTCTGTTTTAATTGGCCACAGCAGAAGAGATAACATAAAAAGTAGTTCTTGAGACGTTTCAAGGGCTGAACTGTTCTGAGAGAGAAAAAAGTCAGATTTTGCTTACAAATGAAATGCTTATAAAATTATTTTGTATGCAGCCATTATAAATATATATATATATATATATATATATATATATATATATATATATATATATATATAGTCATATAATAAGATAGCACTCACTGGATTGTAAAGTAAAACTTAGCTTTTATTGTAGAATATCAAAAATAAAACGGTCCCATGATGTTTCAGTGTCAACTAGCACCTTTATCAAATGGATCAATCAATTAAAAACATAAGGATCCTGCAGCCTTATATACACTGTATCCAGCTCAATTGACTGATGGTAACAATGCGTGTTTGCATGTCAGAGTGCACGTCACAAAGGCCACGCCCCTTCCAGAACTATAATGAACTGTAATTGGTGCAACCAGCACCATATTAACATAGACCTTTTCATCCGGAGTCGGGTATGGCACATGGCTAATTTGCATATCTGATGCTGCTTGACGTATGCGGTCAGACGAGCGTCTTTCTATAGAACTGCAGAAATCCAAAGCGATGTTAAAAACAACACTGTGAGCAATGAACACACTTAAAAAATTGGCATGTGATGTTATGTGCACTCAGATCATGGTCTCCATTAAGGTTTAGAGGGTATGAAAGATTATTATGCAGGAAGTGCAGACCTGCACCAGACATTGATTCTTTGGTAGAGGTTGAATCCAATCAGCCAATCAGATTAGAAGGCGATCATACCAGGACAAAAAACATAAAAAAGCTGGTGCATTCAAGCTGATCTCTGCATAGACGATAGCTGTATCATAGACGATAACTGGGTCATAGACATATAGTGCCAATCTTTATCCTATGAAGGCGCCATAATCCAATTGTATGTTAAGCCCCCTAGGTTCCACTGTGTCCAAAGTATAGATCCATTTTGTCTTGCGTTGGAGTAGAATTCTATTGCGGTCACCTCCCCTAGCCAGAGGTGGTATATGGTCTATAATCATGGTCCTCAGGATGGAGACACTGTGTTTCAGCTGTGCAAAGTGGCGTGCCACTGTCTGATCTGAGGTGCCCTACTTGATGGCCTCCCTGATGGCATGTCTGTGGTTTAATAATGGAAACCATGATCTGAGTGCACATAACATCACATGGAGATTTTTTAAGTGTGTTCATTGCTCACAGTGTTGTTTTTAACATCGCTTTGAATATCTGCAGTTCTATAGAAAGACGCTCTTCTGACCGCATACGTCACGCAGCATCAGATATGCAAATTAGCCTAGTTGGTATGTAATTTTTCTGTAGAATTGTGCTTCTTCCTGTCCCCAGAGGCCAAAGTGCATACTATGTACTTAAAGGGACAGTCAACACCAGAATTGTTGTTGTTTTGAAAGCTAGATAATCCTTTAATTACCCATTCCCCAGTTTTGCATAACCAACACAGTTATAATAATATTAGAAAAAAAAAGGGGTCTAAGGTGCGCTAAGACAAAAAAGAGATTAACAAACTCCCCCTAAATGACAATATCCCTAAAATTGTCACAAAGTATAAATATAAGAAGAAAGGGTTAAAAGGGAAGCACTAAAACAAAAGCTAAAGGTAATCTCACTTAATATATATACAGTTTATTTAAACATATATAATTCACATCAAAGGGACGTCTCCCCAAATGACACTGTCATAAAAATGTTGGTACAGTATATAACAAGGCCGCTATATATAAAATCAATAAAATATATTGCACATTGATTGACGGTTCTAAAACATATCATAAATCAGAGTTCAGTTAAAAGTTCATGAAATTGACAATTAAAATCACCAAGCTGCCAGAGGAAAAAGTTAATATGGTAGGTCTACCAATCAAAGTTTTCTGAATACTCCACACTTCCTTAAGAGAGATACAAGACCAGCGTATGCACAGAGATGTTATGTTATGAGTTCTTGACAGTTACTTTACTCACGATCTCCTGATCGTCTGCAGTACATCTTCCCTGTTCGGTATCTCCCTCGAGTGGATCCGACTGGGGTTTCTCTGCGTCTGACGTCACGGAATCGAGATCCGGCAAAGAGAAGCGGTCAGAGCTTAGCGCTTCACAGGTGCGATTCTTTCACATCCACCCTGCACTTAGTGCTTAATGCACGCAAGGGTGTATACAGGTATTGTAGAGAGATGTTGTAGAGAGGTATTGTGGTGAATATTCCAACTTCATTCAAACCACAAAACATGTAGTAGAAATTCCAAATAGGAAAATGAGTTCCATTACTTATAACCCGGGTTAAGTTTAAGGAATCCAAATGGTGTAGATATATTGCACATATGACAAAGGGTAGTCCTGCCTTCACAGCCGACGCGTTTCGCCCTGATAAAGCCCTGAAGAGGGCGAAATGTTTTGTGGTTTGAATGAAGTTGGAATATTCACCACAATACCTCTCTACAACATCTCTCTACAATACCTGTATACACCCTTGCGTGCATTAAGCACTAAGTGCAGCGTGGATGTGAAAGAATCGCACCTGTGAATCGCTAAGCTCTGACCGCTTCTCTTTGCCGGATCTCGATTCCGTGACGTCAGACGCCGAGAAACCCCAGTCTGATCCACTCGAGGGAGATACCGAACAGGGAACGTGTACTGCAGACGATCAGGAGATCGTGGGTAAAGTAACTGTCAAGAACTCATAACATAACATCTCTGTGCATACGCTGGTCTTGTATCTCTCTTAAGGAAGTGTAAAGTATTCAGAACACTTTGATTGGTAGACCTACCATATTAACTTTTTCCTCTGGCAGCTTGGTGGTTTTAATTGTCAATTTCATGAACTTTTAACTGAACTCTGATTTATGATATGTTTTAGAACCGTCAATCAATGTGCAATATATTTTATTGATTTTATATATAGCGGCCTTGTTATATACTGTACCAACATTTTTATGACAGTGTCATTTGGGGAGACGTCCCTTTGATGTGAATTATATATGTTTAAATAAACTGTATATATATTAAGTGAGAGATTACCTTTAGCTTTTGTTTTAGCGCTTCCCTTTTAACCCTTTCTTCTTATATTTATAATAATATTAGCCATGTGCCATACCCGACTCCGGATGAAAAGGTCTATGTTAATATGGTGCTGGTTGCACCAATTACAGTTCATTATAGTTCAAGAAGGGGCATGGCCTTTGTGACGTGCACTCGGACCGTGCAAACACGCATTTTTACCTTCAGTCAATTGAGCTGGATACAGTGTATATAAGGCTGCAGGATCCTTATGTTTTTAACTTGCTCATTTTCGAATGTCAGGCTATGTCATCTGCCTGATGAACTGATTGATCCATTTGATAAAGGTGCTAGTTGGCACTGAAACGTCATGGGAGCATTTTATTTTTGATATTCTACAATAAAAGCTAAGTTTTACTTTACAATCCAGTGAGTGCTATCTTATTATATGACTGTTTGTATCCTGTGATATAGCACCCTGGTGGATGTTTCTCAAAACTTGAGAGTTGGAGCACAGGTCCTTACTTGCTATAATATATATATATATATATATATATATATATATATATATATATATATATATATATACTGTATATTTATATATTATAGGTTATATAAATATAACCTTTAGGGTGTACTCACTACCCAGGCGCTGTCCTCAATATTACACATAGGTGAGCCAAAATTTTTTCAAGGGCACTCACAGGTCTTTAAATAGTAATCCAAATAATATTTTTTATTGATTATATATCAAATTCATAATGTGGTAGTCAACGTTTTGGACCCTGTTTGGGCCTTCTTCAAGACAAAAATGTTATTCGCTCATAGCCGCTGCAACAATTCAAACTGGCTTCATAGCCGTACTCCCAGAAGGAAAGCCTTGTCAGGCAGATCGTATATAATTTTTCTTTAATGTTAAAGTGAAAATCTGCTGTTGTCACCATTCAGTCAGTATGACCTATATGTACATTTTACCAGCTAATAAAGGGGATGAGCACAATCCTTTAAAAAAGTTTAATTATTATTCACCTTTAAAGTCTAAAGTTTCTTAAGGATTTTGTGACTGACTCTAACATTTGTGTCCATTTAGAATGAGATGGAAATCATAATTAATTGTAACACTTTTGATCCTCCTCTACTGTATATTTAACCCCCACAACTTCCCTATGTATTTCCTTTAGATTAAAAACCAGAAATAAGAGTGCGCTATCAAAAGCTCTACCGAATATTAAAATCTTAGGAATAGATCAAAAGATACAGATAAATGATCCTATAGATAAATTCATAAAAAAACAAAAAAGGTAAACTACCGTTAAAGGGACACCTTTATCACCTGAGCATCTCTATGTAAAAAAGGAAGTTATTTTACCTCTCAATCTCCTCAGCTCACCAGAGTAAGTTCTGTGTAAAAAGTTATACTCAACTGCAGCCCAGCTGCAGGTAAAAAAATAAATAAAATGAAGAAATGAACAGCAGCCAATCAGCATTAACAGCATCAACAGTGCTGAGGTCATGAACTCTTTTACTGTGATCTCATGAGATTTCACTTAAAGGGACATTATACACTCATTTTTTCTTTGCATAAATGTTTTGTAGATGATCTATTTATATATCCCATGAAGTTTTAAAAAAAAAAAAAAAAGTTTAGTTTTGCTTATTTTTAAATAACATGGCTCTGATTTTCAGACTCCTAACCAAGCCCCAAAGTTTTATGTGAATACCGTCAGCTACCTTCTCCAGCTTGCTCCTGTTTGTGTAAAGGGTCTTTTCATATGCAAAAGAAGGGGGAGGGGGGAAGTGTTTTATTTCCCACTTGCAGTGGGCTTTCCAGGTACCTTTTCAACAAAGCTAAACTGAGAGCTTTTAAGTAAGTTTTTTAACAGTTTTATACTGGATTTTTATATCGGTATCTGTGCATCTTATTCTTTATAGTAGTGTCTATTACATGGAGTTATATGAATATGAGTGTATACTGTCCCTTTAACGCTCATGAGATTTCATAGTAAACTTCCTTACACCGAATAGGTAAATAAGATGAGTGTGCACTAAAGCTCACTCCTTCACCTGTCCCGGCGCAGACATACTGATTTGCTGCTTAGAAGTCCTTTACAATGGGATGTGGCTAGTAAGAAACTTTTGAGGTAAAATATCTTTCTTATTTACATAGAGATGTTCAGGTGATATTTTCTAGTCAGCTTTTTACAGCTATACTGCATCACTTTCAAGTGTTTAAACATTTGGGTATTATGGCCCTTTAAAAATAACACTTTAAAGTTATTAAACACAAGGAAGTAGCTACAACGTATCAATTCTAATAACAACAATTTTAAAAACACATTAAACACAAATACTACAAAAATAAGGTGCACCTTATAAATGATCAAATAAAATTCCAGAAAAAAGATTCAAGCTGAGACAATGTTCACTTGTGATAGCCCGTGTTGGGAGCTGAAAGGGGGATTGTGAGAGACTGCTCCCAAAAGTAAAAACCCCAAATGGGTGTAATTTCAAAACTGTTCAGAAAACTTGTTTGTGCTCTCTGACACAGGAGAAATAACAATAGTTGATTTCACTTCAATACAGGGTATTGTATGCAGTTTGTCTTTTGGAATGTATTCAATGTATAGATATACCACAACAGATAGGCGCCCAGGGGATCCGACTCACCAGAATACGAAAGCTATAATGTAATAACTGCTTTCTCTGACCTTACTCCTTGCAGGGTTTTTTTTATTCTCTACTGTATGTATCACCATTTCTACATTGTAAATGGTCTGTTAACAAACCACATTTTATGAAAAGCCCTTAAAGAGACAGTCAACTCCAAAATTGTTATTGTTTAAAAAGATAGATAATCCCTTTTATTACCCATTCCCCAGTTTTGCATAACCAACATAGTTATATTAATATACTTTTAACCTCTGTGATTACCTTGTATCTAAGCCTTTTGACATGATCACATGACTTTTTATTTATTATCTATAGACTTGTATTTTAGCCAATAAGTGCAGTGTCATCCACAACCCACGGGCGTGAGCACAATGTTATCTATATGGCCCACATGAACTACCAGTCTCATGTTGTGAAAAAGCAAATAAAAAAGCATGTAATAAGAGGCGGTCTGTAGTGGTTTAGAAACAGGTAGAAATTTAGAGGTTTAAATGTTATAAAGTATATTAATATAACAATGTAAAATTTGTTGATTCATATAATTTGTAAAATTCTGTATATGTTTATAAAAGAGCAGCAGTTATACATGTTAATTTTTTTATGAAAGAAGATTGATTTTTAAATTTTAAAGCGAATATATAACCATGCATGAGTTTGTTCAGCTGAGTCCTAGACTGTATTGGTCTCTGGCTAATAGGGAACTCACACAGATTTTATTCAGCACAGGAACATCCATAAAAAAATGTTTTTTTTTGTAAGTTTTTATAACATTCTTTTTCAAATAAAACAATTTTGAGCATTGTCTTAAAGGGACAGTCAAGTAAAAAAAAAAAACGTTTACGATTCAAATAGGGCAAGTCATTTAAAACAACTTTCCATTTGACTTTTATCACCAATTTTGCTTTGTTCTCTTGGTATTCCTAATGGAAAGCTAAACCTAGGAGGTTCATATGCTAATTTCTTAGACCTTGAAGGCTGCCTCTAATCTAAATGCATTTGACAGTTTTTTTACCACTAGAAGGCGTTAGTTCATGTTTTTCAGCACTGATTGGCTAAAATGCAAGTCTGTCAAAAGAACTGAAATAAGGGGGCAGTCTGCAGAGGCTTAGATACAAGGTAATTACAGAGGTAAAACATATTATTATAACTGTGTTGGTTATGCAAAACTGGGGAATGGGTAATTAAGGGATTATCTAGCTTTCAAAACAACAACAATTCTGGTGTTGACTGTCCCTTTAAGTACATAGTATGCACTTTGGCCTCTGGGGACAGGAAGAAGCACAATTCTACAGAAAAATTACCAACTAGGCATCAATACAGGGTTAATTTTCCCAATATTCCATGTATGTTCCCACAAAGACACAGCTTTTTTGCGCATGTCCCAACATGAGAAACTTGACAGAATTGAATCTACTTCTGCACCCTGTATCCTGTAAGATTTCTTCCAGAAAACTACACAACTTCTATTATGGAAATAAAAAGTGATTTTTAAGGAAACTACCTTTTTGTTGGTACGTTACAACTTGTAATTGAGAAAACTGTTGGCAAGTTACAAGATGTCACCTAAACCTGCTCTCTGCCATCATTTAATTATTTAATGAAATGAGAAATCAATTGGTACTTTTTTTTTTTTTTTAAAGCTCATGTTTCATATTTTCCCAAAACGTGTTAGTAAAAACAATGTTAGCGCATAGGGAAGGAAGAGTATCAAGTTCATGTACTCCATGATCTATATATAGGTTATGTGGTACGATTGGCAATGTACTGCATGATGTTTATATACGTTATATGGTACGATGGGCAATGTACTGCATGATGTATATATACGTTATATGGTACGATGGACAATGTACTGCATGATGTTTATATGCGTTATATGGTACGATGGGCAATGTACTGCATGATGTTTATATGCGTTATATGGTACGATGGGCAATGTACTGCATGATGTTTATATACGTTATATGGTACGATGGGCAATGTACTGCATGATGTATATATACGTTATATGGTACGATGGGCAATGTACTGCATGATGTTTATATACGTTATATGGTACGATGGCCAATGTACTGCATGATGTTTATATACGTTATATGGTACGATGGGCAATGTACTGCATGATGTTTATATACGTTATATGGTACGATGGACAATGTACTGCATGATGTTTATATGCGTTATATGGTACGATGGGCAATGTACTGCATGATGTTTATATACGTTATATGGTACGATGGGCAATGTACTGCATGATGTATATATACGTTATATGGTACGATGGACAATGTACTGCATGATGTTTATATGCGTTATATGGTACGATGGGCAATGTACTGCATGATGTTTATATACGTTATATGGTACGATGGGCAATGTACTGCATGATGTATATATACGTTATATGGTACGATGGGCAATGTACTGCATGATGTTTATATACGTTATATGGTACGATGGGCAATGTACTGCATGATGTTTATATACGTTATATGGTACGATGGCCAATGTACTGCATGATGTTTATATACGTTATATGGTACGATTGGCAATGTACTGCATGATGTATATATACGTTATATGGTACGATGGGCAATGTACTGCATGATGTTTATATACGTTATATGGTACGATTGGCAATGTACTGCATGATGTATATATACATTACATTGGGTCAAGGGGTTCTTCTTTCTTTCTCTCTCCCTTTCCCCCTCTCTCTCTTTCTATCCCCCTCTCTCTTTCTCTTTCTATCCCCCTCTCTCTCTTTCTCTCTCTATCCCCCTCTCTCTCTTTCTCTCTCTATCCCCCCTCTCTATCTCTCTCTCTTGCTCTATCCCCCTCTCTCTTTCTCTTTCGCTCTCCCCTCTCTCTTTTCTCTTTCTATCTCGCTCTCCCCTCTCTCTCTTTCTCTTTCACTCTCCCCCTCTCTCTCTCTTTCTCTTTCTATCTCGCTCGCCCCCCTCTCTCTTTCTCTTTCTATCTCTCTCTGTCTTTCGCTTTCTTTCTTTCTTTCTCTCTCTCTCTCTCTCTCTCTCTCTCTCTCTCTCTCTCTCTCTCTCTCTCTCTCTCTCTCTCTCTCTCTCTCTCTCTCTCTCTCTCTCTCTCACTTTCTACCAATATAACTCATAGAGGTCAATTTATCATATGCTGGGCGGACATGATTTGCTCTAGCAAATCATGTCCGCCTGACATCGCCAAGCAAGTATTTCTTGTGAAATGCTTGTGCAGTGCCGCCCCCTGCACATTTTTCGCGGCCAATCTTACGACTGCTGCTTCTTAACTTAATTTTCCCGCGAGCCGGAAACTTAGAAAGCAGCATCCGCTGCTTATTAAATCTACCCCATAGAGTTTTCCTTTTTATCCACTAAGTAGTGTCTCACTTTTTGGGATGATTGGGCTGATTGACACCCCCTGCTACCGGCTGATTGGCCACAAATCTGCAGGGGGTGGCATTGCACAAGCAGTTCACAAGAACTGCTTGTGCAATGATAAATGCTGACTGCATATGCTGTCGGCATTTATCGATGTGCGGCGGACATGATACGCTACATCCGCACTTTAATAAATTGGCCCCTTGGTATTAGCTTCAAAATCAACTTAAACAACTTCAAAACTCAATTTTAAAAAATATTTAGAATATGGTAATATTTATGTCATATGCATAAATATTTTTCATATTTAATAATCCTTAAATATTATTTCTGGGTGTTAATCTTTTCACTGCCTGAAGAAGTTCCAAGGAAATGCTTCTTTACCGTGCTGCCTGTTTAATGTCACATCAACCCTACCAGCGCTTGCCAGGACATGAAAGGTAACCTAAGGCACGTTTTTTTAATAATATTGTTTCAAGCAAGGTTTTCAGGCTTGTACAAATTGACATTATCATTGGTTGCTTCAAGAATCAACTTCAGTCAAGCCAATCTGAGCAACCTTATGTATACTATTATTGTTAACAGCGCACAGCAAGAATCAAAAAAGTTCTAAGTAAAAACAAAGTTTTAGAGTGCTTTTTTAAATTAAATATTTCACAAATCTTTATAGCATTTGTCAAATCTGCCACTCCCTCCTTTGTACACAGAAAAACTATATAAAATATAGTAGTGTTAGATGATTTTCTAAGAAATATAATAATAACAATACAAGCAACACACGGGATAGTTAGCTATAGTGCTTAGAATAGCGAATGTTTAGGGATGAACAAATGTTTTGCAGCATTCGAAAAATGAAACAAATGTTAACACATTTATGTTTGTTTGTTTCATATTTTAAATGTTTGTACAACATTCTAAAATTAGTTGAATGTAATATTATTTCTAAAGCTATCCAGTGTAATATTCAATTTGAATTACAGTAATTTGAATATTGCATAATTTGAATAGAAAATTTCAAATTGATATATTTCTAAGTATTTCTAATGCTCTCTTTAAATGTATTATTCAAATTATGCAATATTCAAAATAGAAAAATTTGAATAAATATTTGTATCTACTATGTATCAATTAACTAAATTCCCTACCACATGAGCTATTGAACTTCTAAATAGTATATGTTAAATTGAATGTTACATTCAAAATTGTGAATATGGACATACAAAAACTAAAGTAACATTCGAAAACCGGAAATAACATTTGATTACTGAATTTTAATGGATTTTCTTTTTTATCAGCATTCGATTGTCCGAAATAATTTCACCACATTCATCCATCCCTAGTGTTTGGACAAATGGTACCACATTAAAGCCTTCTAGAGAGAGAGAGAGATGTGTGTTTGTGTAAATATGTAGGTGTTGTCTATGTTGACATAGCTGAACCAAAATAAAACTATGGTGAGTAACATGCACACTATTTTAGGATTGATGCTTAGCGTGCATATTCATTATTAAGTCATCTGAAAGGCATTTTAAAGCCACATCTCCTGTTAAACAGGAAGCAAATATTAGTAAACTGGGGATGAAAAAAGTGTGTAAGATTCTGTTTTGCTCCATTGCTTAATTTTTAATGTATTAGCTTCATTAAATCTTAGAAGAATGTGTTTTCCTTTTTTGTTTACAGGCTGTTGGTACTGTCAGAGGCTATAGTTGTTATCTGTTAGCAACATAAGTTCAGCAAGTTTAATCCAATAATTTAATTAATGGGAAGAAATGTTGAACATATGATTTTAAAATGATTCCCATTTTATCTGCATGTTTTCTACATACAGGGAGTGCAGAATTATTAGGCAAGTTGTATTTTTGAGGATTAATTGTATTATTGAACAACAACCATGTTCTCAATGAACCCAAAAAACTCATTAATATCAAAGCTGAATAGTTTTGGAAGTAGTTTTTAGTTTGTTTTTAGTTTTAGCTATTTTAGGGGGATATCTGTGTGTGCAGGTGACTATTACTGTGCATAATTATTAGGCAACTTAACAAAAAACAAATATATACCCATTTCAATTATTTATTTTTACCAGTGAAACCAATATAACATCTCAACATTCACAAATATACATTTCTGACATTCAAAAACAAAACAAAAACAAATCAGTGACCAATATAGCCACCTTTCTTTGCAAGGACACTCAAAAGCCTGCCATCCATGGATTCTGTCAGTGTTTTGATCTGTTCACCATCAACATTGCGTGCAGCAGCAACCACAGCCTCCCAGACACTGTTCAGAGAGGTGTACTGTTTTCCCTCCTTGTAAATCTCACATTTGATGATGGACCACAGGTTCTCAATGGGGTTCAGATCAGGTGAACAAGGAGGCCATGTCATTAGATTTTCTTCTTTTATACCCTTTCTTGCCAGCCACACTGTGGAGTACTTGGACGCGTGTGATGGAGCATTGTCCTGCATGAAAATCATGTTTTTCTTGAAGGATGCAGACTTCTTCCTGTACCACTGCTTGAAGAAGGTGTCTTCCAGAAACTGGCAGTAGGACTGGGAGTTGAGCTTGACTCCATCCTCAACCCAAAAAGGCCCCACAAGCTCATCTTTGATGATACCAGCCCAAACCAGTACTCCACCTCCACCTTGCTGGCATTTGAGTCGGACTGGAGCTCTCTGCCCTTTACCAATCCAGCCACGGGCCCATCCATCTGGCCCATCAAGACTCACTCTCATTTCATCAGTCCATAAAACCTTAGAAAAATCAGTCTTGAGATATTTCTTGGCCCAGTCTTGACGTTTCAGCTTGTGTGTCTTGTTCAGTGGTGGTCGTCTTTCAACCTTTCTTACCTTGGCCATGTCTCTGAGTATTGCACACCTTGTGCTTTTGGGCACTCCAGTGATGTTGCAGCTCGGAAATATGGCCAAACTGGTGGCAAGAGGCATCTTGGCAGCTGCATGCTTGACTTTTCTCAGTTCATGGGCAGTTATTTTGCGCCTTGGTTTTTCCACATGCTTCTTGCGACCCTGTTGACTATTTTGAATGAAACGCTTGATTGTTCGATGATCACGCTTCAGAAGCTTTGCAATTTTAAGAGTGCTGCATCCCTCTGCAAGATATCTCACTATTTTTTACTTTTCTGAGCCTGTCAAGTCCTTCTTTTGACCCATTTTGCCAAAGGAAAGGAAGTTGCCTAATAATTATGCACACCTGATATAGGGTGTTGATGTCATTAGACCACACCCCTTCTCATTACAGAGATGCACATCACCTAATATGCTTAATTGGTAGTAGGCTTTCGAGCCTATACAGCTTGGAGTAAGACAACATGCATAAAGAGGATGATGTGGTCAAAATACTAATTTGCCTAATAATTCTGCACTCCCTGTATACAGTATGTTAAGTTCCTGATGAAGATTTCGCTGTAAAAAAATAGAAACTATACAGCCCTGGATAAATCAAATATATCCAAAACGTATAATATACCCAAAGGAGTATGTGACTTAAAGGGACATTTTAATACAAACATTATATGCTCTAATTTGTGACTGTGTTTAACTGCAGCAGGGCAGCAAAATACGTAAGTAAAGTCCCGGCTGGTGAGCCACTCTATTGTGAAAGTCACATGACCTGTCCAATCCCCTAATCTATACTATAATCGCGTTTGTAACGTGTCCGTCGCCAGTTGTGCATGCATCCTCAAAGAAATGTTGGCTGCGCGTGCAACCAAAAGACTCCACCTGGATGAAATAGCAGGGTGGTGGAAGAATCCACCAAAGGTGGATTCTTTCACCACCCGGCCCTTTTTTAGAATCCACCTTAATGCAGCGTAACCACACAACCACCCGCACAAAATAACTAAAAAACACATAACCGCCCGCAAGAAATAAAAATAAAAACACGTAACCACCCGCACGAAGTATAACAAAAAAACCTAACCTCCCGCACAAAGTATTAACAAACGCCTAAACCGTCAACCCCCACATTGCAAAATAATAAAGTAATTAACTCCTAATCCGCAAATAACATAATTCAAATATTAGCCCCTAAACCGCCAACCCCTAAATCACAATAAACCTATTTAACCTATTAACTCTTAAACCGCCAACCCCCACATTGCAATAAAGCTAATTAACCTCTAAACCACCAAACCCACACATCGCAATAACCCTAATTAACCTAATAACCCCATAAACAGTCAATCCCCCACATCGCAATAACCCTAATTAATATATTAAAATAAAAGAAAACTAACATTAAATTACAAAAAATAAAAAGTCAAACATTACAGAAAAAAATAAACAAAATTATCAAAAATAAAAAAAAATTATACCTAATCCCTATGAAAATAAAAAAGCCCCCCAAAATAAACACCTCCTAATCTAAACTACCAATAGCCCTTAAAAAGGTTAAACAGCTCTTTTACCTCTAAAAAATACTAAGTCCCCCCTAACAGCAAAAACCATAAACCAAACCCCCCAAAATAAAAAACCTAACACTTAAAAAAACTTAACTACCCATTGCCCCTAAAAGGGCATTTGTATGGGCATTGCCCTTAAAAGAACATTCAGCTCTTTTACTGCCCTTAAAAAGGTAATCAGCTCTTTTTCAAGACCAAGAAACCCTAATCTAAAAAAAGTGAGTACCTATTTGGGGCTTAGATTTAGGCTTTTTTATTTTCATTTTTATTTTTTTGTTTGTTTTGTTTTTAGATTAGGGTTTTTTTGGGCTTGAAAAAGATCTGATTGCCCTTTTAAGGGCAGTAAAAGAGCTGAATTGGTAGTTTTATTTTTTTTTAGTATTAGTATTTTTTAGAGGTAAAAATCTGTTAAAACTTAGGGCAATGGCCTACAAAAGGCCCTTTTAAGGGCTATTGGTAGTTTAGTATTAGATTAGGGGGTGTTTTTATTTGGGGGGCTTTTTTATTTTTATAGGGGCATTAGTTTAGGTTTACATTTTTTATTTTGGATAGAGTTGTTTATTTTTTCCTATAATTTACCTTTTTTATTTTTTGTAACTTTAGCTTGGGGATGGAAGTTTTTAAACATAGACTGTCCTCTAGGCAAGCTTATCGCCTAGTGATATATAATAATGAAACTTAGTAAATATGTCATAACTTTACTATGTATGGTTGAGAGGTAAGAAGGGAAAATGTTAATCTATTGCAAACTTACAAGTATATAAAGTGATTTAATAAAGTTCTATAGGAAAACCATGTTTGTGGAGAGAAAATAACTAGAATTTGTGATTTGATATAATAGGTAGAAAATGCAGGAAAAAAATTGCAATTGTAGAAAAAAAAGTAGTAGATACATGGAGTAGCCCCTTATGTTGTAAGTCCTGGCCATTTTAATTTAAACATTCTTTTGAGGACTATTGTTTTTCCTTTCATGATTAAAATATAACATACAATTTTAAACAACTTTCCAATTTTCTTCTGTTATCAAATGTGCTTCATTCTCTTGGTATCCTTTGTTAAAGGAGCAGGATTGCTCTACTGGGAGCTACCTGAAGACATCTAGTCAGCCAATGATGAGACAAATGAGTGTAGGCACCAATCAGCAGTTAGCTCCTAGTAGTGTAGGAAATGTACATATTCTGTTTTCCGCAAAGGATACCAAAAGAATAAAGTAAATTTAAAAATAGAAGTGAATTTACAAGTGTCTATTCTATCTGAATAGTGCAACTTTTTTTTTTTTTTTTACTTTCACATCACTTTAAAGCAGGAGTTAACAAAAATATATACTACATAGGAATGAATGTTTGATAGGTAGGGGAAAATATATTTCCAAGCAAATTTGATAATAGAAGTAAACTTTTTATTTAAATGATATGCTCTGTCCAAATCACAAAAGAACATATTTTAAAGGGACAGATAAATGTAACTAAATGTAAACGTATAGTTACAAGCAAGTATTCCTGCCATAAGAACATCTTGCACATCGGAAGGTTTCATTATCACTTTATGCCCCTGTAAGTGTAATAAATAACTTAAAAAAAAATACATTGTGCTGATTTTCAGACTCCTAATCAAACCCCAAAGTCATAGATGCATACTGATTTCTACAGACTCCTGGTTGTTTAATGGGTCTTTTCATATGCAGAGGAGGGGGGTATTGGCTCTTCTTGCTCTCCCAGACCCTTTCAGTGGGTGTCCCAGCCTACCCTCATCAACAGTGCTAAACTGGGAACTTCTAAGTAAGTTTTTGAAAGGTTTTATACTGGATTTTTATATCTGTATCTGTGTATATTCTTCTTTATAGTAGTGTCTATTACATGCAGTTATATGAAAATCGGTGTATACAGTCCCTTTAATGTTTGCATACTCTAAATTAAGCCCATCCTATTTCAAATGCAATTATGGGGTGAAAATCTGCAATCAAAAACCAGTGACAGGTTGTATCTAGTGAGCTATTATCTTCAATAGGAGTGGGCACTAGAAGCTATAACAAGTAACAATGTGTATTTTAAAGGGACCAGAAGTGATAAATTATTTACCTTTAGTGAACTAATGTATTAAATGGTGAGAACTGTGTAACATACATACACTTATAAATACATATGTATATGTGACGGACTCTGGCTACCCCGACTAGCTATCTCAGCCAAACGGTCCTCCTCTAGCCTGGAACCTGTAGCTGTAGAGCGGGAAAAGTGATTTTAGCAAGAGTCCACCCTAATAACCAGACAAGACCAGTATTAAGGTGAAACACCGACAGACTTTATTGGGACAAACACACTGCTTATATACACATTGGCCATCTTGATAAAAGCCTTATCTGATCCCAAGATTCCCGCCCCTCCAGACAGGCTGATGCCTCCATAGGAATAATAGTCACATAGGGATCCCATAATAGCTAGGTCGTGGTTTCGGGGTGATCCCAAGGGAAGCAGCGGCTGTTCCCAGTTACCATTGGAGAGCTCCGGGCCCCCGAGATGTCCCAGTCCAAAAAGCATCATGATCCATCGCTGGGGCCCGGAGCGGCAGTTAGTCAAAGGGTATGCCGGGTAAGCCAGAGGTAGGGAGGGGTGAGCTCCCTCCTGGCAATCACCCCAACACTTGCCTCTCAAGGGTAGTACAAGGTCCCAAAAGAGCAGAGCTCTCGGGCAAAGGTTCTCCGGAGTGACCTAGGTCAAAGTTCAGCAGGGATCCTTAGCGAGCCTGTGTGTTAGAACATTTTATTAGTGTGCTGTTGATTGTATATATTTGTGTTTACACCTACAGAGGGGTTAAAGACAGCTCCACAGCAGCAACTTGTTACTGGGACCTAGGGGGTGCGATCACATAAGTTTGCATAAGTTTCAGCGCAAATGCTGAAACCCACGTCGCCTGACTCACATGACGCTGCCAGATGATATACTGGCGTAAGTAGGCCAAACTGACGACGTTCAGAAAATGTTCGCAACTACACATTTATAGCGTCGCCAGTACTTTATGCCAGTATATTGCACGCACGATTGGAGATCAACGAGTAGGAGTGTTTGTGTTGACATCACACTTAAAAATTCAAACCAAAACCAATTAATAAACCGACACATCAAAACGCCATTCAAAACTGCTATGTAAACTCATGTGTAACCGCCATATTTTGCCTGTGTTTGGATTGTTAATTGAGCTACAACACCGGGCCCAGGAGCAGAGGAGGTATAGAGAGAGAGAGAGGAGCAAACGCCAGAGCTGTAGAGTGAGTTAGTATTTAATTGAGGAGGAGTAGGACACATATTGCACACATTGCATGCATAATATACAAATACACCACACTTTTATTTTCATACACCTGACACATTTAATATTTTGTTTTATACAATATGAAAGCTTGGTTGCGATTGTGTGAGACTGGAACTGTGTGGGAGTGACTGGGGTGTGTGTGTGGTGTGAGAAGTGTAAGGGTTAAATGTTTATGTGCGACTGAAATGTATGTGAGTGCACATGCGTTAGGTGTTTGTTGAGCCTTCCAGGGACTTACGCAGTTTTACTGGGCGCAAGGGTTGCTGCGCCTGCCTATGTGTGGCTAGCTGAAACTGCTGTGAAATAAATCCATTCTGCACACGTAAATTCATGCGTTGCCTTTGGTGGTTTTTGTGCATGTTGCCAAGTATGTGATTGAGGCCCTGGTGAGCCAATGACAAGAGGCATATCTGTGTAGACACCAACCACCAGCTATATCCTAGTAGTGTTTTGTTGATCCTAATTATGCATTTTAACAAAGGATTCCAAGAGAACAAAGTCAATTTAATCATTGTACTAAATGATTAATTCTCTTAAAATTACATGCTCTATTTGAACCATTATTGTTTAATTTTGACTTTCATGTATCTTTAAATATGTTTGAATAACAGAAGAAATTAAGCCAACAGCTAGTAAATTGTACCAGTAGACCTGGCTTTTGTCGGAGGGTATGTTAACTTTTCACATGATGGGCCACATTGTAATTTTTATCTTTTCATGACATGAGCAAGTATTAAAAATACAGCTAATCAAAAGAGAAAAAATATATAGCTTACTTCTATATAAATATTCTGTGTTTTAGTGAAATAATGTTTGTTGTCTTGGCATGCACAAGTAGCAATGTGTCTATTATTGTACATGCCCAGACCAGACACACAGATGATCTCCACCAGTTTCTCCTACACCTCTGTCAATACACATTTTCTGCTTGAAGAAGAATATTGTTATGCCGTCATGAAAGACCTTTTTTCTGTTTAGAAGGATGCTAAAATTGAACTTGAACCAAAGATTATTCACACTATATAACCTGTTGTGAGATCTTAGTTCCTCTACAAATGTTTATTGTGCATGTGAAAGAGTATTGTTTAACTTTTATTAGCCTTTTTTTTTTCCATGCAAAAATATTTTTATGTTAAGGCTGTTTATTTTGATTTTGACACTTAATAGGAAATGTATTACCGTGTACAGTTGGGACTTAAAGGACATTTTTTGTAAAGCAAATGTGCTTTGTCACACAGTCCCTATTAGCCCAAAAAGGTGTAACCTGCAAATCAAATAGTTGTTGTGGGCTATGTGCATTATTGTGAGAATATAGTTTACAGAATTAGTTTTTTCACCTTTCTAGGGAGTGTGGGACAAAGCACAATTGTTATACAAAAGCAAACAGTCTGACACTAAACCCAAAAATTTCCTTTATGATTCAGGTACAGAATACAATTTTAAACAACATTCCAATTTACTTATATTATCTAATGTGTTTAATTCTTTAGATATCCTTTGTTGAAGAAATAGCAAAGCGCATGGGTGACCCAATCACACGAGGCATCTATGTGCAGCCACCAATCAGCAGCTACTGAGCATATCTAGATATTATTTTCAGCAAAGAATATCAAGACAATGAAGCAAATTAGATAATAGAAGTAAATTAGAGTTGTTTAAAATTGCATGTTCTTTCTAAATCATGAAAGAAAAAATTTGTGTTTCATGTCCCTTTAATGTCCCTTTTAAACTAATTAGTCACTGGCTTACACTCCCCATTGGTGGACAGTGACACATTTCACAAATATAAAAACAAGGTTGTTTTCCTTCCGTAAGGCAGGGAGAGTCCACAACTTCATTCCTTACTGTTGGAAAATACAACACCTGGACACCAGGAGGAGACAAAGACACCCCAGCCAAAGGCTTAAATATCCCTCCCACTTCCCCTATCCTCCAGTCATTCTTTGCCTTTCGTCAGCTACTTCTCTATCTTTCTGGTTGAGCAGTGTCATCCGCTTACAGCCTCCTGAGAGGATAACGGTTCCTTCCACTAGAGCAGTGGCTTCCTCTTGGGCTTTTAAGAATGAAGCCTCAATAGATCAGATTTGTAAGGCTGGTCCTCCTTACACACTTTTTCTAAATTTTACAAGTTTAATGTGTTTGCTTCGGCTGAAGCAGCTTTCGGGAGAAAAGTTTTGCAGGCTGTGGTGCCCTCAGAATAGGGTCCGCGTCTTTTTTCTGTTCCCTCACGTTATTCATTCAGAGTCCTCTGGAGCTTGGGTATAGTTTTCCCAACAGTAAGGAATTAAGTTGTGGACTCTCCCTGCCTTATGGAAGGAAAACATAATTTATGCTTACCAGATAAATACCTTTCCTTCCTGGCAGGGAGAGTCCATGACCCCGCCCATATTTTTTTTTTTTTTTTTTGCTGGGCGGCTCCCTTTTTAGATTATTTCTTCTGGCAACTTTTATACCCTTATGTTTCTCTTACTTCTGCTTGTTCCCTCTGCAAAATGACTGAGGGATAGGGGAAGTGGGAGAGATATTTAAGCCTTTAGCTGGGGTGTCTTTGCCTCCTGCTGGTGACCAGGTGTTGTATTTCCCAACAGTAAAGAATGAAGTCATGGACTCTCCCTGCCAGGAAGGAAAGGAATTTATCTGGTAAGCATAAATTATCTTTTTCTCAGCACATCCGTTTTAATCAAATTAAAAAAAAAAGAATAATGCATTTTTAAAATGACTTATGTAAGTGTAACCAAATAATGACAACAATTATTTTTCTTATCTTTATTTGGAAACTATGGCAACACATTAGCAGATCTTTGGCAACTTTAAAGGGACATTATTATACAATAACAAAAATATTCTTATGAATTCTGTTCCAAATGTGTCTTGGTAACTATATATGATGATCAGTCTCTTGTTTGATCATTATCAGCAACCGTTTTGCATGTCAATTTCATCACAATCCGCAACTTTTATTGTTTATCTGCAGCAAATTTTAGTGAAGGTCAATTTTCATGTGAAAATGCCCGGTTTAAAAAAAAAAAAAAAAGATTAAAAACAGGGGCGCACTTTCATTCATGAAAATTGACATTTCACCGGTTTTCTTAAAATATACTTACCTTTTCTTCTTGAAGCCGCTCCAGTGCTTCACCAGCCCTTCGCAAGCTTCTTCATATGTCAGCAATGACGATTCTGGCATCCTCCAATCAGGGCTTCCCCCACCTCCCGGGGGAATCATTGCCTGAGGCAACGCCGTGATTGGAGGAAGCCGGTTTCGTCATTGCTGAGTAAGTAAACCAGGAAGAAGCAGGCGGGGCATCATTTAAGAACGGCAATCCGGCGTTACAGAAGAAAATGGTAAATATTTTTAAAATGCAATGCAATGTCAATTTTCATCAAATAAAAGTGCCCCTGTTTTTAATAGTTTTTTTAAAAAACGGGCACTTTCACGTGAGATTAAAATGTCAGATAGTGCATTCAATTTTAAACAACTTTCCAATTTACATTTATCAGCAAAATTGCGTTGCTAACTTGGTTTTCTTTGTTGAAGGCAAATCCTAGGTAGTCTCATAGGCTGATTTCTAAGCACTTGAAGTCCGCCTTTTATCTCAATGCATTTGATTAGCTTTTTACAGCTAGACAGCGCATGTGTGTCATATAGATAACATTGTGCTCACTCCTGTGGAGTTATGCACGAACCATCACTAATTAGCTGAAATGCAAGTCTGTCAAAAGCATTGAGATAAGGGGCAGTCTGCAGAGGCTTGGCTAATAGGTAATCAAAGAGGTAAACAGTATATTAATATAACTGTGTTGGTTATGCAAAACTGGGGAATGGGTAATAAAAGGGATTATCTATCTTTTTAAACAATAACAATTTTCAAGTAGACTGTCCCTTTAACATGCCAGTCCTGTTTTTCTGATAACAATTGAAATGCTCACTGCTTAAAGGGACAATTAACTTAAATACTAATGTTATATAATTCTGCACAGAGTGCAGAATTATGTAGCGTTATCTTAGCGACACCTTTTAAAAATCAAAAGATTTGAGAGATTTTAGCTCTCAAAGTTGCACTTACCTGGTCTCCTCTCCAGGCTCTTCTGATCAGGTCTTCTTTATCAAAAGCAGTTTGTGGGTGCGCTGTGGGAGCGAGCTACATTTAGTTCAATAGCGCGATTGGGCGTGCTGCGATTAGACAGCGCGTACGCGAACTGCTTTTGAAAAAGAAGACCTGATCAGAAGAGCCTGGAGAGGAGACCAGGTAGTATGTGCAAAATTATATAACATTATTTTTTAAGTTTACTGTCTCTTTAACATCACATTTATGGAACCATTTTTCGTTTATTAAATTAAACATGTAAAAGGACTTGATAAACATTGGACAACACTTTTTGAGTTCTTACCCAGTACCCCAAAAGTTTTCAAATGTAACATTGGTTTCTCCAACATAGGTGTGTCCGGTCCACGGCGTCATCCTTACTTGTGGGATATTCTCTTCCCCAACAGGAAATGGCAAAGAGCCCAGCAAAGCTGGTCACATGATCCCTCCTAGGCTCCGCCTACCCCAGTCATTCTCTTTGCCGTTGTACAGGCAACATCTCCACGGAGATGGCTTAGAGTTTTTTAGTGTTTAACTGTAGTTTTTATTATTCAATCAAGAGTTTGTTATTTTAAAATAGTGCTGGTATGTACTATTTACTCAGAAACAGAAAAGAGATGAAGATTTCTGTTTGTATGAGGAAAATGATTTTAGCACCGTAACTAAAATCCATGGCTGTTCCACACAGGACTGTTGAGAGCAATTAACTTCAGTTGGGGGAACAGTGTGCAGTCTCTTACTGCTTGAGGTATGACACATTCTAACAAGACGATGTAATGCTGGAAGCTGTCATTTTCCCTATGGGATCCGGTAAGCCATGTTTATTAAGATAGTAAATAAGGGCTTCACAAGGGCTTATTAAGACTGTAGACTTTTTCTGGGCTAAATCGATTCATTATTAACACATATTTAGCCTTGAGGAATCATTTATTCTGGGTATTTTGATATGATTATATCGGCAGGCACTGTTTTAGACACCTTATTCTTTAGGGGCTTTCCCTAATCATAGTCAGAGCCTCATTTTCGCGCCGGTATGGCGCACTTGTTTTTGAGGACAGCATGGCATGCAGCTGCATGTGTGTGGAGCTCTGATACATAGAAAAGTCTTTCTGAAGGCATCATTTGGTATCGTATTCCCCTTTGGGCTTGGTTGGGTCTCAGCAAAGCAGATTCCAGGGACTGTTAAGGGGTTAAATATAAAAACGGCTCCGGTTCCGTTATTTTAAGGGTTAAAGCTTCCAAATTTGGTGTGCAATACTTTTAAGGCTTTAAGACACTGTGGTGAAATTTTGGTGAATTTTGAACAATTCCTTCATACTTTTTCGCAATTGCAATAATAAAGTGTGTTTAGTTTAAAATTTAAAGTGACAGTAACGGTTTTATTTTAAAACGTTTTTTGTGCTTTGTTATCAAGTTTATGCCTGTTTAACATGTCTGAACTACCAGATAGATTGTGTTCTGACTGTGGGGAAACCAAGGTTCCTTCTCATTTAACTATATGTATTTTATGTCATAAAAAAATTTAGTAAAAATGATGCCCAAGATGATTCCTCAAGTGAGGGGAGTAAGCATGGTACTGCATCATCCCCTCCTTCGTCTACACCAGTCTTGCCCATACAGGAGGCCCCTAGTACATCTAGTGCGCCAATACTCCTTACTATGCAACATTTAACGGCTGTAATGGATAATTCTATCAAAAACATTTTAGCCAATATGCCCACTTATCAGCGAAAGCGCGACTGCTCTGTTTTAGAAAATTCTGTAGAGCATGAGAACGCTGATGATATGGTTTCTGAAGGGCCCCTACACCAGTCTGAGGGGGCCAGGGAGGTTTTGTCTGAGGGAGAAATTTCAGATTCAGGAAACATTTCTCAACAAGCTGAACCTGATGTGATTACTTTTAAATTTAAGTTGGAACATCTCCGCGCTCTGCTTAAGGAGGTGTTATCCAATTTGGATGATTGTGATTATCTGGTCATTCCAGAACCACTATGTAAAATGGAAAAGTTCTTAGAGGCCCCGGGGCCCCCCGAAGCTTTTCCTATATCCAAGCGGGTGGCGTACATTGTTAGTAAAGAATGGGACAGGCCCGGTATACCTTTAGTACCTCCCCCCATATTTATAAAATTGTTTTCCTATAGTCGACCCCAGAAAGGACTGATGGCAGACAGTCCCCAAGGTCGAGGGGGCGGTTTCTACTCTACACAAGCGCGCCACTATACCCATAGAAGATAGTTGTGCTTTCCAAGATCCTATGGATAAAAAATTAGAAGGTCTGCTAAAGATGTTTGTTCAGCAAGGTTCCCTTCTACAACCAATTGCATGCATTGTCCCTGTCACTGCAGCCGCGTGTTTCTAGTTTGATGAGCTAGGAAAGGCGATTATTAGTAATTCTTCTTCTTATGAGGAGATTATGGACAGAATTCGTGCTCTTAAATTGGCTAATTCTTTCACCCTAGACGCCACCTTGCAATTGGCTAGGTTAGCGGCGAAAAAATTCTGGGTTTGCTATTGTGGCGCAGAGCGCTTTGGTTAAAATCTTGGGCAGCGGATGCGTCTTCCAAGAACAAATTGCTTGACATTCCTTTCAAGGGGAAAACACTCTTTGGCCCTGACTTGAAAGAGATTATCTCTGATATCACTGGGGGCAAGGGCCACGCCCTTCCTCAGGATAGGTCTTTTCAAGACCAAAAATAAACCTAAGTTTCGTCCCTTTCGCAGAAACGGATCAGCCCCAAGGGCTACGTCCTCTAAGCAGGAAGGTAATACTTCTCAAGCCAATCCAGCCTGGAGACCTATGCAAGGCTGGAGCAAAGGAAAGCAGGCCAGGAAACCTGCCACTGCTACCAAGACAGCATGAAATGCGGGCCCCCGATCCGGGACCGGATCTGGTGGGGGGCAGACTCTCTCTCTTCGCTCAGGCTTGGGAAAGAGATGTTCTGGATCCTTGGGCGCTAGAAATAGTCTCCCAAGGTTATTCTCTGGAGTTCAAGGGGCTTCCTCCAAGGGGGAGGTTCCACAGGTCTCAGTTGTCTTCAGACCACATAAGAAGACAGGCATTCTTACATTGGGTAGAAGACCTGCTAAAAATGGGAGTGATTCATCCTGTTCCATTAGGAGAACAAGGGATGGGGTTCTACTCCAATCTGTTCATAGTTCCCAAAAAAGAGGGAACGTTCAGACCAATCTTAGATCTCAAGATCTTGAACAAGTTTCTCAAGGTTCCATCGTTCAAGATGGAAACCATTCGAACACTTCTTCCTTCCATCCAGGAAGGTCAATTCATGACCAAGGTGGATTTCAAGGATGCGTATCTACATATTCCTATCCACAAGGAACATCATCGGTTCCTAAGGTTTGCATTCCTGGACAAGCATTTCCAGTTCGTGGCATTTTCTTTCGGATTAGCCACTGCTCCTAGGATTTTCTCATAGGTACTAGGGTCCCTTCTGGCGGTGCTAAGACCAAGGGGCATTGCTGTAGTACCTTACTTGGACGACATTCTGATTCGAGCGTCGTCCCTTCCTCAAGTAAAGGCTCACACGGACATTGTCCTGGCCTTTCTCAGATCTCACGGATGGAAAGTGAACGTGGAAAAGAGTTCTCTATCTCCGTCAACGAGGGTTCCCTTCTTGGGAACTATAATAGACTCCTTAGAAATGAGGATTTTTCTGACAGAAGCCAGAAAAACAAAACTTCTAGACTCTTGTCGGATACTTCATTCCGTTCCTCTTCCTTCCATAGCGCAGTGCATGGAAGTGATAGGTTTGATGGTAGCGGCAATGGACATAGTTCCTTTTGTGCGCATTCATCTAAGACCATTACAACTGTTCATGCTCAGTCAGTGGAATGGGGACTATTCAGACTTGTCTCCGAAGATACAAGTAAATCAGAGGACCAGAGACTCATTCCGTTGGTGGCTGTCCCTGGACAACCTGTCACAAGGGATGACCTTCCGCAGACCAGAGTGGGTCATTGTCACGACCGACGCCAGTCTGATGGGCTGGGGCGCGGTCTGGGGATCCCTGAAAGCTCAGGGTCTTTGGTCTCGGGTAGAATCTCTTCTACCGATAAATATTCTGGAACTGAGAGCGATATTCAATGCTCTCAAAGCTTGGCCTCAGCTAGCGAGGGCCAAGTTCATACATCAACCATCAGGGGGGAACAAGGAGTTCCCTAGCGATGGAAGAAGTGACCAAAATCATTCTATGGGCGGAGTCTCACTCCTGCCACCTGTCTGCTATCCACATCCCAGGAGTGGAAAATTGGGAAGCGGATTTTCTGAGTCGTCAGACATTGCATCCGGGGGAGTGGGAACTCCATCCGGAAATCTTTGCCCAAGTCACTCAACCGTGGGGCATTCCAGACATGGATCTGATGGCCTCTCGTCAGAACTTCAGAGTTCCTTACTACGGGTACAGATCCAGGGATCCCAAGGCGGCTCTAGTGGATGCACTAGTAGCACCTTGGACCTTCAAACTAGCTTATGTGTTCCCGCCGTTTCCTCTCATCCCCAGGCTGGTAGCCAGGATCAATCAGGAGAGGGCGTCGGTGATTTTGATAGCTCCTGCGTGGCCACGCAGGACTTGGTATGCAGATCTGGTGAATATGTCATCGGCTCCACCATGGAAGCTACCTTTGAGAGACCTTCTTGTTCTAGGTCCGTTCGACCCACTCCAGCTGACTGCTTGGAGATTGAACGCTTGATCTTATCAAAGCGAGGGTTCTCAGATTCTGTTATTAATACTCTTGTTCAGGCCTGAAAGCCTGTAACCAGAAAAATTACCACATAATTTGGTATATCTGTTGGTGTGAATCTGCAGGATTCCCTTGGGACAAGGTTAAGATTCCTAAGAGTCTATCCTTCCTTCGAGAAGGATTGAAAAAAGGATTATCTGCAAGTTCCTTGATGGGACAGATTTCTGCCTTGTCTGTGTTACTTCACAAAAAGCTGGCAGCTGTGCCGGATGTTCTAGCCTTTGTTCAGGCTCTGGTTAGAATCAAGCCTGTTTACAAAATTTTGACTCCTCCTTGGAGTCTCAACCTAGTTCTTTCAGTTCTTCAGGGGGTTCCGTTTGAACCCTTACATTCCGTTGATATTAAGTTATTATCTTGGAAAGTTTTGTTTTTGGTTGCAATTTCTTCTGCTAGAAGAGTTTCAGAATTATCTGCTCTGCAGTGTTCTTCTCCTTATCTGGTGTTCCATGCAGATAAGGTGGTTTTGCGTACTAAACCTGGTTTTCTTCCAAAAGTTGTTTCTAACAAAAACATTAACCAGGAGATAGTTGTGCCTTCTTTGTGTCCTAATCCAGTTTCAAAGAAGGAACGTTTGTTGCACAACTTGGATGTAGTTCGTGCTCTCAAATTTTACTTAGCAGCTACTAAGGATTTCAGACAAACTTTGTCTTTGTTTGTTGTTTATTCTGGTAAACGGAGAGGTCAAAAAGCAACTTCTACCTCTCTCTCCTTCTGGATTAAAAGCATTATCCGATTGGCTTATGAGACTGCCGGACGGCAGCCTCCTGAAAGAATCACAGCTCACTCCACTAGGGCTGTGGCTTCCACATGGGCCTTCAAGAACGAGGCTTCTGTTGATCAGATATGTAAGGCAGCGACTTGGTCTTCACTGCACACTTTTTCTAAATTTTACAAATTTGATACTTTTGCTTCTTCTGAGGCTATTTTTGGGAGAAAGGTTTTGCAAGCCGTGGTGCCTTCCATTTAGGTGACCTGATTTGCTCCCTCCCTTCATCCGTGTCCTAAAGCTTTGGTATTGGTTCCCACAAGTAAGGATGACGCCGTGGACCGGACACACCTATGTTGGAGAAAACAGAATTTATGTTTACCTGATAAATTACTTTCTCCAACGGTGTGTCCGGTCCACGGCCCGCCCTGGTTTTTTTAATCAGGTCTGATAATTTATTTTCTTTAACTACAGTCACCACGGTAACATATGGTTTCTCCTATGCAAATATTCCTCCTTAACGTCGGTCGAATGACTGGGGTAGGCGGAGCCTAGGAGGGATCATGTGACCAGCTTTGCTGGGCTCTTTGCCATTTCCTGTTGGGGAAGAGAATATCCCACAAGTAAGGATGACGCCGTGGACCGGACACACCGTTGGAGAAAGTAATTTATCAGGTAAACATAAATTCTGTTTTTGCGCTCCCCCCCCCCCATATTGGATGAAGTGACCAAACAGATACAAATGCTTCTTGCTCAAATCACTTTAAAAAAAAAAAAATCCCTTAGAGAGATATCAGACACATCTCTATGGTTTTGGAGTACAGGTTAATTGCCTGTGTCCTCTATAAACTTCCTTACATGCTATTAAAAAAGTAAAATCAACACACAGGCCCTTTAATCTGTGATCACCAGTTTATTTGCCATTAATTGTGTTCATTTATCTTTACATTTTTAGAATAAAAAAAAAATGAATGACGCAGATAACTAGTTTGTGTGGTTTTCAGGAGTTAACAATTTCAAGCATCAGGGGTATAAATGGCAGAAGCATTTTGGGATTGTGATCACTAGGAAAATACAGACTAATGTCTAGAAATGGTCACAAATTAGCTAAAATACTGCAGTGCATTATCACTCAGGAGCATACCGATTTATCAGATTTTATTTCCAAGGTTTTATTTTTGTGGTACTTTTCCCAACAAGTGGCTAAAGTTTAGTTTTGTTTTAGAGTTCTGTTCTTTTCACATCATAAATTTACTTTACTAAAAAAAAAACTGTCACTACTTTCTGTCCAGATAAAATTCTCTGCTATATGTTGGGACAATTCTATTGGAAATCAGCTTGAAAATAAGTGAATACAACCTTGTTGTTTGCCACTAGAGGGGTCTGCAGCCTATACTAGTGACAATATAGGGACAGCACACTCACTGCATGCTCCACTAGTCGCAGAACGCTTTGTGGGCATTTGACAAAATAGTTTCGCTTGTTAACTCCTCTTTAGCACCCGTCTAGAGCTGTAACACAGACCAGAGGACAGGCTGCTGTGGGTGTTGCATACTGTACCTCAGAGTCAAAACCTAGTGTCTGAACATTAATAAACAGCAAGAGCTTGCTATGCCCCCTGGGCTTCAAATAGTACAGCATTCAACAAGGGAGAGAGGATCGCAGCACGAGGATGGAAACAGTCGTATCGGATTACAGTTTCAAAATATCGCTGGAACACATTAGCTGCCTCTACGCTATTAACTGGCTTTATAATTACATTGCTTATTTGTTAAAGAAGGTTTTGTCTTACTTTCTAATTAACATGGATGTTTCTGCTGGGACTTGAACTACTAAGAAGCATGTGGTTCTGGGCTAAAACTCTAATAATTATATTCAGGTCCAAAATAGTTGTTTATTGACTTTATCTGAGCCTTGATATTTTCCTATGGTTCTTGCTTTATTTATAAATAAAGTAGGGAAAAATACTTTGTTTTAAGATGCAATTGGTACTTATAATAAAACTTGAGCCTGATTGAGTTTGTAATTATTATGCAGGGCTGGTGTATTTAGGTGTCTTCAGAACAAATACTGGGCTTTATTTGGTTGGTTTTAAAATAAACAGAACGTCTCTTAAAGGGACACTGGCACCATCCTTACTGATGTTACACTTGAAGTCATTGCTAGTGACATTCTTTTGCTTTTGTTCTCTTATAAATGTAAAGTTTATCATAATATATTGAAGGGGTAGTCTAGTGTAAAAATAGAACATTCTATTTCAGGTATTTTTTTTTTAACCCCTTCAGATCAGGAGCAGATATTAACGATCAGAACAAAGTTCTGATGTAAACATTACAAGGAAAAAGAAAATCATGTGATTTTAACACTGGGATCAAATCCTGGGGGACTGCCTAGGTATGTCCCCCCAGGCAGATCTTCAACTTTGTCGACGCCAAAAAAAAAGGTAGGACGTTCATGCTGTCCAAATGGAGTTAAAGCCCAATGTCTTTAGGACACCATGGAATGTCCTAACGGTGTTTAATCGGTTAAACAATTATATTTTCTTACACTGCAAATGGTTAAATACATAGTCAAAGCTTTACTTTGCTTCAATCCAGGGGAAGACACGGCTGGTGAGCAAAAGAGAATCAGGGCTACTTATGTTTTCCTCAATCTCAGAATGGGTGTTACTGGAGTGCAAGGAGTTAAAAACAAAGTAAAAGAAGGGGTGTCTCCCACCCTCATTCCGGCTCTTACTCATATATTCAACCTATCCCTTTCTACCGGCTCATTCCCTTCAAACATGCAAATGTCACCCCATCCTCAAAAAACCCTCCATTGACCCTAACTCTCCTGCAAACTACCGCCCCATATCACTGCTCCTGCTAACTTCAAATATCCTGGAAAAACTAGCTTTTGATCGCCTAACCCACTTCCTGTACTCCAACTAATTGCTCGACCCCCTGCAATCTGGCTTCCGTCCCCAACACTCAACTGAGACTGCCCTCGCCATGGTTACTAACTATCTCCTTTCTGCTAAAAACAAAGGCTACTACTCTATACTCATCTTACTTGCCCTCTCTGCTGCATTTGACACTGTTGACCTTCTCCTACGGACTCTCAGCTCTCTTGGGCTCTGTGACACTGCTCTCTCCTGGATTTACTCTTATCTCTCTAACAGATCCTTCTCCATCTCTTTTGCTGGTGACTCCTTCTCTCCATTGCCTCTGTCTGTTGGAAGTACCTCAAGGCTCTGTCAGGGGTCCTCTACTCTTCTCTATTTACACTTCTTCACTGGGTAAACTCATCAACAGCTATGGCTTCAACTATCATCTCTATGCTGATGATACCCAGATCTACCTTTCCACCACTGCACTCTCTCCTTCGGTCAATTCTCACATCAGTGACTGGTTATCTGGCATTTCCTCCTGGATGGCCTCTCACCACCTAAAAATAAACATGTCCACGACTGAACTACTTCTTATCCCTCCTCTAACTCTACTCCAGTTTCTAATTTTTCCATCACTGTTGGTGGCACCACTATCTCCTCATCACCCCAAGTCCGCTGCCTTGGAGTCACACTTGACTCAAATCTGTCCTTCATTCTCCACATCCAATTGCTCTCTTCATCCTGCCGCAACCACCTACGGAATATCTCCAAAATGTGTCCGTTTCTGAGTGCTGAAACTACTAAACAGCTAATCCACTCCCTGGTAATTTTCTGACTTGACTACTGTAATAACTTACTATCTGGCCTCCCTCTCTCCCGCCTCTCTCCCCTTCAATACATCCTAAATGCATCTGCAAGGCTAATCCACCTCTCTCAACGCTCTGTTTCTGCTGCACTTCTCTGTGAGTCCCTTCACTGGCTCCCCATTAACAGCAGAATTAAATTCAAAATTCTCACCCTGACCTACAAAGCCCTCACCAATGCTGCCCCACCCTACCTGTCCTCACTCATCAACAAATATACTCCAGCCCGCCCCCTAAGATCCAACAATGAACTGCTTCTTGCGTTCTCTACCATCACCTCCTCTCATGCTAGACTACACTACTTCTCTCGTGTGGCACCAACCCTCTAGAACGCACTTACTCGAGCTGTCATACATTCCCCTAACCTCTCCTTCTTAAACGTTCCGTAAAGACCTTTTTGTTCAGAGACGTTTATCACCCAACTCATTAACAAATCAACTTCATTTACCTAACAGTTGCCCTCATCTATCTCCGCACTAACATCATTAGTCCCCAACTCCTGTTTCCCATCCTCCTACCCATCTAGATTGTAAGTTCCCACGGGAATAGGGCCCTCAATTCCCCCTGTATTTGTCTGTAAAATGTTGTCTTGTATTGTATTGTTTTTCTGTTGTACTTTTACCTTTGTACGCATGGGCAGCACTGCGGAATCTGTTGGCGCTTTATAAATAAGAATAATATTAACAGTAAAACGGTTCTAATGAGATGTAGTAGTTTATATTTTACACTAGATTTGCCTTTTAAAGCAAGAACACACAGAAATGATTGTGAAATATCTGCTTTTCATTAGTCTGAACATCCTTTACAGGTTAGATTTGTGCACGTTAAATATATTAGGTAATTATAAGACTTGGAGGTTTATTGATGAATATAGATTCATGTAAATTTTCCAAATCATTTTAGCTTTTCTTAATGGAGTCTAATCATTTGAATGTACACGGTAGTTCAAAAATTATATGTCCTAATTTGTTAGAGCATGAAATGTTTGCACTGCTCACTCTGGAATTCTATTGTTAAACCCCTACAAAGGGGTTAAGCGCATAGATACAGTCCTGCTCAGGAGCCAAAGAGAATTTCTTGCCCCCAACCGAAAACAGCTGGCGAGCCAATCAGCATTGACAGGCACACAACCCCTGTATACAGCTCAGGAACTGCAATGCTTGTGGCTCCCGAGTGGGACTTTATTAGGTATTTAACCCTTTTGTAGGGGTTTTAGTCCTATGGCCAGTAACGGGGAAAAAAGGTCTTAGAACATGTTATTTTTGGACTACAATGCCCCTTTAATAAAGTTTAGTAAAGCCAATGTAGTGTATCACTGCTAAGCAAGTTTCAATCATTTGTGCTTGTGGTATGCTTAGCTGCAGTGTATCCTATTTTACTTTTTGTTTTCAGTCTGTCATGTGAACAGAAGTAGTTTCACTTTGCTGTGGGTGTCAAGCAATGACTAGTACAGCATCACACACATATGTGAAATAGCTAGGAGAGGTATCTTACACTGACAAGCTGAGTTCAAGCATTATGTATAATGAAATGTCATTCTTTAAACCTGCTTACAAAGAACTCTCTAGGAATTAGTGCTTTAAAAGTAAATTAAAGGGACATAGAACTCATTTAGTGCAGGGACATATGGCATGTAAACGCTTAGTAATAAATTTAATTTAAAAAGAGGGATGGTTTCCTTTTTGAGCATTTTTTTAAGAGTGGCTACATTTCCATTGCTTTGAAACAAATATCAGAGAATACAGATTTGTTGTTTGTCTCTGAAGTGCATACAAGGAGCATACAGGTCAAATAGGAATAAGGCTAATCCGTGTACAAGTAGCCTCAGATCATCTCAGAAGATGTTAAAATGGAGACAATCTCAGAGTTAAATAGTCATAAAATAAGTTTTATTTATTTAACAATGTGTATTCCTAATTTTTTACATCCAATATTACAAGTTTTTTTATTTTTAAGGCCATATTTAGGAATTATATACAGACACTGCTGTGTTAATTTGAAATTAAATTGAAAAATGTTTTTAGGTAATGTTTAGGATAGCCAGCTGTCTGCTATAAACATATTTGATGACCAGCAGATGGCTGGAAGCAGTTGTTGGGGCTAATATTAGACTTCATATAAATGACCCTGCTGTCACTCTAGAAGTCCCATACCTGTATCCTACCTAGATGACCCTGTGTCCTCTCAAGAAGCCCCATACTCTTATAAGACCTCAGATCAGACCCATATGATCTTATGTTCTCTCTAGAAGCTGCATGTCAGTTTCAGACTTCAGATCAGACATAAATGACCCTGGATCCTCTCTAGATACACGTATCCGACCTAGATGAACCTGCATCCTCTCTAGAAGCCCCATACTCATCAGACCTCAGATCTATATGAGCTTATATTCTCTCTAGAAGTTGCATACCTGTTTCAGACCTCAGATCAGACCTACAGTATATGACCCTGTATCCTCTCTAGATACATGTATCCTACTTTGATGAATCTTCATCCTCTCTAGAAGCTGTATACCTCTATCAGACCTATATGACCACTCTCTAGATACTGTAACAACCTAGATGACCCTTTCATCTCCTATATGGCTTGTATGCTTTCTAGATTCTGCAGACCTGTATCAGACCTATATGAATGACCCTGTATACTGTCTAGAATCTGCATATCTGTATCAGACCTCAGAGCAGACCTATATGACCCCTTATCCTCTCTAGAAGCCCTTTATCTATAGCTGACCTCAGATCAGACCCTTATGAATGTGTCCTTCCTAAAAGCTGCACATTTGTATCAGATTTCAATTCAGACTCAACTGACCCTATTTTCTTCTCTATAGTCTCCATACCCATACACCAGATTAGACTCCAATGACCCTGCAGCCTCCTTTTAGGCCTCAGGTGAGACTCAAATGATCCTGTAGTCTGTCTTGAAGTTACAAGCCTATATCAGACTTCTTGAGCTGCAGTTCCTCTCTAAGCTACATACCCACATCAGACCACTGGCCTTAAAGCCTTTTACAAGCCCCTTAGCCACATGCCCTCACCCTACAGGCCTTATCATAATATCCCCTGAGCCTGCCGTTATCTGCTGTTCTTGTTTGCTCTGCATGTGCTGCATTGTCTATCATTAGCTACACATAGGGTTTGTGATTGGACAACTTTTATGACTAACCTGTGCATTCTCTAAAAGCTAAGTAGATATGTTACAATAGGAGACACACCAGTAGTAATGTCACCCCATCTGTAGACCTCATCAGTGCTAACCAGACTTCCGGTTAAAATACTATACTATCCAGATTAGTACTGAATACATGAGAACCCTTTTACTTTTTCAGACAAAATATTTTCAGCTTTAACTATTTTAATGCAATTTCTAAATATACCCTGAGTAGCTTCCTTATATCCAGACTGACTCTAATCAATGACTAATCACTGGTTAATCTGTAAACAATATCCTATGATTAAGCGCCAACAGAGGCGCGAAACACGTCAGAATAGCCATTGTCCTGGATTCTTGTCCATGTTTTTGCATCTCCTATGCTATTTTTAACATTTGAAATAAAGTAATCTCTGTTTTTTTTTGAATCTGTAAACAATATTACTCCTAACTCAATTCCCCTTATTGGTAGAAAAATGACTTGCAATATCCTAATCTGTCATATTTTGCTAAATGTGTGTGATGCTCTAACGCAGGGCTCGGCAAACTACAAATTAGGCTCACCGCATGTTTTCATACCTCCCAAACGTTACAATTTGTGCAGGACAGTCCCAAATTCAAGGGTCTGTTCCGCAGAGACACCCTTCAGCCCCGCATTGTTCCCGGCCCTCAGGCCACTCCTATTCGTCTAGATTGTCATGTATACCTGCTGCTGCACGTGGCTCAAGTTACTTTGGCACGTGGATCGACGCAGGCATAAGACTCTTCAAGTCTGCTGCTGATACAGACTGCCTTCTGTGGAAACAAGCTCAGGTGGGTCACGGTGCTGACAGTGACTGTCCGGGTCCAGGGGTGACCGTCTGACTGCACAAGTTGCAAGTTACTGCTGCGGCTCTGAACAGAGACTGTGGTGACCGTGTGACCCACTCTGACCCGGTTTGCGGCACTTCTAGCGGCCGGTCTGAGCAGAGTAGAGGATAGTCGCGCTCTTAGACACCAGCTGTGCTTCTTGTACTAAAGTTGTCAGCAGTTTTCGCTAGTAAGTAGATTTTTATGATCTTTTTCTCAGCACTCAAATCACAAAGAGATCTTAGTGTGTTAGATAGGCGACTCACTGTGTGTGGGTTTGCAGGAGAGAGGGGTAGATATGGGGGGCTGTATGATGGTGTGGGGAGTCAGTAGGGCAGATAGGGAATAAGCACTGTGATGGTATGGGGAGTCAGTAGGGCAGATAGGGAATGAGCACTGTGATGGTATGGGGAGTCAGTAGGGCAGATAGGGAATGAGCACTGTGATGGTGTGGGGAGTCAGTAGGGCAGATAGGGAATGAGCACTGTGATGGTGTGGGGAGTCAGTAGGGCAGATAGGGAATGAGCACTGTGATGGTGTGGGGAGTCAGTAGGGCAGATAGGGAATAAGCACTGTGATGGTATGGGGAGTCAGTAGGGCAGATAGGGAATGAGCACTGTGATGGTGTGGGGAGTCAGTAGGGCAGATCGGGAATGAGCACTGTGATGGTGTGGGGAGTCAGTAGGGCAGATAGGGAATGAGCACTGTGATGGTGTGGGGAGTCAGTAGGGCAGATAGGGAATGAGCACTGTGATGGTGTGGGGAGTCAGTAGGGCAGATAGGGAATGAGCACTGTGATGGTGTGGGGAGTCAGTAGGGCAGATAGGGAATGAGCACTGTGATGGTGTGGGGAGTCAGTAGGGCAGATAGGGAATGAGCACTGTGATGGTGTGGGGAGTCAGTAGGGCAGATAGGGAATGAGCACTGTGATGGTGTGGGGGAGAGGATCAAATTGTGTGGTGAGCAGGGGTGGGGGCTGTGTGATGGTGAGAGACAGGAGCAGATAAGGTCTGAGTGATATATCAGCACAAAGAGATGATCAGAGGGTGTGTCAGATTGGGGAGTGTGTGGGTTTTTGGAAAAAAGGAAGATAGGGTGAAACCTGGTGGGATGTATGATTAATTGGTTACCATGTTAGTTTTACAGTTCAGTTGCAATCTGGTTATCTTGTATTTTTTATGTATTTAATATTTCAAAATGTGTGGTGCGTCTCTTTCTAAGTATGTACATCATACCTCATTTTTTTTAAAGTGGTGCTAAGTTTATCTGTGCTGGCAGGGCAGTTATGGGAATCAGAAGCCCATTAGGAGGACCGTGAGGTGGGGGGTTTGAGCTCTATTAGTGGCGAAGTGTCCCTCTTTTAAATGTGGGGAAGTATGTGTTTTTGTATGGCCTTATAGTTAATAATATTTGTTTGTTTTCAATTTCATTAGATCATTTTAATTCTATAAGCAAAGTTTTATTAGAACACAGACAATCTAATTTTTTATGTATTGTCTATGGCTGTTTTAACGCCACAAATGCAGAGCTAAGTAGAGTGTATGCAGCGCTACTGTGAACTGTGGCTTGGAGCACCACAATATACATCAATATAACATCCTTAATTACAAGGAATGGTTCTGAGTGGCTTGTTTATTTGTCATATTTTTAATTTTGTCAATACATTTGTGAATTATTTTTTTTTTTATTGAATCGGCTACATAATATCCTAAATGTTGCCTATTATCCCACAAAGCCTAAAATATTTTCTATCCTGCGCTTTACAGAAAAAATATTTACAAACCCCAGCTCCAAAGAAAAAATATTCTCATCATTGAAAAAAATAAATAGTGGTGTACAGTTTACCTGTATGTAATGTACAAATTGTGCACCCTTCCCGCCTACTACTTTTTTGAGTGTGTCTGTTTATACATTGCCACATAAATGTCAGTATTTAATGTGCATTAGACATCATTTGACAAAAGAACATTAACCCTTTCCGAAGCCTACAGTGGTATTTGCTGCCCAATTTAAAGGGATATGAATTTTTCTTTCATGATTCAGATAGAGAATGCATTTAAAAAAAAAAAAAAACAAACAATTCCAATTTATTTCTCTTGTTCTTTTTTGAAGAGGTATCTAGATAGGTGCACATGGCTGAAGCAAAACATGATAGGACAGTGATGGCGAACCTTGGCACTACAGTTCCCATGATGCTTAGGCACTCTGAAGTCCATCACTGTGATAGAAAATAGTGCTGCCATCTAGTGTTCTTGCCGATGTATAACATTATTGCAAAACTGCTGCCATATAATGCACTCCTGAACTTACCTTCCTGATTATTAACAAAAGATAACAAGAACATAGAGGAAAAATTGATAATAGAAATAAATTGAAAAGTTGTTTGAAATTGTATGCTCTATCTGAATAATGAAAGAAAAAAAAATGGTTTATGTCCCTTTTTAAGATGATACATTTTTCTGTTTTTAAAAGTGATTTTTCCTTCTCCATGCGAACTGGAAATGACATATTTTTAAATTCTTTTTTATAAACACAAAAAACTTTTTATATTTTGAAGAGAGTAAAAGGTTGATGGAAAATGATGACAATTTAATGAAAGTTGTTTTGTTTTTTTCTTCGTAAAGAGAAAAAAAAATTGACCTTTTGCCCATATGTAGTTATGAATAGACTCTTGTACTCTCTTTTTAAGGAGTCCTTTCTGCTTATTAAACAACAATTCTAAAACACTTCACATAGAAAAGCACAGTACATTCATTCATATGCTACCGTGGAAGACTCCATGTTTTGCAAATAATTATATCAACAAAGGAAACATACATTACATGTAACGGAATAAAGTATATTGCACTATATATCCTAATAAAGGAACTCTGTCTTAAGAAGAAATAGATTTGCACATATTGTAGGTTTTTTAATATATATTATCTTTTTTTTTTTAAATGATGCATAATTATCATTGTTTAGTTCTGCTTGTTGCATGCTGGGGTTATCTGCTTTGTTAATCACCAAAACAAGCATTGTAGGCTACACAGTGCTGTGCAGAATTCTACCTTTTAAGGGACAGTATACACCAATTTTCATATAACTGCATTTAATAGACACTACTATAAAGAATAATATGCACAGATACTGATATAAAAATCCAATATAAAACCGTTTAAAAACTTACTTAGAAGCTTCCAGTTTAGCTCTGTTTAAAAGGTTACTGGAACACCCACTGCAAGTGGGAAATAACAGACACTCCTTTCCTTTGCATATGAAAAAACCCATTACACAAACAGAAGCAAGCTGGAGAATGTATACGTTGGTATTCTCCTAACTTTGGGGCTTGGTTAGGAATCTGAAAATCAGAGCAATATTATTTAAAAATAAGCAAAACTATACATTTAAAAAAAAAAAAAACTGTATAGGCTATATAAATGGATAATCTACAAAACATGTATGCAATGAAAAATCTAGTGTATAATGTCCTTTTAACAGAACTATATATATATATATATATATATATATGTATGTATTTAGTGTGTGTGTATATATATATATAATATATATATATTATATATATATATATATATATATATATATATTATATATGTGTGTGTTGCTGATGATGATACAAAATAAACATTTTACAATTAATTTTGAGTGCAGTATTAAAATCCTGTATCTAAAAATACATCACTAGCCACTGTGGTTACCTGGTTAGAAATCTACATTGAAAGGGTTTCACAACATAGCTTCATAAGTGTTTAGGCTTATGGGGCTGTGAGGTAAATGATTAGTTGCCAGTCTCATTTTAATATTTTCAGCCCAAACACTCTTATTGCATCAAAATGTCATTTTATTTTATTCTTATTGCATCAAAATGTCATTTTATTTTATTTTTAAATTGCAACCTTGAATATGAAGAATGTAAGTGCTAAAAGTATTAAAGTTTAGCTGGAGCAAAAAATAAAAAATAACATTTATATAGATAAATTTTATGCACTATAAAATATGCCAGAGACAGGACTCACTGCAGAGCACAAATGTTTTGTGAATCTTCATGCTGCAGAGCTTTTGTTAAAGGATTATACCTCTCATGCTTTAACCCTTACAATGCCATATGCTATACACATACAGCTTTTGTAAAAAAAATGTATTCTAAGTGCATTGTCTGCAAATCACTGACTGCTGGTGTTATTTTCTCAGAGAAACATCTGCCATTTTGAAATTGATATCTTTTGCTTAGCAGAGTGATCTTGGGTGTAACATGCTGTCTAGTTATCATTACTGCTCATAATCGCTTTGCTAGCGAGAAATTTGGTACAAAAAATGTAAAACAGGATGTAAGATTATGATTCAGTGAACAGTATTACATAATTTTGTTAATTCAGAAATTAAATGCTTGGTCTTTTTTATACTGAAAAAAGTAAATACTTTTCTCCTGTTAAGTGTAGTCAGTCCACGGGTCATCCATTACTTATGGGATTATATCTCCTCCCTAACAGGAAGTGCAAGAGGATCACCCAAGCAGAGCTGCTATATAGCTCCTCCCCTCTACGTCATACCCAGTCATTCTCTTGCACCTAACTAATAGATAGGACGTGTGAGAGGACTGTGGTTATTAAAATTAGTTTTTATATCTTCAATCAAAAGTTTGTTATTTTAAACAGCACCGGAGTGTGTTGTTTTTTCTCAGGCAGCATTAGAAGAAGAATCTACCTGAGTTTGTGTATGATCTTAGCGGTCGTAACTAAGATCCATTTGCTGTTCTCGGCCATTCTGAGGAGTGAGGTAACTTCAGAACAGGGGACAGCGGGCAGGGTTCACCTGCAAGGAGGTATGTTGCAGTATATTATTTTCTAAGGAATGGAATTGACTGAGAAAATACTGCTAATACCCATATAATGTAAGTGCAGCCTTAAATGCAGTAGTAGCGACTGGTATCAGGCTGATATGTATGTATGTTACACTGAGGTATTTCTGGGGAATGGAACTTCACTAAGAAAATACTGTATACATTTAACTTATATTTGAGCCCCCACTGCAGTGAAAGCGACTAGCAGCAGGCTTATTAGTATCATTTCATAATTTTATTTTAAAACGTTTTACTGGCATGTTAATCGTTTTTTTCTGAGGTACTTGGTGATAAAAAATTTTGGGCATTATTTTTCCACATGGCTGTCGTTTATTTATGAATAAATTCAGTTTACTGAGCTTCCCCACTGTTATAATATGAGTGGGAGGGGCCTATTTTGGTGCTTTCTTGCGCAGCAAGAATTCAGTCACAGTCTTCCTATTCCTTCCTCCATGATCCAGGACGTCTCTACAGAGCCCAGGGGTCTCCAAAACTAGTTTTGAGGGAGGTAATCACTCACAGCAGACCTGTGAGACTGTGCTTTTGACTGTGATAAAACGTTTATATTCTGTTATCTGTTTTTTGGGTATTAAGGGGTTAATCATCCATTTGCTGGTGGGTGCAATCCTTTGCTAACTTAATGCATTTACTGTGAAAATTTGGTTGCTATAACAAATTTGGTTCATTGTGATTTCAACTGTGACAGTTTATTGGTGTTTCTTAAAGAAACCAAGGGCTAGACAGTCTAATTTTCGTGCCTTTCGTAACTTCAAGGCAGGAGCAGCATCAACTTCCTCAGCTCCGAAGCAGGAAGGAACTGTTGCTCGCTACAGACAGGGCTGGAAACCTAACCAGTCCTGGAACAAGGGCAAGCAGGCCAGAAAACCTGCTGCTGACCCTAAGACAGCATGAAGTGAGGGCCCCCGATCCGGAAACGGATCTAGTGGGGGGCAGACTTTCTCTCTTCGCCCAGGCTTGGGCAAGAGATGTCCAGGATCCCTGGGCGTTAGAGATCATATCTCAGGGATATCTTCTGGACTTCAAAGCTTCTCCTCCAAAAGGGAGATTTCATCTTTCAAGGTTGTCAGCAAACCAGTTAAAGAGAGAAGCGTTTCTACGCTGTGTACAAGACCTTTTATTAATGGGAGTGATCCATCCAGTTCCGCGGTCGGAACACGGACAAGGGTTTTACTCAAATCTGTTTGTGGTTCCCAAAAAAGAGGGAACCTTCAGACCAATTTTGGACTTAAAGATCCTAAACAAATTCCTAAGAGTTCCATCGTTCAAAATGGAAACTATTCGGACAATCTTACCTATGATCCAAAGGGGTCAATACATGACCACAGTGGATTTAAAGGATGCCTACCTTCACATACCGATTCACAAGGATCATTATCGGTACCTAAGGTTTGCCTTCCTAAACAGGCATTACCAGTTTGTAGCTCTTCCCTTCGGGTTAGCCACGGCTCCAAGAATCTTTACAAAGGTTCTGGGCTCTCTTCTGGCGGTACTAAGACCGCGAGGAATTTCGGTAGCTCCGTACCTAGACGACATTCTGATACAACCGTCAAGTTTCCAGACTGCCAAGTCTCATACAGAGTTGGTTCTGGCATTTCTAAGGTCGCATGGGTGGAAGGTGAACGTAGAAAAGAGTTCTCTTTTGCCACTCACAAGAGTTCCCTTCTTGGGGACTCTTATAGATTCTGTAGAAATGAAAATTTACCTGACAGAAGACAGGTTAACAAAACTTCTAAATGCTTGCCGTGTCCTTCATTCCATTCAACACCCGTCAGTGGCTCAATGCATGGAGGTAATCGGCTTAATGGTAGCGGCAATGGACATAGTACCTTTTGCACGCCTGCATCTCAGACCACTACAATTGTGCATGCTAAGTCAGTGGAATGGGGATTACTCAGATTTGTCCCCCTATGCTGAATCTAGATCAAGAGACCAGAGATTCTCTTCTATGGTGGCTTTCTCGGCCACATCTGTCCAGGGGGATGCCCTTCAGTAGGCCAGACTGGACGATTGTAACAACAGACGCCAGCCTACTAGGTTGGGGCGCTGTCTGGAATTCCCTGAAGGCTCAGGGATCATGGACTCAGGAGGAGAGTCTCCTTCCAATAAACATTCTGGAATTAAGAGCAGTTCTCAATGCTCTTCTGGCTTGGCCTCAACTAGCAACTCTGAGGTTCATCAGGTTCCAGTCGGACAACATCACGACTGTGGCTTACATCAATCATCAGGGAGGGACAAGGAGTTCCTTAGCGATGATGGAAGTCTCAAAGATAATTCGCTGGGCAGAGTCTCACTCTTGCCACCTGTCAGCGATCCACATCCCAGGCGTGGAGAACTGGGAGGCGGATTTCCTAAGTCGCCAGACTTTTCATCCGGGGGAGTGGGAACTTCACCCGGAGGTATTTGCACAACTGCTTCGGCGTTGGGGCAAATCAGATCTGGATCTCATGGCGTCTCGCCAGAACGCCAAGCTTCCTTGTTACGGATCAAGGTCCAGGGACCCGGGAGCGGTTCTGATAGATGCTCTGACAGCACCTTGGGTCTTCAACATGGCTTATGTGTTTCCACCCTTCCCGATACTTCCTTGACTGATTGCCAGGTTCAAACAGGAGAGAGCATCGGTGATTCTAATAGCGCCTGCATGGCCACGCAGGACCTGGTATGCAGATCTAGTGGACATGTCGTCCTGTCCACCATGGTCTCTGCCTCTGAGACAGGACCTTCTGGTTCAGGGTCCTTTCAAACATCCAAATCTAATTTCTCTGAGGCTGACTGCATGGAGATTGAACGCTTGATTCTATCAAAGCGTGGATTCTCGGAGTCAGTGATTGATACCTTAATACAGGCTAGGAAACCTGTTACCAGGTAAATTTACCATAAAATATGGCGTAAATACTTACATTGGTGCGAATCCAAGAGTTACTCATGGAGTAAGGTTAGGATTCCTAGGATATTGTCTTTTCTACAAGAAGGCTTAGAAAAGGGTTTATCTGCTAGTTCGTTAAAGGGACAGATCTCAGCTCTGTCCATTCTTTTACACAAGCGTCTGTCAGAAGTTCCAGACGTTCAGGCTTTTTGTCAGGCTTTGGCCAGGATTAAGCCTGTGTTTAAATCTGTTGCTCCGCCATGGAGTTTAAACTTAGTTCTTAACGTTTTACAGGGTGTTCCGTTTGAACCCCTTCATTCCATTGATATCAAGCTGTTATCTTGGAAAGTTCTGTTTCTAATGGCTATTTCCTCGGCTCGAAGAGTCTCTGAGTTATCAGCCTTACATTGTGATTCTCCTTATCTGATTTTTCATTCAGACAAGGTAGTTCTGCGTACTAAACCTGGGTTCTTACCTAAGGTAGTCACTAACAAGAATATCAATCAAGAGATTGTTGTTCCTTCATTGTGCCCTAATCCTTCCTCAAAGAAGGAACGACTTCTGCACAATCTGGACGTCGTCTGTGCCCTGAAATTCTATTTATAGGCAACTAAAGATTTTCGACAAACTTCTTCCCTGTTTGTCGTTTATTCTGGACAGAGGAGAGGTCAAAAGGCTTCGGCTACCTCTCTCTCCTTCTGGCTTCGTAGCATAATACGTTTAGCCTATGAGTCTGCTGGACAGCAGCCTCCTGAAAGAATTACAGCTCATTCTACCAGAGCTGTGGCTTCCACTTGGGCCTTTAAAAATGAGGCCTCTGTTGAACAGATTTGCAAGGCTGCAACTTGGTCTTCACTTCACACCTTTTCAAAATTTTACAAATTTGACACTTTTGCTTCTTTGGAGGCTGTTTTTGGGAGAAAGGTTCTTCAGGCAGTGGTTCCTTCCGTGTAAAGGTCCTGCCTGTCCCTCCCGTCATCCGTGTACTTTTAGCTTTGGTATTGGTATCCCATAAGTAATGGATGACCCGTGGACTGACTACACTTAACAGGAGAAAACATAATTTATGCTTGCCTGATAAATTCCTTTCTCCTGTAGTGTAGTCAGTCCACGGCCCGCCCTGTTTTTACGGCAGGTCTAAATTTTAAATTAAACTCCAGTCACCACTGCACCCTATAGTTTCTCCTTTCTCGTTTGGTTTCGGTCGAATGACTGGGTATGACGTAGAGGGGAGGAGCTATATAGCAGCTCTGCTTGGGTGATCCTCTTGCACTTCCTGTTAGGGAGGAGATATAATCCCATAAGTAATGGATGACCCGTGGACTGACTACACTACAGGAGAAAGGAATTTATCAGGTAAGCATAAATTATGTTTTTGTTGTATTTATTCTAATATTATAATAAGAAAATGGACTTTTCTGTAATCTGTTGGTAAAAGAGACTTTAAATAATAATCTATTCTAAGCAAAGGCCTGGGCCCTTATCGATCTGCTTCCGGATTATTCTTCTGCGTCTCTTTAATGTGGACACTAGGTAACTAGTTAATGAATCTTGCCAGTCTTGAAAGGTGCCAGAAGCAGTGTCTGGGCCCAAAGCACCCAAAATAGTGTGCTAAGTGATCAAATGACCCAATAATATAAAGGTCTCTAGGCTGGCGAGATTAATAAAAAAAATATTTATAAATGAATAATATACAAATTCAGAATGTCTTGTGGGGGGGGGGAGAGCTTGCATCAGGGGCCTCTGTTGGTTAGGTCCGCCACTGATTAACAGGAAATGCATGTGGTGCGTTGGATAGATTGCTCACTGCCTGAACAGTTGTCCCATCTCACGTTATATCCAAAATACAGACCATGCTGTGGATAATAACACCCATAGCCCTTACTCCCTTTTTTTTTTTTGATTGCCTGCCAACTGGCATCCATTTCACTTATTACTGTTAAAATATTTATATTTTTTTACTACTATTTTTCTTTTTTTCTTTCAGTATAGGTGAAATTAAGGAAAAGATGTTACATTGTAATATTATTTTCTGTTTATTCCACAATAGACTGTCTGTTTAAATGCCTTGTACAATTAATGTTGCAATGCATATATTTTACTCAGGAAGCAGTTACGCCTACTGCTTTTTTTTTATTTATTTTTTTATTCTGCTTCAACCTTTGGACTAACAGGGAAAAAGTTGTAGCTTTAAAATGAGTCATTTACTGTAAATGTCTGACAGAAATTCATTGTAGTCATGTTTAACGTGTGATGATTTATACACTTCAGCTACATAAAGTGGACAGTAAAGCCAAGTTTTTCAGTCTTGTTATTCAAAGTATGTGTTTTTTTGGGGGGGGGGTTTCCCCCTCTATCTAATCGTGATCGTCAAAGTTAATATTTATGGTAAATTTCTGCTGTTCCTGAATCCAAGCAATTTCTGAATTAAATGTGTCAAATGAGGTTGGTGGGCAGTTTTTATGCTTCAAACATAAGTGTTTGTAAGGAACAACAATTTGGATAATTTTACTGATGCTTCAAGTATTTGAAACCTCATTTTTTTTCTCATAATTCATATAGAGCATACAATTTTAATCAACTTTCCATTTAAAATCTAATATATTAATTTGCTTAGTATACCTTGTTGAAGAAGTAGCAATGCACTACTGTGAGATAGCTGAATGCACTGGTGAGCCAATAAGATGAGGCATATACATACAGCCACCAGTCAGCAGCTCCTGAGTCTACCTAGGTATCTTTTTTCAACAAAGATGTTGCAATATTTTATTTTACCACACACAATTAGACATTTAATAAGGTATTACATTTTTATTTTAATGCCCATTTTAAGAAATAATTAGTTTCTTTCAAAAATTGGACAGCCCTAATGCTCTAATTCTGTGATTTCTTATATAATGGCTGTAATAGCTATAAGTTCAGTGAATGCTTATCCAAACTTAGCTTCGTCCTTTGGAAAAAAATAAACCCTGTATCAACCCTTAATTGTTATTCAAATAAAAATCAATAAAGTTTATTCAAAGGAAACCATAAAGGCTTTCCCTGCTGTGCTTTAAACAAAGTTGTGGTTATTCTTGTTATGTTCCACCTTTATTTGCCAAGTGCAGAGGTTTTTCTATTCTGTCTGTATGCTGTGGTGATACTGACCCTTTTTCCTGCAGATGCTGTCTATATGGAGTGGTTATACTGGCCTAGATTCATTAAGCCCAAGAAGGGAATCATTATGAAATGATCTTGATATGGCTAAATCTAGAATGGTTGAAATAATGGTAAAAGGTTAGACAATTAAAGGGTCTATTACAGTTGTTTAGAAAAGTTTATCTACTGATTTTACTGCAAAATAGCCCATTGAAGTCTATTCAGATTTTTTTTAGATAAATTGTTTTGATAAGCTTTTTTTTGTGTGATCAACCCCGAAGTCTTTTTTTTTGTTGTTGTTGTTTTTTTAAACATTGAGACATTGGCTATAAATTTATGAACTCTACAAAGCTGTTAAATACTGTACCAATTATTTTATATAGGTCAGCTGCCAAACATTGCCCTTTTTAGGACAATGAAGTGTTAGGTAGTGATTGGTCAAGGCTTAAGGTCACATTAATGAAGTGAGATAAAAAATTAAGTTTATTGAAATTTCGTCTAGCATGAGTTTTAATGCTAGGCCTAATTATACTAAAACAACATATATGCATAATCAAGCTGTAAAATGGAACCTTGACTTTTGGTGACATTTGGAAAAAAAAGTACTTGATATTTATTCTTGACCGTTATGATATTACCAGAACCAACTTGCCATTTGTACCATGGGTATGTGCAAAATAAAAGTATTCTTAATGAACTCACCCACTGAGACAAACATAGAGGACAAGTACAATACTATTGTTTTGTCTCTAGTTTATTTTCTACAAGTATTTAAAGGGTTGTTATAGTGAGGTGCAATTATGACATGCTCTAATTTGTTAGAACATGTAATTTTAGTACTAATGATCCTGCAGTACTATGTGTTTAATCCCAATAAATGGACCACTCTTGAGCCACAGAACACTGCTAATCCTGAACAAATACTGCTACTGAGCCACTCAGTGGTGCAAGGGGCACAGCTGGGTCATGTGACTGCTGATGATTGCCTTACTGACAGTATTCACTCAAGTAGTGCTCTGTGGCTCCCAAATGGTCTTTAAACTGTGTGTTTAAACCCTTTGTTGGGGTTAAATACATAGCCTTGCTGGGTTGCTAGTCCTTAAATGACCTGTCCTTTTGCACTATAATGCCCCTTTAAAATAAAGACGAGAATTCCAGAAGTACTACACTCTGTCCTCAGTTTTTGTCATTTCAAACCTAAAAATGGAAATTCAGATAGATGCTTGCTCAAACAAAGGACTATGTGTAAAATATATATAATTGGTGTATCCCTTTAAGGGATACTAAACCCAATTTTTTTCTTTCATGGTTCAGATAGAGCATGATTCATATAGATTTGAAAAAGCAGGAATGTAAGCTTACAAACCCGCCCATTTTTGGTTCAGGACCCTGGATAGCGCTTGCTGATTGGTGACTGCATTTAGCCACCAATCAGCAAATGCTACCCAGGTGCTGAACCAAAGATGGTTTGGCTCTTAAGCTTACATTCCTGCTTTTTCAAATAAAGATACCAAGAGAACAAAGAAAAATTGATAATAGGAGTGAATTAGAAAGTTGCTTAAAGTTGCATGCTCTATCTGAATCATGAAATAACATTTTTTATTCAGTGTCCCTTTAAGCACTGGCTAGTCAGCTTGTGGCCCTCAAGCTTTTTGATTGTTCGTGCCTGGTGTAATAGCTGTATAACAGTCTGTAACACTTTTATTTCGCTCACAGGATAGCACAATTATACTGTTTTCCAGTTCTTTTTCTAAAACTCTTATTTAGTACTTTTTATATGTTAAATTATTCAATGACAAAAAATATTTTTTGAAGGCCCAGTAGGCATTTAAAAATGTGTACTTTTAAAGCGTCAAACCTTTAATTTATTACATTTCCCTCTGGCATGTCTCATCTCAGACATGCTGTATTTTGACTTAATTTCCCACAAGGGAGCTCATAGCTGGCACTAAGGGGCTATCCAGTCAACTCCAGTAGGAGGCCCATCTCTAAACCTGTATTCAAACCAATGGGACTTACAAAATGCAGCCAACTATTTTAAGGCTTATTGATTGCAAGTGAAATGTCCAAATAATTGTAAATAGTTTTAAGGAAAACTCTACATTTATCTATTACAGTATAATTTAGTTTTGTAGGCTCTACGCACCTTGTATCCAGACAGGATTCCAGGTTTTTGGTAATCCCTTTCAAGGCCATATCTTCTGCAATCTGAATATCATTTGCATATCATCTACATCAAACTGGGACAGAGCATGATAGCTAGAATATATATGTGGGTATGTTCAAAACCGACATGGACAATCAAAAGTTTAAATCAATGCTACAAACCACACAGACAGTGATTGGACCTCTTGACTGCCTGTTATATCTTTTGGGTCCAGGTCAGCCCTTTATGGTCACCGTGAGGTGAAGGTATGGCATACACTTCCAGTACAGTTACTCTTTACTCCATCATTTTATATTCATGTGATATTTTCTTGTTCATCCAACAGCCCGGTGCTCTACCTCAAAACAGATAATCAAACTCCACTAAAAATCAGGACCTGATGTGGATCATATTCAATTTTTAAATAACGTAGGCTACACACTCTAGGATCGTATTACCAGAGCTGCTGCAGACTCAGGAAGTGAACTGTTTGAAACGAATCAGTTCAGTCTGGTGAACTGATTCATACAGTTCACTGAAAAGATCCAGTTCAAATGAACGATTCGTTCATGAACTGGACATCACTAGTAGGCACAAAGGATACTTAGAAAACATCTTTTACTCCGTATCCTATGTGCCTACGAATTGAATCCACATCAGGTCCAGATTTTCAGTTGAGTTTGATTATTTATACAGTGTGTGAGTGTGTGTATATATATATATATATATATATATATATATATATATATATATATATGTGTGTATGTATGTTGTATGTATGTGTGTGTATGCGTGTGTATATATATATATATATATATATATATATATATATATATATATATATATACACACACATATATATATACTAAATCACTTTCAAGTGCTACAGCAGATGGGTAACATGTCCCTTTTAAGCTCTGCTTATGATGAGCTATTTAGATTATTTAAAACACTGTTGTATTTGAAGAATATGAAAAACAATCTGCATTCTCCAGCACACACATTATTGTTTAATGAGTTTGTAAAACTAGTAAGGGAAGTTAGGTTATCTGTACAGTATTTGTCATTTGTTAAAAGTGCAGCTAACCTCATAAACAAACTGTTGATTTAGTGACTTCTTGCTTAAAGGGACACTGCACCCACATTTTTACTTTTGTGATTCAGATAGAGCATGCAATTTTAAACAACTTTCTAATTTACTCCTATTATCAATTTTTCTTCATTCACTTACTATCTTTATTTGAAAAAGAACGCATCTAAGGTTCTTTTTTTGGTTCAGGACTCTGGACAGCACTTTTTTATTGGTGGGTGAATTTATCCACCAATCAGCAAGAATAACCCAGGTTATTCACCAAAAATGGGCCGGCATCTAAACTTACATTCTTGCATTTCAAATAAAGATACCAAGAGAATGAAGAAAATCTGATAATAGGAGTAAATTAAAAAGTTGCTTAAAATTGCATGCTCTAGCTGAATCATGAAAGAAAAAAATTGGGTTTAGTGTCCCTTTAACTCATTCATTCAGCATTAAGTAGATTAAATGGACAGTCAAAGGGGAGACTAGCCCAGTATGGCACTGCATCACATGATGGTTCTGCTGCATTAAAATTTTGTGCTTTGTATTTTATATTTGTTTAGTCTTTAGATTTTGTCCTTTAAAGGGACGTTCTATTTAAAATTTGTTAGTGTTTAAAAAGATAGATAATCCCTTTATTACCCATTCTCCAGTTTTGCAAAACCATTATGGTTATATTATTATACTTTCTACCTCTGTGATTACCTTGTATCTAAGCCTATGCAGACTTCCCCCTTTTCCTTCCATAAGGCAGGGAGAGTCCACAACTTCATTCCTTACTGTTGGGAAATACAACACCTGGCCACCAGGAGGAGGCAAAGACACCCCAGCCAAAGGCTTAAATATCCCTCCCCCTTCCCCTATCCCCTAGTCATTCTTTGCCTTTCGTCACTATAGGAGGTGGCAGAGAAGGGGCAGACGATTTGGATAGTCTTGTAATGGGTATGTTCCCTTCAAGAAAGGACTGGAGTCTATGTCAGAGCATTGCTGCATGTCAGAGCATTGACTGTCACACTTAAGAGGCTGTGCCTGTTCCACAGCATGGATCCTGGAGGGTAAGACCGTTTTATATACTGTATACACTTTGGTATATAGGGTCACAGTGTTGCTCCTTTATGCCTCGATAGGATCAAGGGTTTATATCTTCTTCAGGGAGATTATTTGAAAAGCTAGGGGTTATTTATAACTGCTTTAATGTGAGAGTTTTTGGGCTCATAGACTGTGTGCTTTTGGCTTGGAACAAACAGGTTTCACTTTCGTTTTTGAGTGTTGTGCAGCTCATAATAACTTAGCGCCTTTTTCATAGCAGGGGAAGTCCTGTCCTATGCACCACGTGACCCAGTACGGTCTTCTTATTTTTCTACAATCCTACTGTGGGCATCACTCCTAAGGAGAGCGTTTTCACTGTTGGCTGCCTGGGTCTAGGAGATGGCGAGTGCCCCAGCCATTGGGATTATAAAGGTGCCGTTTGCGTTTCTTTTTTGTATGTCCTTCTGTGGATATATCTTAGCTATGGAGGACTCTGATACTACATTAGAAGGTTCCGCTCCTTCTGTACTGATTAATAATTTCTGTTTGTATTGTGAGGAGGCCGTGGTTTGCCCGCCTGCTCAATTTTGTTCCATTTGCCTAATCACTGATCTAAAGTCTAAGAAGGGAGACAAACCTGCTAATACTCATAGTGCTATTAGCCCCTCTGAGCCATCTACCTTTCAGGAATCTGTGTCTCGAGAGATTACTACCCTTTCTACACTACCCGCTCCACATGCAGATCCCCATGGCTCAATTAATCCTCCATCTGGAGGGGGCTTTTTTACTGCGGACTTTACAGCGCAGTTACAAGTGGCGGTGTCTGCGGCTTGAGTGCCTTACCTCCCTCTAGCAAACGTAAGAGAAAGGTTAAACATAGTTCTCCTGACCTATAGTCATCTAAATATTGTCGTATTTAGCTACTATATCCCAGCTATCTGAGGATGAGTTAACCTCTGTAGCTTAAGAAGGTGAACTTTCTGAGTTGGAGACTTCAGTTTCTAAACCTCCTTCAGTGGAGGAACCCTCCATTAGATTTAAGATTGAGCATCTGCGTTTTTTATTAAAGGAGGTTCTGTCTACGCTAGAGGTTCCAGAGGCTACACTCCCTGAGGAACCTAAGATCCCTAAATTAGACAGGGTTTATGAAGACAGGAAGGTCCCTCTGACTCTTCCTGTGCCTGTTAAGATGGCAAACATTATTACTAACGAATGGGAAAGAATAGGAACTTCTTTTTCCCCCTTGTCTATTTTTAAATAAAAATCCTGGTCCCTGACTCTCAATTGGATTTGTGGGGCTCCATTCCTAAGGTGGATGGCGCTATTTCTATGCTGGCTAAGCGTACTACTATCCCCCTGGAGGATAGTTCTTCTTTAAGAGAGCCTATGTATAAGAAAATGGAAACTTTTCTGAGGAAGATATTTCAACATACAGGGTTTTTATTTACACCGGTGGCAGCTGTAGCCGCAGTTGCTGAAGCAGCTACCTACTGGTGCGACACTCTGTCTGAGCTCATTGAGGTGAAAACTCCCCTCGAGGATATTCAGGAGAGAATTAAAGCTCTGAGAATTGCTAACTCCTTCATCTGTGATGCGAATATGTAGATTATTCGCCTAAATGCAAAAGCTTTTGGCTTTGCGGGTTCTAGCCCGCCTGGCTCTCTGGTTGAAGTCTTGGTCTGCGGATATGACTTCTAAATCCAGACTCCTTTCTCTTCCTTTCAAGGGGAAGGTTTTATTCAGTCCAGGGCTGGATTCCCATCATTTCTATGGTTACCGGAGGGCAGGGTGCCTTCCTACCGCAGGATAAGAAGAATAGGCCTAAGGGACGGCAATCATCTAATTTCCACTTCTTTTGTCCTGACAAATTACAACAACACCAATCCTCATCCAAGTCTGTGCAGCCCAAGAGTACTTGGAAGCTGGCTCAGTCCTGGAATAAGTCCAAACAGACTACGAAGCCCGCCGATAACAAATCGGCATGAAGGGCCGGCCCCCGATCCGGGATTGGATCGAGTAGGAGGCAGACTGTCTCTTTTTTCAGACGCTTGGTTCCAGGATGTACAGGATCCTTGGGTCCTGGAGAATGTATCTCAGAGATACCGGATAGGATTCAAATTTCATCTGCCCAGGGGCAGATTCCTACTCTCCAGGCTGTCTACAAGACCAGAGAAGAGGACTGCCTTTTTAGGTTGCGTACGGGTTCTCTTCTCTCTAGGAGTAATTGCCCCGGTACCTACAGCAGAAAGAGGTTTGGGGTTTTATTCAAACCTTTTCGTGGTTCCAAGAAAGGAGGGAACTTTTCATCCAATTCTGGTCTTAAAGTGCCTAAACAAGTTTCTGAGTGTTCCCTCTTTCAAGATAAAGACAATTCGGTCAATCCTTCCTCTGGTTCAGGAAGGAAAGTTTATGACCACTATAGACCTGAAGGATGCATACCTTCACGTTCCGATACACAGGGAGCATTTTCATTTCCTGAGGTTTGCCTTTCTGGACCAGCACTTCCAGTTCATAGCTCTTCCAATTGGCCTATCTATTGCTCCAAGAATATTTACGAAGGTTCTGGGGGCTCTTCTAGCCGTTGCCAGAACACAAGGTATTGCAGTTGCGCCTTACATGGACGATATCTTGGTACAGGCACCATCTTTTTTGTCTAGCAGAAGTACACTCTGAGTCCCTTCTCAGTCTTCTTCGATCACATGAATGGAAGATAAACTTGGAAAAGAGTTCTCTTACTCCAAGTACCAGAGTGAATTTCCTAGGGACAGTAATAGACTATATTTCTCACAGATCAGAGACGTTTCAAGCTAACTACTGCATGTCTTACCCTCCAGGCCTCATTGAGACCCTCAGTGGCCCAGTGTATGGAGGTGATTGGACTCATGGTGTCCTGTATGGACATCATTCCCTTTTGCTCGCTCTTGGTGGCTCTGTCCAGATCCATCTGGCACGTGCTTCTTGAGACTTCTTGGGAGATTGTGACTACGGACGCAAGCCTTTCCGGCTGGGGAGCCATTTGGGGTGCCAAGAAGGCACAAGGGCTGTTGACTCAGGAGTCGTCCTCCCTTCCAATCAATATATTGGAACTCCGGGCAATCTTCAATGCCTTGAAGGCTTCGCCCTTTCTGGGTTTGTCCCAGTTTATCAGATTCCAATCAGAAAATATAACCTTGTTTGCCTACATCAACCATCAGGGGGGAATGAGAAGTCCCTTGGCGATGAGAGAAGTATCTCAGCTACTAGAGTGGGTGGATACTCACAGATGTACGCTGTCGGCAAACCACTTTCTGGGTGTGGACAACTGGGAAGCGGACTTCCTCAGCAGGCAATCCTTTCACCCAGGGGAATGGTCTCTCCAGTGTGTTTGCAGAGATATGCAGCGAGTGGGGGCGCCGGAGATAGATCTCATGGCATCCCGCCTCAATACCAAGCTACCCAGGTACGGGTCGAGGCAGAGGGATCCTCAGGCGGAACTGATAGATGCCCTTTCAGTACCATGGAGGTTCAGACTCATATGTCTTTTTCCTCCATTATTGCTTCTCCCTTGTGTGGTGGCTTGCATCAAGCAGGAGCGAGCATCAATGATTCTGATTGCTCCATCATGGCTGTGAAAGACGGGGTTTGTGGATCTGGTGGGGATGTCTTCATCTCCTCAGTGGAGGTTACCTTGTCGCAGAGATCTGCTGATACTGGGTGTCTTCTTTCATCAAAATCTAGATTCTCTGAGGCTGACTGTGTGGAGATTGAACGCTTAGTCTTAGGCAAGAGACGGTTTTCTGAGAGTGTTATCGACACTCTTGTTCAAGCTCATAAGCCAGTTATTTGTCGTATCTACCATAAAGTGTGGAGGACTTACTTGTAATGGTGTGAAGAGCGTGGCTTTTCCTGGCATAAGGTTAAGGTTGCCAGAATTTTATCTTTTCTCCAGGATGGACTGGAGAAGGGTCTATCTGCTAGTTCCCTGAAGGGACAGTTATCGGCCCGGTCGGTGTTACTGTACAAGAGATTGGCTGAGCTTCCGGATGTGCAGTCCTTTGTTAAGGCTCTGACTAGGATCAGACCTGTATTTAGAACCGGGGCTCCACCTTGGAGCCTAAATCTTGTTCTTAGTGTCTTGCAGCAGGCTCAGTTTGAGCCTATGCATACTACTAACATTAAATTGTTATCATGGAAGGTTCTTTTTTGTTGGCTATTGCCTCTGCGTGCAGTTTCTGAGAATTCTGCTTTGCAATGTGACCCCCCTTATCTGGTTTTCCATGCTGATAAGGTTGTTTTAAACACTAAATTAGGGCTCAGATCATAACATTAATCAAGAAATTGTTGTTCCTTCCTTGTGTTCTAATCCTTCCTTGTGTTCTAATCCTTCTTCAGCAAAGGAACGTTTGCTTCACAATCTAGATGTGGTGCTCGTGCCTTGAAGTTCTATCTTCAGACTACTAAGGAATTCAGACAATCTTCCTCTTTGTTTGTCATCTATACGGGGAAGCGTAAGGGGCAGAAGTCTACTACGACTTCCCTATCTTTCTGGTTGAGGAGTGTCATCCGCTTAGAATAGATTATGAGACAGCGGGGAGACAACCTCCTGAGAGGATAACTGCTCATTCCACTAGAGGCTTCCTCCTGGACTTTTAAGAATGAAGCCTCAATGTAGGAGTTTGATGTGTTTGCTTTGGCTGAAGCAGCTGTCGGGAGAAAAGTTTTGCAGGCTGTGGTGCCCTCAGAATAGGGTCCGCCTCTCTTTGTCCCCTCCTGTTATTCCTTCAGTGTCCTCTGGAGCTTGGTTATAGTTTTCCCAACAGTAAGAAATTAAGTCATGGACTCTCCCTGCTTAATGAAAGGAAAACATAATTTATGCTTACCAGATAAATTCCTTTCCTTCCTGGCAGGGAGAGTCCACGACCCCGCTCGTAATTTCTTTTTTCTTGGGCGGCTCCCTTTTTATATTATTTCTTCTGGCACCTTTACACCACCTATGATGTTTCTCCTACTTTTCCTTGTTCCCTCAGCAGAATGACTGGGGGATAGGGGAAGTGGGAGGGATAGTTAAGCCTTTGGCTTGGTTGTCTTTGCCTCCTCCTGGTGGCCAGGTGTATTTCCCAACAGTAATGAATGAAGTCGTGGACTCTCCCTGCCAGGAAGGAAATGAATTTATCTGGTTAGTATAAATTATGTTATTTTAGTTCTTATGACAGACTAGCATTTTAGCCAATCAGTGCTGATCTGACTCATAAATAACTCCACGGGAGTGAGCACAATGTTATCTATATAGCACACATAAACTCGCACTGTCTAGCTGTGAAAAAAAACTGTCAAAATGCACTGAGATAAGAGGTGGCCTTCAATGGCTTAGAAATCAGCATATAGGCATACCTTGGTTTAGCTTTAAACAAAAAATACCAAGAAAACAATGCAAATTTGATGATGAAAGTACATTGGAAAGTTGTTTAAAATTGTATGCCCTATCTGAATCATGAAAGTTTAATTTTAACTAGACTGTCCCTTTAAATGGACACTGCTCTACTGTGTGTTTCTAGGAATTCCAGCGACCAGATGGACTAATATTTATGAGAACTGTGTGCATTTCAGATTCCTTTTTCCTGCTACTTTACATAAAGCCTTTTTTTTTGGGGGGGGGGGGGGGGGATTCAGAACACACTTGATAAATGGCGCTGGATTGTTTTTTTTTATCCTAAATTAAAATTGTTTACTTTAATAAACTACTAAATGTGCTTTTTTTTTTCAATCCTCTTGTCATTAATTTTGCACCATAGCTGCCAGAATAATCTTCATTGCTTTGCATAGCAATGCATTTCATGGGATGCTAAAAGCTGAACAAACACATTTCTTTATTTTGATTTTTAACCCCTTAAGGACCAGCGACGTACCCTGTATGTCGCTGGCCTTTTTTTGGGATTTGTTTTATAGCGCGGTCTTGCCACCAGCGTTAAGACTGCTCTATTCCACAAAGCCTTCTGGAGGGAGGGCATTAATAATAGGGTGTTCTTGTTAGAATTGTGCTATCATGTCCTGAAAAAACCCTTAACGACCAGTGACATACAGGATACATTGTGGTCATTAAGGGGTTAAGGCCGTTGAGTTTGGAATTTTATTTTAGTCCTATTATTTCTGAAGGGCTCACTATGACCTTGAACAAGTCTAAGTACTGTCTAGTACAGGCTTGCTAGACATATTATGAGGATTTTTTAAGCATTCACTGTTCACATTTTAGTTGTTTGATCTGTTTAATGGTTTTGCAAAAAAGTTAAAATCTTAATAAGGGAAGAAAAAGCATTTTTAGATTTTCTATTTGATTTCCTATAAACACTGGCCTATGCCCAGAAAGATACAAAGTATCGGTACATTTTATTTGCTGTAATCTTATGCTCATCTATTTTATTAAATGGACAGGAAACACCAAGATTTTCTTTCATGATTCAAATAGAACATACCAATTTAAACAACTTTCCAATTTACTTCTAATATCAAATTTGCTTAAAGGACCAGTAAACACAATATATTTGCATAATCAACAAATGCAATATAACAAGACAATACAATAGCATTTACTCTTAATTTCAAATGAGTAGTAGATTCTTTTCTAACAAATTTCAGTTATGTATATTTCCACTCCCCATGTACCATGTGATAGCAATCAGCCAATCACAAATGCATATACGTATAGTTCTTGCACATGCTCAGTAGGAGCTGGTGACTCAAAAAAGTGTAAATATAAAAGACTGTGCACATTTTTTTTTAATGAAGGTAAATTGGAAAGTTGTTTAAAAATTACATGCTGTATCTGAATCATGGAAATTTAATAAAACCTGAGTGTCCCTTTAATTCTCACATCTAGTCAGCCAATCATAAGAGACAAATGTGTGCAGGCACCAATCAGCAGCAGCTCCCACTAGTGTATGATATGTGCGTATTCTTTTTCAACAAGGGATACCAAAAGAACAAAGCACATTTGAAAATAGAAGTGAATTTAAAAGTGTCTTAAAATAACCTGCTTTATCTGAATCCTGCAAGTTTAATTTTGACTTTTCTATCCCTTTAAGTACTTGGGATTGTGCCTTCTAGATGAAATATATAGTGCAGGAGATTTAACTGTTTGTTTAGCAATCATTTAGGTACTTTTAGATATCAGATTTTGATTATTTTATGATGATGAACAAACTTCCATTTTTTAAATAAATGCAGAATGAGATGTATTTGTCAGATTGAATTTTGCTTCTATACATAAAGTGGTATGAAACCCAACAGCTTTCTTTTGTGATTCAGACAGAGCATAGCATTTAAAAAAAAAACTCCAATCTACTTTTATTATGAAATGTGCTTCGTTCCTATGGTATTCTTTGTTGAAGAGATACCTATGTAGGTGTCTGGAGCACTAAATGGCAACAAATAGTGCTGCCATCTAGTGCTCTTGCAAATGGATAACATTCTTGCTAAACTGCTGCCATATAGTGCTCCAGCTCCTAGTGCATGCTCCTAAGCTTACATCCCTGCTTCTCAATTTAATATACCAAGAGAACAAGTAACATTTTGATAATAGAAGTAAATTAGAACGTTGTTTAAAATTGCATGCTCTATCGGAATCAAGAAAGAAACAAAAAATGAGTTTTATGTCGCTTTTAAAGGGAGATTCCAACCAAAATTGGAATTAGCATGGGTGCATTTCAGTTTTGAATAGAAGCATTTTTATAATACACATGTATTAGCAAAAATGCTCCTAGCCGTTTCAAAAGTGTATTTAAGTATGCACCGTGCACCAGCATTTTAAACGTAGCACTTGCACAGACCGCCTAAGGTGCTTTTACCATCTGGTAATGACTCAATTTTGTAATTCCTGACATGATACAAGCCCCACTGGTGTGCTGAGCATCTGCATTATTTAAAATGCTGGTGCATTGAGAATATCTAGCTATGCTTCACATGAACAATTAGAGAAAAATGTTAATAATACCTGTATATTACACATATGTTTCTATTCAAAGATGTAATTCATCTGTGCCTTTAAATTTTGACCGGAATGTCCCTTTACCTTGGCTTAGTATGCATACTATTGCAGGTGACCTATATAAATGTTTGAGGGAGGTCTTGTAGTTGTTCCCATTCTATTTTTATACATCACAGTATTTCAGTGTTACTTTTTGTTGTTTTTGCTACTAATTCTTTTGAGGATTGATTAAACTCTGTCTGTGTGTCTACTCCCGATACTCATATTAGTTCCCGTGCTCAGGTATATATTTCTGAATAATAATAGGAATTTAAAAAGTATTTCACCTTCAAGCCTAATCTGCCGAAGTCGCAGCTACAAACCCATTAACCTGATGTAATCAGAGAGTATTTTGAAAAGAAATAAATCCAGCTTTCTTTTTATTACACTCATTGGCACACTACACTGATTTTTTTTTTTATCTGTATATACGTATTTAAAATTCTGCTTTTACCTTTTAATTTACCAGAGTAGGTGTCTCACGGGTGCATACTGACACTGCTGCCTGTTAATTAAGCAGGTGTGTAAGGTTATGAGCCACAGACATTTCCTCCCTGTTCTGTACGCCTATTTAACATCGTAAATGGTACTCATGTGAGAAGGGATCTTTGGTGCCACTATTAGAAGTTAGGTGCTAAGTTTAACAGGTCTTTCAGTAGACATGACGATGATGATTATTATTATTATTTTATTATCTGTAAAACATTTTTCAAAGGACTTACAATAGACTTACAAACTATGTAGCCAGTGTACAGCTGAAACTCAAATACATGTATTCAAAATACAATACCATTATTGCGTTTAAAAAATATTAGGTTGTCATTTAATAATATGAAATTAAATATAAAATGGAAATTAATTTGAAATATTTAATGCTAATGACTTTAAATTTTATAATTTAATATTGCTAGCTATTGACTATTCTCTTTCTGTTTTGCAGATATATGTTGGCTAAAGCAGTAAAACGAAAGTTTGACGAGCATGAAGATGGGCTGGAAGGCAAAGTGGTATCTCCGACAGATGGTCCATCTAAGGTGTCTTACACCTTACAGCGACAGACTATCTTCAACATCTCACTTATGAAACTATACAACCAGAAGCCATTGACAGAGCCACGCTTGCAAAAAACTGTTTTAATAAATAATATGCTGAGGCGAATCCAGGAGGAACTTAAACAAGAAGGTACCCTGAGATCTGTGTTTATCAGCACTTCTCAGTCTACTGACCCTCTATGTGACACCTATCAGGAGGCTCAGCCTGCATTCAGCCATCTTGTCTCCCAGCCCATTCAACCCACTGACTTAGTAAGCACTACACCACTAGAGTCTTGCCTCACCCCAGCATCCTTGCTTGAGGATGACACTTTTTGCACTTCCCAGACAGTCGAAGAAAATGGTCCTAGCAACAAAATGACAGCAACTCCAACGCCACCTCTCATCCAGCCAGTAAAGGATAGCTTCTCTTCTGCCTTGGATGAAATAGAGGAGCTTTGCCCAACATCTACCTCCACAGAAGCAGCTGCACCACCAGAAGTAGCGGCACATCTAAAGGATGACCCTGTTACACCTGGCATCCATAAACCAGAGGGAACACAAGAGAGCCGAACAAGTGAGCCAAAACTAATGGATCCACTCCCTGGGAATTTTGAATTAACAACATCCACTGGCTTTCTCACAGACTTGACCTTGGATGACATCTTATTTTCTGACATTGACACTTCCATGTATGATTTTGACCCTTGCACATCCAATGCTGGAACAGTTTCTAAAATGGCTCCAGACGAACTCCTAAAAACATTATCTCCCTATAGCAGCCAACCGGTAACGCCAAGTCAGCCTTTTAAAATGGACCTTACAGAATTAGATCACATTATGGAGGTTCTGGTTGGGTCTTAAGAGAAAGTGACTTTACATTCTCAATACCCTACAGACTCACAGCACTGTGCATGTATACTCTCTTGCCTTTTAGCAAAAACAAAAAGGATCAGATAAATATTGCATTACGCTGTACTGGAGTGCCTTCTGTATGACCACTTTGGAGAAGAAAAAAAAAAGATTAGTGGTTCTCCAAGGAAAATCATACCACAGTCCATTGAAGATTGCATATTGCAAATGATTTCAAAACCATGAAGACATCAGTTGACGCTGTATATGTTAAGCACAAGAAATATGTTTGGGCAATGCTGTAAATTGCATGTGCATAACTGTCTATTTTTTCAATAAGTTTTATTGCAAGAGGTAAATTTTATTATTTAGAGCCCCTGTTTGACATTTTAGCCCTTTTTTAGGTTGAAACTAGAAAAAAAAATAGAGGCATTAATTACTGCTTTTACAGTAAGTATTGCATATACATGGCTGCTTAGAATCTGCTGCCCAAATGTTTTTATATTTTTGTACAGATTCTGTCATATTGTTTTTCTAGGAAAAAAAAAAAAAAACATAAAAACTAGTAGTGTTTATACACACACAAATGTTATTTTGATAGGGTTTGCTTATGTCGTTCCTTTCTACTTTTAGTGTAAAATAAGAGCTTTTATACAAAAATTTAAATTCTGTTTCTGTGGTGCAAATAAGACATTGGATCAAATTGTGCTTGTGATAGATTTCCTCAGAAGAAAGTATACAAAGAACTTAAACTTTTCCTTACAGGAAGGGACATCCCAAAGTGATAATGAGAAATTTGACAGGAAAAAAAAAGGTTAAACTGAGATGTCCAAAATTATTTTTTGAAGTATTTATCTTCCATAAAAAATGTATTTTAATCCCCAGCCATTTTCAGTGTCGGAGCGGGCCTGCAACTTACTTAATAAGCAATGCTGTAAACGGTCTCCTATCTGCTAATACCTCAAATATTTGATTTGAGTGCTTATATAAACCTAGCTTAAAGGGACATTAAAGTCAAAATGAAACGTTCATGATTCAGACAGAACATGCAGTTCTAATTTACTTCTATTATCAAATTAGCTTTTTTCTTTTGGTAAACTTTGTTGAAGAACACATATAGATAGACTGATAGGAGCACAGGAGCGTGCACGTGTCTATACCAGTCTATGGCTGCAGTGTTTGGAACTATGTATAACATTTCTATGAATAAACAGTGTTGCAAACACTGCTTCCAAATGGCTAAAGACACGTGTACGCTCATGAACTCACCTAGGATTAAACTTGAAGAAAGGATATCAAGAGAACTGAGCAAAATGAATAATAGAAGTAAATTGGAAAGTTTTTTCAAAAAAACTTCATGATCTAAACAATAAGTTTAATTTTGAGCTCACTGTCCCTTTAAAGAGGCTTTCCAACACTTTAAACACATTAATACTCATAACTCTGAGGTGCAGATCTCCTTGGCAGCCATGGGGTTAAGCAGAATGACTTAGTGTTGTAACTATAAAAAAAAACTCACTTTAGATAACCTACATTTTATCAGAAATTTGTATGGATGTGTTTAAAGGGTTGAATATTCCCCTTTACAACCAAAGAGGGAATTATACAGAAACTTGTGGGATTGTTTTTTAATACTCAGTGTTTTCTTTTAAGATCAACATTGGTTCAGGTGCCCTAAAACATAAGGTAATTTACTTGTGTAGAATGTTTATTCCATGCACTATAATTATCCATATGTTAATACTAGCAAAGTATTTCAAGTGAGAGAAACTCTCAAGTTCCTTTTAAGTGGATCTTATTCAAGTCTGTGTGTATGATCCATTTATATTTCCCTAATATAACCAAGGTGTTTACATAGGTTTTTCTCAAGTTTTAAGAACATAACCCCGTATGTTGTGTGCCCATTAAATAACAACTGTCTCTAAGATTTTGTCATGTCTAAGAGAACAATATATGTTACGTTTACAGTGTTTGCAGGCATAATTTTTGAGATTGGAAATAATCAGTTTACTCAGCTTTAGAACTTTAGAACACTCTACTCAAAACACCAATGCCACTATACTAAATAACCCTACTGTTTTATTTAATGCAAACATGTCCTTTAATAACTTTGTTTGTTTTCCAAATCCCACACTCAACGCCCATTGGGGCATATTTATCAAGCTCTGTATGGAGCTTGATGCCCCTTGTTTGGCTCGCCGGAAACAGAAGTTATAAAGCACCGGTCTAAAGACCGCTGTTTCATAACCAGTCCGCCTGCTCTGAGGCGGCGGACAGAAATCAACCTGATCGAATACGATCAGGTTGATTGACACCCTCTGCTCGCGGCTTATTGGCCATGAATCTGCAGGGGGCGGCATTGCACCAGCAGTTCACAAGAACTGCTGGTGCGCTGGTGCAATGATAAATGCCGACAGCGTATGCGGTCAGCATTTATCGATGTGCAGCGGGCATGATCCGCTATATCGGATCATGTCCACTCGCACCATAGTAAATAGGCCCCATAGAGTCTGTATCAATAGTGTTCATTCATGTATGAAATCAACAATTAGTTTGTGCATCATCTCAGTATTGTTTTTTCCCCTTTATTTTTTATCATAAATATTACAGGAGTTTGAGTTTCCTACCCTTTTATTTATTTTTCTTAAATATTTATCATTTCAAAGCTCATACTGAATGAATGGAAGACCAAGTAAAATCTTTTGTGATGCCTAATAGAGAAAAACTGTCAAAGGTGTTTTGGTAAAACCTTGTGTATTACACACGCACACTTTCATGTTGCCAGGTTCTCAACTCAGAAATATGATGGACCTTTTCTATTTGGTCCAGTATTTTTAGTTAAGAAAATTCTATGGAGATATATTTATTTATCGTTAATATTCAACTTAACTTTAACCCTATGCAGTTGTCCAAATGCATTATTACTGCAAAGTGGGTACCACTTTTTAATTTATAAACCTGCACATATACATATTATTTAAGTTATGCCGATGTCCAACTTTCTTTAAGTTATGAACATGTAGTGCCACTATATTAATAGTATTAAATTCAGTTTTGTCTTTCTGCATATTTAATTTTTGATTAATTAGTTGCTGTTTGTATTAGCATAGAAGAAAATCTCTCTAAAATGTAATTGATAGACCTGAAGTATATCTTATCTCTTTCCTGCATCAAATTAACTTTTTTTTTTTTTAAGTATTTTTCATATTGACAAAGAATACCCTCATCCTCTGACAATGGAGACTGGGACATTACAAATATACTTTCTCTAAATGCATGTTCTTTTTTTCAATGTGAAAAATGCAATTCTAATCACATATGTTTCTACTGTATAGATGTAGTAAAAAAGGTACATTTACTCTTACATTTGTAAAAGTCACAGCGTAATTATAAAGTTCATTCTTTTTATTAAACTAATTCCTAAATGATGTCATTTTATGTTATTTGAAGACAATGAGAAGTTTGCCATTGATGAGCATTTCATGAGATCTTGATTTTATTTTTAATGGTGTGAAACAACATTTTAGACAAACTGAATCAGTATATAATGGAACACATCTAAAATGTGTTTTAATATAACTTTTACAACCTCCAAGAGTCAATGTACCTTTTTGAATTTTTATACATTTATTTCCAGACTATGCCCTTTTTTGTTTCTTTCTTTCTAAATGGTACATTAAATGTTAACTACACTTCACAACTTCCATTTGGAATGTGTATAGCTTCTTTAGGAATGACTTTTATATTAATTTATTTAAGAAAAATTAAATTATGTGTTTGTCATTTTGGCATTGTCAGGCAATATCTGCTCACTCCTTGCCATAGATCAGCTTGTTCTGTCTGTAAAAAGGCACTTTAAGAAAAACAAACAAACAAAAATATATAATAAAGAAGGCTACATATATAATTCTTTCTTTCAGAAAGATGTGCAGCATACTGTGTAAAATGTGAATGAATTCAGTTAAACAGAAGTAGACTTGTAGGCCCTTCAATTAATTTATTTATCATGTATGTATATGTATTAAATATAAAGGAAAACGTTTTTATTATTTTAAAGCACAGGCAACAACTTTAAACTATTATCAAAATACATAATATATCATTATTTTATTCTAAAATTAACTAATCATAGATATTAAATCTATACAGAGATTTGTTATTTTCTAATTGGAAATCAGGAGGTAGCCATTTTGAATCTATAGCTGTGTTTTGTTTTTTTTCTTGTACAATGTCCCCTCTGGCCTCTGATTGGTTGCTAGGTTCAGTTGGTGTTTTGAAGGTGGCTTGTGCAAAACCTTGTTGTTAAAATCAAGGTTTTTATTTATTGTGCTACGTTCCAGTTCCCACTGTACATTATAAGTGTGGATAAACTGTATACAGAATACCATCAGGCAAATGTATTACCACACTGCTCATGAGACAAAACAATGCAGTCATACAGTTTCTTGTACTATTTCAAGCTCCAGCTTGTAGTGAAATGGGCCTTCTCTCCAGTACTAAGAAATGAACTGTAACAAAGCTCCCAGTCATGTTATGTCATTTTTTTCAAGACACTTGGCAGAAAATAATGAAACGTTGTGGTATTTTTAAATATTTCTAGTAAAAATATGTTTTCTCTTTATATACCAGGGATATTGTACTTAATTTTTAATCTTTATGAATTACATTAAAAACGTCAAATGTAGAATTATTTCTATATGCCATCATGGGAATGGTTTCATATATATATATATATATATACACATTAGTCATACATATTTTTTTTTATTTCATCTAAATTTGACAAGAAAACAATCTTAAAGGGGCATTCTTGTGTAAAGTAAAATTCTGTGGCATTGTGCTTCGGCTGATTCCCAGTTTGACTTTGTTTAACCCCTTTGTTGGGGTTAAAACATATTAAGAACATATGTTTACAAAATGCTCTAACAAACTAAGTCATTGTAGTTTGTACTAGAAGGTCCCTTTTTTAATACAACTGAAAAGAATGGACAAATCTATTTTTAAAATCTAATATAAGTCCAAAATGGCTTCCCCATATTTCCAGAACAAAAAATACTGTATGATTATTTTATTCACATTTTTGTTTTCTGTTGCCTATATTTTCCTTACACTTTCAAAGTTTGGTTGCCTGACTTTAACTTTATTATTTCTCAGTACATATGCAGTGAAAATGTACTTGAGATAGTTGGCTGAATATAATCAGACATGATAGGACAGTTTCCATGAAATTTTATTGCTGATGAAAAATGCATATTTATTGACACTGATGTGCAATGAAATGACAAGAACTGAGCAGAACAAATGAGCTTTGATTTTTGAAGTGATTTTTCCCTTCTAAGTTATTTATTCCTTTTTTCCTTTTGTAAATATATTTATTTTATTGTGAAGCTACCATCTGGATTGTAACATGTACAGAATGTATGGTAGGAATGTACTCTGTTTAGGAATGTTTGTCCATTTTAAAAGTTAATGGGAGGCAAATAAAATGGCTGCCTTATCCTTGAGTATACACAGAATTCACACAACTTGTTTTGTTTTCCAGTATTCTGCAGTATAAGGAAAATTAGATATAACCATAACCATTAATTGAACAAGAATACACATAATTATACACTGAAATAAATACAAAACATGCAACACATCTACTTGAATTATTAATAGCAAACACAACCAGTCACTAAAGGGATTTGTAGAAAAGATTTTATTGTAAAAAATTGATACATCTGAAACATCTTTGTTTTAAAAATGTGTAGACTTTGGCTTATATTATGTTCTATAGAAAAACAAAAAATGTCTTGTAATTGCAAGGTGTTTACTAGGCATTGCATTTGTTGATTCACAAGCGAATGCCGATTATTGGCCAGAAGCAGTGGCATCTGCTATTTTCTATGCCAGATTTATTTGTGTGACACACAATGATCTATGCAAATCCAGATCTTGTGTGTTGCATAGAAAAAAAAGTGTTTGCTGTCCATTTAAAAGATAAAAACACAAATACACAACAATTTGCCATATTGGTGTAAACTAGCCTCCTCGGAAAATAGTTTGTTGTGGTAATTTTTTTGTTTAATTTTACAAGGTACATTTTTTTAATTGGATGTAAAAATGAAAATCTTAAATTATGCCCCATAGATCAAATCAGTGGTTTTCACTGCTGTGATATGCATTGTTGTCATGAAGCTAGGTCATAGTATTGTCTCATATGATCTCCAGCCTCTGAGATCCACTGATCTGCAGCTGATTTGGCAGTGAATTATTTACTTGACAGAGAGAGATCTCTGGGAAAAGGATTCTGGTTGTAATGAGTGTCTCCCTTGTTAATACCTTACAATGGCTCAGAATTCCTTGCTTTATAGCTGTGAAACTTTTCTGATAACAGTGTATATTAGTTCCATTTTTTACTGTCCTCTTTAAATGCATCATTTTTAAAAGAAACATGTTTCTTGATTCCTCCATAAACATTAATTTTGCATGGAATACTGGAAAACAAAACAATCTGTTGCTTTACATATGCAAGTTTAAGTGTTTTAAAAGAAAGCGTGTAAATTCTGTGAATTGTTCAGTGCATGAAAGTTTTTTTTTTTTTTTTTTAAATTGTCTAAAAGAAGGCTGCATTTTCCTCCCACAGACCTTAGAGCTGTGCCTTTTCTATGCAATATTACAGACACGTCTGATACCAGATTACTGTATTCATATATAGGTATAGGCTGAAAGCAAAACAATTGGACATATGTACATTGAAATGAGCAGTCTTTTTGTAGTTTTATAATATACAATAAACATTTAAAAGAAACCTTTTTATTAAGGATTTTGTTGGTTGACTTTTTATTTTAGTGCTACAAAAAAAGCTTTATTTCCTCTCTTTCTCCCTGTTCCTATCTCCCTGTTCCTCTCTTGGGCCTAGATTTAGAGTTCGGCGGTAGCCGTCAAAACCAGCGTTAGAGGCTCCTAACGCTGGTTTTGGGCGCCCGCTGGTATTTGGAGTCAGTGATTAAAGGGTCTAACGCTCACTTTACAGCCGCGACTTTTCCATACCGCAGATCCCCCTACGCCATTTGCGTAGCCTATCTTTTCAATGGGATCTTCCTAACGCCGGTATTTAGAGTCGTTTCTGCAGTGAGCGTTAGAGCTCTAACGACAAGATTCCAGCCGCCTGAAAATAGCAGGAGTTAAGAGCTTTCTGGCTAACGCCGGTTTATAAAGCTCTTAACTACTGTACCCTAAAGTACACTAACACCCATAAACTACCTATGTACCCCTAAACCGAGGTCCCCCCACATCGCCGCCACTCGATTAAAAATTTTAACCCCTAATCTGCCGACCGCCACCTACGTTATACTTATGTACCCCTAATCTGCTGCCCCTAACACCGCCGACCCCTGTATTATATTTATTAACCCCTAACTTGCCCCCCACAACGTCGCCGCAAGCTACTTAAAATAATTAACCCCTAATCTTCCGACCGCAAATCGCCGCCACCTACGTTATCCCTATGTACCCCTAATCTGCTACCCCTAACATCGCCGACCCCTATGTTATATTTATTAACCCCTAATCTGCCCCCCACAACGTCGCCGACACCTACCTACACTTATTAACCCCTAATCTGCCGAGCGGACCTGAGCGCTACTATAATAAAGTTATTAACCCCTAATCCGCCTCACTAACCCTATCATAAATAGTATTAACCCCTAATCTGCCCTCCCTAACATCGCCGACACCTACCTTCAATTATTAACCCCTAATCTGCCGACCGGAGCTCACCGCTATTCTAATAAATGTATTAACCCCTAAAGCTAAGTCTAACCCTAACACTAACACCCCCCTAAGTTAAATATAATTTTTATCTAACGAAATAAATTAACTCTTATTAAATAAATAATTCCTATTTAAAGCTAAATACTTACCTGTAAAATAAATCCTAATATAGCTACAATATAATTTATAATTATATTATAGCTATTTTAGGATTAATATTTATTTTACAGGCAACTTTGTAATTATTTTAACCAGGTACAATAGCTATTAAATAGTTAAGAACTATTTAATAGTTACCTAGTTAAAATAATAACAAATTTACCTGTAAAATAAATCCTAACCTAAGATATAATTAAACCTAACACTACCCTATCAATAAAATAATTAAATAAACTACCTACAATTACCTACAATTAACCTAACACTACACTATCAATAAATTAATTAAACACAATTGCTACAAATAAATAAAATTAAATAAACTATCTAAAGTACAAAAAATAAAAAAGAACTAAGTTACAGAAAATAATAAAATATTTACAAAGATAAGAAAAATATTACAACAATTTTAAACTAATTACACCTACTCTAAGCCCCCTAATAAAATAACAAAGCCCCCCAAAATAAAAAATTCCCTACCCTATTCTAAAATACAAATATTACAAGCTCTTTTACCTTACCAGCCCTGAACAGGGCCCTTTGCGGGGCATGCCCCAAGAATTTCAGCTCTTTTGCCTGTAAAAAAAAACATACAATACCCCCCCCCAACATTACAACCCACCACCCACATACCCCTAATCTAACCCAAACCCCCCTTAAATAAACCTAACACTACCCCCCTGATGATCTTCCTACCTTGTCTTCACCATGCCAGGTTCACCGATCCGTCCTGGCTCCAAGATCTTCATCCAACCCAAGCGGGGGCTAGACATCCACTGAAGAAGTCCAGAAGAGGGTCCAAAGTCTTCCTCCTATCCGGCAAGAAGAGGACATCCGGACCGGCAAACATCTTCTCCAAGCGGCATCTTCTATCTTCTTCCATCCGATGACGACCGGCTCCATCTTGAAGACCTCCAGCGCGGATCCATCCTCTTCTTCCGACGACTAGACGACGAATGACGGTTCCTTTAAGGGACGTCATCCAAGATGGCGTCCCTCGAATTCCGATTGGCTGATAGGATTCTATCAGCCAATCGGAATTAAGGTAGGAATTTTCTGATTGGCTGATGGAATCAGCCAATCAGAATATAGTTCAATCCGATTGGCTGATCCAATCAGCCAATCAGATTGAGCTCGCATTCTATTGGCTGTTCCGATCAGCCAATAGAATGCGAGCTCAATCTGATTGGCTGATTGGATCAGCCAATCGGATTGAACTTGATTCTGATTGGCTGATTCCATCAGCCAATCAGAAAATTCCTACCTTAATTCCGATTGGCTGATAGAATCCTATCAGCCAATCGGAATTCGAGGGACGCCATCTTGGATGACGTCCCTTAAAGGAACCGTCATTCGTCGTCTAGTCGTCGGAAGAAGAGGATGGATCCGCGCTGGAGGTCTTCAAGATGGAGCCGGTCGTCATCGGATGGAAGAAGATAGAAGATGCCGCTTGGAGAAGATGTTTGCCGGTCCGGATGTCCTCTTCTTGCCGGATAGGAGGAAGACTTTGGACCCTCTTCTGGACTTCTTCAGTGGATGTCTAGCCCCCGCTTGGGTTGGATGAAGATCTTGGAGCCAGGACGGATCGGTGAACCTGGCATGGTGAAGACAAGGTAGGAAGATCATCAGGGGGGTAGTGTTAGGTTTATTTAAGGGGGGTTTGGGTTAGATTAGGGGTATGTGGGTGGTGGGTTGTAATGTTGGGGGGGGGGTATTGTATGTTTTTTTTTACAGGCAAAAGAGCTGAAATTCTTGGGGCATGCCCCGCAAAGGGCCCTGTTCAGGGCTGGTAAGGTAAAAGAGCTTGTAACTTTTTTAATTTAGAATAGGGTAGGGAATTTTTTATTTTGGGGGGCTTTGTTATTTTATTAGGGGGCTTAGAGTAGGTGTAATTAGTTTAAAATTGTTGTAATATTTTTCTTATGTTTGTAAATATTTTATTATTTTCTGTAACTTAGTTCTTTTTTATTTTTTGTACTTTAGATAGTTTATTTAATTTTATTTATTTGTAGCAATTGTGTTTAATTAATTTATTGATAGTGTAGTGTTAGGTTAATTGTAGGTAATTGTAGGTAGTTTATTTAATTATTTTATTGATAGGGTAGTGTTAGGTTTAATTATATCTTAGGTTAGGATTTATTTTACAGGTAAATTTGTTATTATTTTAACTAGGTAACTATTAAATAGTTCTTAACTATTTAATAGCTATTGTACCTGGTTAAAATAATTACAAAGTTGCCTGTAAAATAAATATTAATCCTAAAATAGCTATAATATAATTATAATTTATATTGTAGCTATATTAGGATTTATTTTACAGGTAAGTATTTAGCTTTAAATAGGAATCATTTATTTAATAAGAGTTAATTTATTTCGTTAGATAAAAATTATATTTAACTTAGGGGGGTGTTAGTGTTAGGGTTAGACTTAGCTTTAGGGGTTAATACATTTATTAGAATAGCGGTGAGCTCCGGTCGGCAGATTAGGGGTTAATAATTGAAGGTAGGTGTCGGCGATGTTAGGGAGGGCAGATTAGGGGTTAATACTATTTATGATAGGGTTAGTGAGGCGGATTAGGGGTTAATAACTTTATTATAGTAGCGCTCAGGTCCGCTCGGCAGATTAGGGGTTAATAAGTGTAGGCAGGTGTCGGCGACGTTGTGGGGGGCAGATTAGGGGTTAATAAATATAACATAGGGGTCGGCGATGTTAGGGCAGCAGATTAGGGGTACATAGGGATAACGTAGGTGGCGGCGGTTTACGGAGCGGCAGATTAGGGGTTAAAAGTGTAATGCAGGGGTCAGCGATAGCGGGGGCGGCAGATTAGGAGTTAATAAGTGTAAGGTTAGGGGTGTTTAGACTAGGGGTACATGTTAGGGTGTTAGGTGCAGACGTAGGAAGTGTTTCCCCATAGGAAACAATGGGGCTGCGTTAGGAGCTGAACGCTGCTTTTTTGCAGGTGTTAGGTTTTTTTTCAGCTCAAACAGCCCCATTGTTTCCTATGGGAGAATCGTGCACGAGCACGTTTTTGATGCCGGCCGCGTCCGTAAGCAGCTCTGGTATCGAGAGTTGCATTTGCGGTAAAAATGCTCTACGCTCCTTTTTTGGAGCCTAACGCAGCATTTGTTTGAACTCTCGATACCAGAGTTAAATTTATGGTGCGGCCAGAAAAAAACCCGCGGAGCGTTAACAGCCCTTTTACCGCCGAACTCTAAATCTAGGCCTTTGTGTTTTGTATATGTATGTGTTTGTCCAAGTTCTGCTTATTAGACTGGAGTTTCACCAGTCAACAAAAAATGATGATCTTTAAAATATTTGTAATGGTGGCAATCACTAGGGTTTCAGGTGTGCAGTGTTCAACGGGACAGTCCATTATTTTAGCAGGCTGTCCAGTGGGGTAGTCAAAGGGGTCAAATTACATTTACGTGTGTCACTGTCAGTCAAAGAGATACAATTATTTATTTGTATGTTAAGGGCAGCCAAGGGGTAAAATGACTGCTTGGTTATGAAAAATATGCATTATCGGATCAAGAGTGGGTGCCAAAGTAGAGGTTTTGGGGGGCTTTGTGTGACCCTGCCCAGTCACTTACAGATTGTCACATATTTTGAGGACAGGCAACCCTAACAATCACATACATTTAAAAAGTTATTAAGACTATATTGAAGTGGGGGAATATAGGTCTAATATAGAAAGCAAGGACATATTACATGGAAAAATTAGAATAGGACAGGGGGAAGTCCCCGTCTTGAGTGGCTCCTAACCAGAGGTCCTAGAGAACCTGCAAAAGACTAGTTTTTTATATTTTTTTAACCGAACAAATGTGGTTTATCAGTAGATCTTTTAAAATGATTATGCAGATGTAGAACAAAACCAAATTTTTGAGCTTCAGGTCCCATAGATTGCTCACTCAAATTTGACCCCCCCCCCCTCTCTAAAGTACCCAATCATAAAAGTACGAGGGCTTACATCTGGTATACATCACACAGTAAATTTCTTTACTAATATTTACATAATAACAACACGTTATTATCCAAGTAAAGGGCATATTGGCCTCCTCCTCAGGGGTAGCAGGTACAAGCTAAACTGCCTTTATCTGCCTTTCGTTAAAGAAGAGACTACCACAGGAGTTGAGACCTCCAGTCTCCCACCCCAAGGACCATGCTTGCTTAAATGCCAAACTTTTCTCTGAGGGCCCGATAGTCAAAAACTTGTCACCATGGAGAGAGATCACACACAATCTTTGTGATTTTATGTAAGACCTTATATTGTAAAGTAGAAGTCTCTCTTTCATGTGCAGATCCCTGTGTAGTGAAATAAACATCTTTCAAAGTAAAATTTGAGTTTCCACATTTTGTTGAGGACTTTGCCGTTGAAATTTCTAAGATCATCTCCCCTGAGCAAAGAACTTTAGATCATCAGGCCCTGATTGTGATAATGCTACTACTTTAACATCTGCAGTGTCTTTCCTGCATAGTGGTTTTGCTGTAAAAGAAAACATTGGTTTCTCCAACATTGGTGTGTCCGGTCCACGGCGTCATCCTTACTTGTGGGATATCTCTTCCCCAACAGGAAATGGCAAAGAGTCCCAGCAAAGCTGGCCATATAGTCCCTCCTAGGCTCCGCCCACCCCAGTCATTCTCTTTGCCGTTGCACAGGCAACATCTCCACGGAGATGGTTAAGAGTTTTTTGGTGTTTAAATGTAGTTTTTATTCTTCTATCAAGTGTTTGTTATTTTAAAATAGTGCTGGTATGTACTATTTACTCTGAAACAGAAAAGGATGAAGATTTCTGTTTGTGAGAGGAAGATGATTTTAGCAGACAGTAACTAAAATCGATTGCTGTTTCCACATAGGACTGTTGAGATGAAGTAACTTCAGTTGGGGGAAGCAGTTAGCAGACTTTTCTGCTTAAGGTATGACTAGCCATATTTCTAACAAGACGATGTAATGCTAGAAGGCTGTCATTTCCCCTCATGGGGACCGGTAAGCCATTTTCTTAGTCAAACAAACAGAATAAAGGGCTTATTATGGGCTAAAAAAACTGGTAGACATTTTTATGGGCTAAATCAATTGCTTTATTTGGGCATTTTATTCATATTTATGCTGACAATTTGCATTTATAAACTTGGGGAACATTTATTAAACGGCAGGCACTGTGTTAGACACCTTTTCCAGTCAGGGGGCCTTCCTAGTTGTAGACTGAGCCTCATTTTCGCGCCATTACTGCGCAGTTGTTTTTTGAGAGCAGGGCATGCAGATGCATGTGTGAGGATCTAAAAATTGCTGGAAAAGCTTCTAGAGGCGTCAATTGGTATCGTATTCCCCTCTGGGCTTGGTTGGGTCTCGGCAAAGACTATAGCTGGGACTGTATAGGGGTTAAATTTATCAACGGCTCCTGTTCCGTTATTTTAAGGGTTAAAGCTCTGAAATTTGGTGTGCAATACTATTAATGCTTTAAGACACTGTGGTGAAATTTTGGTAATTTTTGAACAATTCCTTCATACTTTTTCACATATTCAGTAATAAAGTGTTTTCTGTTTAAAATTTAAAGAGACAGTAACGGTTTTGTTTTAAAACGTTTTTTTTGTGCTTTGTTGACAAGTTTAAGCCTGTTTAACATGTCTGTACCTTCAGATAAGCTATGTTCTATATGTATGAAAGCCAATGTGTCTCCCCATTTAAATTTATGTGATAATTGTGCCATAGCATCCAAACAAAGTAAGGACAGTACTGCCACAGATAATGAAATTGCCCAAGATGATTCCTCAGATGAGGGGAGTAAACATGATACTACATCATCTCCTACTGTGTCTACACCAGTTTTGCCCACGCAGGAGGCCCCTAGTACATCTAGTGCGCCAATACTTATTACCATGCAACAATTAACGGCTGTAATGGATAACTCCATAGCAAATATTTTATCCAAAATGCCTACTTATCAGAGAAAGCGCGATTGCTCTGTTTTAAACACTGAAGAGCAGGAGGGCGCTGATGATAATTGTTCTGTCATACCCTCACACCAATCTGAAGGGGCCATGAGGGAGGTTTTGTGTGATGGAGAAATTTCAGATTCAGGAAAAATTTCTCAACAAGCTGAACCTGATGTTGTGACATTTAAATTTAAATTAGAACATCTCCGCGCACTGCTTAAGGAGGTGTTATCTACTCTGGATGATTGTGACAACTTGGTCATTCCAGAGAAATTATGCAAGATGGACAAGTTCCTAGAGGTTCCGGTGCACCCCGACGCTTTTCCTATACCCAAGCGGGTGGCGGACATAGTAAATAAGGAGTGGGAAAAGCCCGGCATACCTTTTGTTCCCCCCCCCCCCCCTATATTTAAGAAATTATTTCCTATGCTCGACCCCAGAAAGGACTTATGACAGACAGTCCCTAAGGTCGAGGGGGCAGTTTCTACTCTAAACAAATGCACTACTATTCCTATCGAAGATAGTTGTGCTTTCAAAGATCCTATGGATAAAAAATTGGAAGGTTTGCTTAAAAAGATTTTTGTACAGCAAGGTTACCTTCTACAACCCATTTCGTGCATTGTTCCTGTCACTGCAGCAGCGTGGTTCTGGTTCGAGGAACTAGAAAAGTCGCTCAGTAGAGAGACTCCATATGAGGAGGTTATGGACAGAGTTCACGCACTTAAATTGGCTAACTCTTTTATTTTAGATGCCGCTTTGCAATTAGCTAGATTAGCGGCGAAAAATTCAGGGTTTGCTATTGTGGCGCGCAGAGCGCTTTGGCTAAAGTCTTGGTCAGCGGATGTGTCATCCAAGACAAAATTGCTTAACATCCCTTTCAAAGGTAAAACTCTATTTGGACCAGAATTGAAAGAGATTATTTCAGACATCACTGGGGGAAAGGGCCACGCCCTTCCACAAGATAGGTCTTTCAAGGCTAAAAATAAGTCTAATTTTCGTTCCTTTCGCAATTTCAGGAACGGACCGGCCTCTAATTCTGCATCCTCTAAGCAAGAGGGTAATGCCTCACAACCCAAACCAGCCTGGAAACCGATGCAAGGCTGGAACAAGGGTAAGCAGGCCAAGAAGCCTGCCGCTGCTAACAAAACAGCATGAAGGAGTAGCCCCCGATCCGGGACCGGATCTAGTGGGGGGCAGACTCTCTCTCTTTGCTCAGGCTTGGGCAAGAGATGTTCAGGATCCCTGGGCGCTAGAAATAGTTTCTCAAGGTTATCTCCTGGAATTCAAGGAACTACCCCCAAGGGGAAGGTTCCACATGTCTCACTTATCCTCAAACCAAATAAAGAGACAGGCATTCTTACATTGTGTAGAAGACCTGTTAAAGATGGGAGTGATACACCCAGTTCCAATAAAGGAACAAGGAATGGGATTTTATTCCAATCTGTTCGTAGTTCCCAAAAAAGAGGAAACTTTCAGACCAATTTTGGATTTGAAGATCCTAAACAAATTTCTCAGGGTACCATCGTTCAAGGTGGAAACCATTCGAACGATTCTACCCACTATCCAGGAAAGTCAATTTATGACTACCGTGGATCTAAAGGATGCGTACCTACATATTCCTATCCACAAAGAACATCATCAGTTCCTAAGGTTCGCTTTTCTGGACAAGCATTACCAGTTTGTGGCCTTCCCATTCGGGTTAGCCACTGCTCCAAGGATTTTCACAAAGGTGCTAGGGTCCCTTCTAGCGGTTCTAAGACCGAGGGGCATTGCAGTAGTACCTTACTTGGACGACATTCTAATACAAGCGTCGTCCCTGTCAAAAGCAAAGGCTCATACAGACATCGTTCTGGCCTTTCTCAGATCACACGGATGGAAGGTGAACATAGAAAAAAGTTCTCTGTCTCCGTCGACAAGAGTTCCCTTCTTGGGAACAATAATAGATTCCTTAAATATGAGGATTTTTCTGACAGAGGTCAGAAAATCAAAACTTCTAAGCTCTTGTCAAGCTCTTCATTCTGTTCCTCGTCCTTCCATAGCGCAGTGCATGGAAGTAGTAGGGTTGATGGTTGCAGCAATGGACATAGTTCCTTTTGCACGAATTCATCTAAGACCATTACAACTGTGCATGCTCAAACAGTGGAATGGGGATTATACAGACTTGTCTCCAATGATTCAAGTAGATCAGAAGACCAGAGATTCACTCCGTTGGTGGCTGACCCTGGACCATCTGTCCCAGGGAATGAGCTTCCGCAGACCAGAGTGGGTCATTGTCACGACCGACGCCAGTCTAGTGGGCTGGGGCGCGGTCTTGGAATCCCTGAAAGCTCAGGGTCTATGGTCTCGGGAAGAGTCTCTTCTCCCGATAAACATTCTGGAACTGAGAGCGATATTCAATGCTCTCAGGGCTTGGCCTCAACTAGCAAAGGCCAGATTCATAAGGTTCCAATCAGACAACATGACGACCGTTGCGTATATCAATCATCAGGGGGGAACAAGGAGTTCCCAGGGCGATGAAAGAAGTGACCAAAATAATTCAATGGGCGGAGGATCACTCCTGCCACCTGTCTGCGATCCACATCCCAGGTGTGGAAAACTGGGAGGCGGATTTTCTGAGTCGTCAGACATTCCATCCGGGGGAGTGGGAACTCCACCCGGAGATCTTTGCCCAAATAACCCAATTATGGGGCATTCCAGACATGGATCTGATGGCGTCTCGTCAGAACTTCAAGGTTCCTTGCTACGGGTCCAGATCCAGGGATCCCAAGGCGACTCTAGTAGATGCACTAGTAGCACCTTGGACCTTCAACCTAGCTTATGTATTTCCACCGTTTCCTCTCATTCCCAGGCTGGTAGCCAGGATCAATCAGGAGAGGGCCTCTGTGATCTTGATAGCTCCTGCGTGGCCACGCAGGACTTGGTATGCAGATCTGGTGAATATGTCATCGGTTCCACCATGGAAGCTACCTTTGAGACAGGACCTTCTTGTTCAGGGTCCATTCGAACATCCAAATCTGGTCTCCCTCCAGCTGACGGCTTGGAGATTGAACGCTTGATTCTATCGAAGCGTGGGTTTTCAGATTCTGTGATAGATACTCTGGTTCAGGCCAGAAAACCGGTAACTAGAAAGATTTACTATAAAATATGGAAAAGATATATCTGTTGGTGTGAATCCAAAGGATTCCCATGGAATAAGATAAAAATTCCTAAGATTCTCTCCTTTCTACAAGAAGGTTTGGAGAAAGGATTATCTGCAAGTTCTCTAAAGGGACAGATCTCTGCTTTATCTGTCTTACTACACAAAAGACTGGCAGCTGTGCCAGATGTTCAAGCATTTGTTCAGGCTCTGGTTAGGATCAAGCCTGTTTACAGACCTTTGACTCCTCCCTGGAGTCTAAATCTAGTTCTTTCAGTTCTTCAAGGGGTTCCGTTTGAACCTTTACATTCCATAGATATTAAGTTGCTATCTTGGAAAGTTTTGTTTTTGGTTGCAATTTCTTCTGCTAGAAGAGTTTCAGAGTTATCTGCTCTGCAGTGTTCTCCGCCCTATCTGGTGTTCCATGCAGATAAGGTGGTTTTGCGTACTAAGCCTGGTTTTCTTCCTAAGGTTTTTTCTAACAAAAATATTAACCAGGAGATAGTTGTACCTTCTTTATGTCCGAATCCAGTTTCAAAGAAGGAACGTTTGTTACACAATTTGGACGTAGTCCGTGCTCTAAAATTCTATTTAGAGGCTACAAAAGATTTCAGACAAACTTCTTCCTTGTTTGTTGTTTATTCTGGTAAAAGGAGAGGTCAAAAAGCGACTTCTACCTCTCTTTCCTTTTGGCTTAAAAGCATCATCCGATTGGCTTATGAGACTGCCGGACGGCAGCCTCCTGAAAGAATCACAGCTCACTCCACTAGGGCTGTGGCTTCCACATGGGCCTTCAAGAACGAGGCTTCTGTTGACCAGATATGTAAGGCAGCGACTTGGTCTTCACTGCACACTTTTGCCAAATTTTACAAATTTGATACTTTTGCTTCTTCGGAGGCTATTTTTGGGAGAAAGGTTTTGCAAGCTGTGGTGCCTTCCGTTTAGGTAACCTGATTTGCTCCCTCCCTTCATCCGTGTCCTAAAGCTTTGGTATTGGTTCCCACAAGTAAGGATGACGCTGTGGACCGGACACACCAATGTTGGAGAAAACAGAATTTATGCTTACCTGATAAATTACTTTCTCCAACGGTGTGTCCGGTCCACGGCCCGTCCTGGTTTTTTAATCAGGTCTGATGAATTATTTTCAGTAACTACAGTCACCACGGTACCATATGGTTTCTCCTATATATATTTCCTCCTGTCCGTCGGTCGAATGACTGGGGTGGGCGGAGCCTAGGAGGGACTATATGGCCAGCTTTGCTGGGACTCTTTGCCATTTCCTGTTGGGGAAGAGATATCCCACAAGTAAGGATGACGCCGTGGACCGGACACACCGTTGGAGAAAGTAATATATCAGGTAAGCATAAATTCTGTTTTTGGAATTATACATAGAAATACAGGGAGTGCAGAATTATTAGGCAAGTTGTATTTTTGAGGATTAATTTTATTATTGAACAACAACCATGTTCTCAATGAACCCAAAAAACTCATTAATATCAAAGCTGAATAGTTTTGGAAGTAGTTTTTAGTTTGTTTTTAGTTTATAGCTATTTTAGGGGGATATCTGTGTGTGCAGGTGACTATTACTGTGCATAATTATTAGGCAACTTAACAAAAAACAAATATATACCCATTTCAATTATTTATCTTTACCAGTGAAACCAATATAACATCTCAACATTCACAAATATACATTTCTGACATTCAAAAACAAATCAGTGACCAATATAGCCACCTTTCTTTGAAAGGACACTCAAAAGCCTGCCATCCATGGATTCTGTCAGTGTTTTGATCTGTTCACCATCAACATTGCGTGCAGCAGCAACCACAGCCTCCCAGACACTGTTCAGAGAGGTGTACTGTTTTCCCTCCTTGTAAATCTCACATTTGATGATGGACCACAGGTTCTCAATGGGGTTCAGATCAGGTGAACAATGAGGCCATGTCATTAGATTTTCTTGCCAGCCACGCTGTGGAGTACTTGGACGCGTGTGATAGAGCATTGTCCTGCATGAAAATCATGTTTTTCTTGAAGGATGCAGACTTCTTCCTGTACCACTGCTTGAAGAAGGTGTCTTCCAGAAACTGGCAGTAGGACTGGGAGTTGAGCTTGACTCCATCCTCAACCCGAAAAGGCCCCACAAGCTCATCTTTGATGATACCAGCCCAAACCAGTACTCCACCTTGCTGGCGTCCGAGTCGGACTGGAGCTCTCTGCCCTTTACCAATCCAGCCACGGGCCCATCCATCTAGCCCATCAAGACTCACTCTCATTTCATCAGTCCATAAAACCTTAGAAAAATCAGTCTTTACATATTTCTTGGCCCAGTCTTGACGTTTCAGCTTGTGTGTCTTGTTCAGTAGTGGTCGTCTTTCAGCCTTTCTTACCTTGGCCATGTCTCTGAGTATTGCACACCTTGTGCTTTTGGGCACTCCAGTGATGTTGCAGCTCTGAAATATGGCCAAACTGGTGGCAAGTGGCATCTTGGCAGCTGCATGCTTGACTTTTCTCAGTTCATGGGCAGTTATTTTGCGCCTTGGTTTTTCCACACGCTTCTTGCGACCCTGTTGACTATTTTGAATGAAACGCTTGATTGTTCGATGATCACGCTTCAGAAGCTTTGCAATTTTAAGAGTGCTGCATCCCTCTGCAAGATATCTCACTATTTTTTACTTTTCTGAGCCTGTCAAGTCCTTCTTTTGACCCATTTTGCCAAAGGAAAGGAAGTTGCCTAATAATTATGCACACCTGATATAGGGTGTTGATGTCATTAGACCACACCCCTTCTCATTACAGAGATGCACATCACCTAATATGCTTAATTGGTAGTAGGCTTTTGAGCCTATACAGCTTGGAGTAAGACAACATGCATAAAGAGGATGATGTGTTCAAAATACTCATTTGCCTAATAATTCTGCACTCCCTTAAAACACACTGTAAACGTGTGTATATATATATATATATATATATATATATATCTCAATCATACAGCATAAATAAAATAGTCATGGAAAAGGTGTTTTTCTTCTTAAACAGGGAGAGTCCACAGCTGCATTCATTACTTTTGGGAAATACAGAACCTGGCCACCAGGAGGAGGCAAAGACACCCCAGCCAAAGGCTTAAATACCTCTCTCACTTCCCTCATCCCCCAGTCATTCTTTGCCTTTTGTCACAGGAGGTTGGCAGAGAAGTGTCAGAGATTCAGGTTAGTCTATTATGGGGAGTAGTACTCTTCGGAATGGAACTGGATTTTTAAGTAGTCTTGTCAGCCTGTCAGTGAGAGCATGGATGAAAGTTAGAGTCCGGAGAAGCAGGGAGAGTCTTTCTGTGAAACCATCCTGACTCATATTAACAGCTCCATAGGCAATCAACGTTGACAAGTTTCGCTGCCTGCTTTCTTCGCTCAAGTCCATGTCAGAAGCGACGCTACTATCTGTCACACTTGAAGGGCCATGTTACTGTTCCACGGCATAGATTCCGGTAAGTTTGTTTCATTTTACTTTTAATATAAGTATGTAATGTATATTAAGTCAGGGAGGTTATTGAACAGGAGGGCTTTAATCATGTTTGTTATGTGATTCTGTCTGCTAATGTGTAGTTATGCTTGAGCTCGTGGCTATTTCAGAACATACTGGCCTTTTTTATCAGACTGCGCGGTCTTTATGGACTGGAGCACTTTTCTTTGACCTGCATGGTGCACCTTGTGACCGGGCGTGGTCACGTTTCTGTTCTCCATTTTCATATTCCTGACTGTGTGGTGAAGGATAGAGTCTGTTTTGCTAGTTGTCTGGGTCATAGGAGGTGGGGAGTGCCCCAGCCAATGGGGTGTAAGGTGCCGTTTATTTTTTTTTATCCATAATTTCAATCACCAAGTTATGGAGGATTCTGATTTTGTGGAGACAGATGTCTCTGATTCAGATTCTACTTCTTGCGAAAAATATGAAATGACCAGGTTAATTCATGCCCATCAGTTATGTTCCGAATGCCGCTTTAGAGTGCTCTTTTCTCCCGAATCATGGAACTTAGAGTCCGCCGAGCCATCCGCCCCTGAGGATTCCATATCCCATGGAGCATGCGCCCTAGATCCTTCTTTTGCTACGCAGGCAGGTGTCCCAAATGCAGTTACCCCTTCTCTGGAAGACGGCTTGTTTCCTCCATATTTATGGAGCATTTACATCTTCCTGGAAGATATTGTCCGTGTTCTGCTAACCAGGGCTCCTCAGGTATGGGATCGTCTGGATCAGATCAGCCCTCTGGGGAAATGGTTTCCTCTGAGGCTTCAGGGGTCCAACCCTCGGGGCCGGGGTCATCAGTTGCCCTGGCAGAGGTAAGTCTTGCCTTTTGTTATAGACTGGCGCGCGTTCTTGTCCTTCTGAGCCATATTTTGGCAGTGCTGGAGGATTCCAGTTCTAATGGGTCGATGGATCCTCGGTCTTCCATTCCGGATGGCAAGCTGGGTTAGACGCATGGGGATGAAGTCAATATACTTGTCATCTCCATTTTTCTTTTTTTGGGGTATCTTATTCCAGTTCTGAGCTTTGGAAGAATTGGACCTCTGTCTGGTCCTGTTAGTGTGTCCATTCTTCTTGGGAGTTCACCTGTGGGTGCTGCCTTCATTTACTTTGATCCGGTTAGGATGTATTTCTATCTAAAGGGGAGGAGAGTCTACGGCTTCATTCATTACTTGTGGGAATTAAGAACCTGGCCATCAGGAGGAGGCAAAGATACCCCAGCCAAAGGCTTAAATACCTCCCCCACTTCCCTTATCCCCCAGTTATTCTTTGCCTTTCGTCACAGGGGGTTGGCATAGAAGTGTCAGAAGATTTGGAGTAGTCTGTTATGGAGGGTAGTACTCCGGAATGGGACTGGAGTTTTAAGTAGTCCTGTCAACCTCTCAGTGAGAACTTGGGTGAAATTTAGAGTACGGAGATACAGGGAGAGTCTTTCTGCGAAACCATCCCGACTCATTTTAACAGCTCCATAGGCAATCAACATTGACGAGTTTCGCTGCCTGCTTTCTACACTCAAGTCCATGTCAGGAGCGATGCTACTACACTCTCACACTTGAGAGGCCGTGTTCCTGTTCCACAGCATAGATTCTATTAAGATCATTTAATTTTTTATACACATAATGATAACGCAGAAGACAGGGTCACAGTGTGATACCTTTTATCTTTATAGAATCAAGGGTCAATATCCCTGGTATGGGGATTATTGAACAGGGGGGGTTCTGTACATAATATTGTTTGTGTCATTGCTGCGATATGTGTGAGATGAGGCTCTGGCAATGGGTGGACTTTTAGTTTAATTTTCAACAGTATTTGCGCGGCCAATTTGGCGCGTTTTTCTCTCTAGTGCAGGGGCGGTCCTGCGAGGCATTCCTTCTGACCAGGTGTGCATTCCATTTGCTAGGTTCCATCTCAGACCTCTTCAGTTGTGCATGTTGAGACAGTGGAATGGCAATTATACAGACCTATCCCAACATATTTCTCTGGACGATCGGACAAGGGACTCCCTCTCTTGGTGGATCCGTCCGGAACAACTTAGATCCGCCTGCTCCACTATGTTCCACATGCCTTGATAAAGTAACGACATCTAGAAAGAATAGGATGTCTAGTACTACTGAGCCGTCCACCTCTGAGGATTCCCCATCTCGTGAGGTGTGTTCCCTACATTCATCTCCGATTACAAATGCAGCGCCCCAGGGCACGACCATTTCCCCTACGTTGGCCACCAGATTTTGCGGATCAACTGCAAACGGCGGTGTCTAAGGTGATTAGTGCCTTACCACGTTCTTCTAAACGCAAGCGTAAGGTAAGATATGGCGATCCAACCCAGGGGTCATATACTCCAATGGATATTTCGGAAAGATTATCTGCTGACTCCAGCAACTCCGTCTCTTCTGGGTCTGACTTTAGGTTTAGGATGGAAAATTTGCACTTTTTGATGAAGCAAGTGCTTGCTACTCTCGAAGTACAGGAACTGAAACTACAGGAGGAACCTTCAATTCCTAAGCTTGATAAAGTATATGAGGACAGGGTGGTGCTCAGACCTTCCCGGTTCCTGTTAAGATGGCTAACATTATTAAGATTGAATGGGAGATATTAGGTTCTTCCTTTTCCCCTTCTTCCTTTAAGAAGCTGTTCCCCATCCCGGACTCTCAGCTCAAGCTATGGGGGACTGTCCCTAAAGTGGATAGTTCTATCTCTACGCTTGCGAAGCGGATGATAATTCCTCTTGAGGATAGTTTGTCGTTTAAAGAGCCCATGGATAAAAAGTTGGAAAACATGTTAAGAAAAATGTGGCAACACACAGGGTTGGTTTTTCAGGCGACAGTAGCTGCGGTATCCGGACCTGCGACATATTGATGCTAGATGGGGAACGCAGGAGCTAGATCTCTTGGCATCCAGACTCAATTGCAAGCTACCCAGATACGGGTCGCGGTCCAGGGATCCCCAGGCAGAGCTGATAGATGCCTAAGCGGTGCCTTGGGGGTTCAACCTAGTTTAAATTTTTCCACAGTTGCCACTTCTACCTCGTGTAATGGCCCGCATCAAGCAGGAGCAAGCTTCAGTTATTCTGATTGCTCCGTTGTGGCCGCGGAGGACGTGGTTTGCGGATCTGGTGGGGATGTCATCTTCTCCTCCATGGAGGTTACCCTGTTGCAGGTCTCTGTTGATACAGGGTCCCTTTCAACATCAAAATCTAAATTCTCTGAGGCTGACTGTGTGGAGATTGAACGCTTATTCTTGGCCAAGAGAGGGTTTTCTGAGAGAGGGATTGATACTCTCATTCAGGCTAGGAAGCCGGTCACTCGTCAGATCTATCATAAGGTGTGGAGGACTTGTCCTGGTATGAGAAGCATGGATATCCTTGGCACAAGGTTAAGGTATCCAGGATTCTGTACTTTCTCCAGGATGGACTGGAGAAGGGGCTTGCCGCCAGTTCCTTGAAGGGACAAATTTAGGCATTATCTGTGTTGTTGCATAAGAGGCTTGCTGAGCTTCCGGATATTCAGTCTTTTTTGTTCAGGCCCTGTCTAGAATCAGGCCTGTTTTTAGACAGTCCGCTCCTCCATGGAGCTTGAACTTGGTTCTGAGGGTGTTGCAGAGGGTTCCGTTTGAACCTATGCACTCTATTGACGTTAAGATTCTTTCCTGGAATGTTCTCTTTCTGTTGGCTATTGCATCAGCTAGCAGATTCTCTGAGCTGGCGGCCTTGCAATTTGAGTCTCATTATTTGGTCTTTCACGCTGATAAGGCTGTTCTTCGCACTGGTTTGGGATTTCTTCCCAAAGTTGTGTCTAACCGTAACATCAATCAGGAAATATTAGTTCCTTCTTTGTGTCCTAACCCCTCTTCTCCTAAGGAGAGGTTACTTCATAATTTGGACGTGGTTCAAGCCTTGAAGTTTTATCTTCAGGCTGCAAGGGATTTCAGACAATCTACATATCTTTTCGTGGTGTATGCAGGGAAGCGCAAGGGGCAGAAAGTCTCTTCAACTTCTTTGTCCTTTTGGTTAAGGAGCATGATTCGCTTAGCCTATGAAAAAGAGGGACATAAGCCTCCTCAGAGGATCACGGCTCATTCTACTAGAGATGTGGCTTCTTGGGCCTTCAAAAATGAGGCCTCTATGGAGCAGATTTGTAAGGTGGCTACCTGGTCCTCCTTACATACCTTTACAAAATTTTACAAATTTGACGTTTTTGCTTCAGAGAAAGCAGTTTTTGGGAGAAAGGTTTTACAGGCTGTGGTGCCCTCAGATTAGGGTCTGCCTTCTTTTTGCCCCCCCCATTTTTCATTCAGTGTCCTCTAGAGCTTGGGTATTTGTTCCCACAAGTAATGAATGAAGCCGTGGACTCTCCTCCCTTTTAGATGGAAAACATAAATTATGCTTACCTGATAATTTTCTTTCCATCATGGGGAGGAGAGTCCATGGCTCCCGCCTGTTGCTCTGGTGGGCAGACCTAAATTTAGATTTGTTCTTCTGGCACCATTTATACCCTGATATTTTTCCTACTGTTCCTTGTTCCCTCAGCAGAATGACTGGGGGATGAGGGAAGTGGGGAAGGTATTTAAGCCTTTGGCTGGGGCATCTGCCTCCTCCTGGTGGCCAGGTTCTTAATTCCCACAAGTAATGAATGAAGCTGTGGACTCTACTCCCCACGATGGAAATAAAATAACAGGTAAGCATAATTATGTTTATATTTAATTTTGAGAAGCTCATGTCTGTTATAGTTTTTCCTTTTGGAAAACATTTATTTTCTGGAATTTGATACTAGTGATTTTGTGGTCGCTGTAGCACTTCTGTGGAAGTTTGATCATTAGTGTTAGGACATTTGTAATGTTTATCGTTTGTTTTGTCTATCCCTACTAGGGATTCGACTTTTCTGTGGCCTTGGACAGTTCCGAGGTGCCCTATATATCAGGATGGTCCTGTTCGGGCACTAGTTTTTCTGTTCCTTGATGTCCATATCAACCACATGGTGCCCATTATAACTGGCTGGCCCGGTTGGGGTGCCGAGTTGGCTCACTCTGGTGAGGAGTTTGTTTTTGCTTGATATGATATATGCTCATTCCTAGATGTTAGGCTGGTCCTCGTTATTCCTTTAGGTGGGGCATCAGAGGGGATTGGGCCTAATTCTTAATGTCCTCTCCCTGATTGTTGGGAGGATACTGTGGTCGGATCCTGGTAAGGCTTACTCTGGGGGTTCCTGAGGTCCTTTGGCCTCGGAGCTAGAGTTCTCTTCCCGATGGGGTTGCAAGTTCAGATGACTCTTTGGATATCCGTGGTACCAGTTTAGGTGGCAATTCTCATCTTCTCTATTGGTAATCTTTTTCTTTGATTGTCCTTTGTGAATCCTTGGCGACTATACCTCTTCCTTATGGGGTAGAGGTTGCTGTGCTGTTTTTTCCCCTTCATTGGAGCTGGTTTTCTGGTCATCTGTTTTCTGGAAGCTCTGTTTTTTGGCCCTTTGATATAAATCAAACAGTGACAAAATTATATAGAATTAAAGTTATGGTAAATCCTAGCATTTTTGAAATGTTAGGATTTACCAGTGCTACAAATAAAGGGGACTTTGTCATGGTGTATAAAAAACTTCACACTGAAAGTTCCTTTATTTGCCTGCAGCCACAGTAGAATCAATGAAACATTCACTAGCACTAGAGTAAATAATTAAATAAATTCTGATCCTCCTTGTTGACCACTGGATCAAAAGGAAAACAGATAAGTAGGATGCCACATTATCAGTAGAGATATTCAGGAACACATCTGTTGCAACTTGATTACCTTGTCTAGAAGTCCTACGTCTCACAGGACAAAAGTGGCCACTTGTTGAAATAAAAGCACAAATTAAAGTCTTTATGTTTAGTGTTCAGAAGTAGAAATAAGCACCTTAATAGCTGCAATTTGCATAGATTTATCCTAAGGTAAGGGATCAGCAACAGAAGAATATGCATTATCTGAAAACACTTGAGGAACCAGAGACTTGAAGCCAGTCTTTCCTGACATCTTTTACATATTCATCTGGATAACAAGTATAATCATACAAGAGAGTCACAAGTGGTAAATAACTGTTTCTCTGGATAAGTTTATGAGCCCAACACTGAGGTTCACCTACTGATAAGGCAATAGCAGTGTGAATCTTTATACAGTCTAGCATAAGTTCCTGGTTTTACTGAAAATAGAGTTTGGAAGGTAGGGATGAAGGTACTGTACAGAACTGCTTTCTGTCCCAATTAAACTTCTCTGGCAATGGAAAATGTGGCTTAACGTGTCAGGTAACCAGATTGTTGTTGACCAGAAGTGAATGGTGAACTAGCTTCCTCAGCAGCCAGAACAGAAGACACTCAGGGGTGGCACCAGCAGTCTGTTACTAGGCCTGTAAACTCTTCACACATTGCAGCAGGTTTAACTGAGAGGTCTGTGATTCTTGCATAGTGTGAGCCAGGGTAAAAAGTTGCTGGGACAGGGTACATTCACCATCACTGCTTCAATCAGGGCTTGGTTATTATATAAGGTAATTATCTAATTGGATGACTGGACCCACAGAAGCAGATGTGTTGTAGGCACCAAACATAGGCAGAAAACAAATATTGAGCAGAGAGAGATGCACACAGGTATTCTTATATAAATTAGTTGTCAGTAGAGAAGCCAGGGGTCATAAAAAAGGTAATTTGTCAGCAGCCAGATATCACAATAAAAGGCGCAAATCCAATATCAATAGTCAAGGAACAGTTCCTAGGTAGATCAGAACTCAGGTAGCAGAACAGGTAAAGGTCAGACAGGTAACAAAAGACAGAACGTACTAAAGTCAAAACCAGGAGAGCAGGCCAGGAACATGATTGCTGGGGTTTCCATTCAAAATAACCAAGCACTGGATGGGTGTCAGAGGTGACTTTTTAACGCCTCCCATTCGTCATTGGTGCCAAAGACTTTACAGAGATCACCTCCAATATGTATAATACAAAAAGTGAAGAAAAAAAAATAGGCGATCCTTTTGCTTGTAAAACAATCCACTTTATTGGCTTCACATAAAACAAAAAATATACATGTGCAAGACAACAACAGTCTTACGCGTTTCGGCTAAACAGTTGTGCCTTAATCATAGACCATGCCTTCTGCCTTAGAACAATAGATGATTAGATCCTATCTGATGTATACAATATCAAATTTAGGCTTTTAATCTAATTTTGAAAATAGATATGTTTTGTTTAAATATTAGTTGATATTATATTGCACCTATATTTAATATTAAGGATTAACCTTATGCTATAGTATAATTTAATAAACTATAATATTGTTGCCCAATTTTTTCTAGTTATACATCTTACCGCATCCTAAAACACCCTGGCCTCTAGTTATCAACATGTCTACCTGCCATCGCCGGCCCCAATACGCCCGCCTAAGCTCGCCTACCATCGGACCTGAATACGCTCTCCAAAGTTATCAATAAATCTGTCAAAAAGCCGCGCACCAAGTACGGGGCGATGAGCAGCGGACTGTAATAGTTATCACTCATCCGATCTCGCTGCTCTTCGGCTTTTTTACAGCTTTATTGACAAGCTGTCACTAAGCACCCACACTAAACTACACTGTTTTACCCCCTATACCGGAGCCCCCCATAACTAAATAAAGTTATTAACCCCTAAACCACCGCTCCCGGACACCGCCGCAATATAATAAATGTATTAACCCCTAAACCGCCGCTCCCGGAGCCCACCGCCACTCTAATAAACTGATTAACCCCAAAACCGCAGCTACCGGACCCCGCGGCCACCTACATAATACCTATTAACCCCTATCCTGCCCCCCTATACCGCTGCCACCTATAATAAATTTATTAACCCCTATCCTGCCGATCCCCTACCCTGCCGCAACTAAATAAATTGTTTAACCCCTAAACCGCCGCTCCCGGACCCCGCCGCCACCTATATTAAACGTATTAACCCCTAATCTGCCCCCCCTACACCGTCGCCACCTATAATAAATTTATTAACCCCTATCCTGCCCCCTCTACACCGCCGCAACTATAATAAAATTATTAACCCCTAAACCTAAGTCTAACCCTAACACCCCCCTAACTTAAATATTAATTAAATACATCTAAATATTATAACTCTTATTAACTAAATTAATCCTATTTAAAAATAAATACTTACCTTTAATATAAATCCTAATATAGCTACAATATAAATAATAATTATATTGTAGCTATTTTAGGATTTATTTTTATTTTACAGGCAATCCTAATATAGCTACAATATAAATAATAATTATATTGTAGCTATTTTAGGATTTATTTTTATTTTACAGGCAAATTTCAATTTATTTTAACTAGGTACAATAGCTATTAAATAGTTAATAACTATTTAATAGCTACCTAGTTAAAATTAAGAGAAATTTACCTGTAAAATAAAAACTAACCTAAGTTACAATTACACCTAACACTACACTATCATTAACTAAATTATTCCTATTTAAAACTAAATACTTACCTGTAAAATAAACCCTAAGATAGCTACAATGTAATTAATAATTACATTGTAGCTATTTTAGGATTTATATTTATTTTACAGGTAACTTTGTATTTATTTTAGCTAGTTAGAATAGTTATTAAATAGTTATTAACTATTTAATAACTACTTAGCTAAAAGAAATACAAAATTACCTGTAAAATAAATCCTAACCTAAGTTACAATTAAACCTTACACTACACTATCATTAAATTAATTAAATAAATTACCTACATATAACTAGTGATGTCACGAATAGTTCGCCGGCGAATAGTTCCCCGCAAACATAGCATGTTCGCGTTCGCCGCGGCGGGCGAACATATGCAATGTTCGATCCGCCCCCTATTCGTCATCATTGAGTAAACTTTGACCCTGTATTTCACAGTCTGCAGACACATTCCAGCCAATCAGCAGCAGACACTCCCTCCCAGACCCTCCTACCTCCTGGACAGCATCCATTTTAGATTCATTTGGAAGCTGCATTCTTAGTGAGAGGAGAGACAGTGTAGCTGCTGGTGATTTAATAGGGAAAATATTGATAGCTAGGTTAGTGTATTTAGTGTCCACTACAGTCCTGAAGGACTCATCTGATCTCTGCTGTAAGGACAGCACCCCAAAAAGCCCTTTTTAGGGCTAGAACATCATTTTTTATTTTTATTTTTTTTTCCTGTGTAATCTAATTGCAGTTGCCTGCCTGCCAAGCCACTTGCACAGTGCCACCACTCATATCTGGTGTAACAGTAGTGTAAATAAAAAAAAAAAAAAACTTTTTTGACTGTGAAACATCAGTCTGCTAGTAGAAAAAATGATCCAAGGAACAAAAAGATATATATTAAAAAGTCAATTCTTTATTAAAAGTTAAAACACATGGGCATCAAAGAAATAGCGTAGAGAAGCAAAGAGCTGGTCTTACGCGTTTCGGCAGGGTTCAGCCGTAATCATAGACCATACACGCTCACAGGTGATACAAGTTTATATATCTTACACAAATTACCCATTGGTTAAAAAATCACACGCCTTCTAGACACCATTTCTATAGTTAAAGGGATCACCACACAAAAATATTTTAGGCATTTTAACACCCATTACTCAATGGCTATACGTGGGAATATAAACAACTTATTCTAAATAAATACATATATACATACTGATATAATTGGAAGAAATAGACGGATAGTAAATTAGTACTAAACATTTCATTTGCGTAAAAAGTTCTAAAGTATAATAAGCATTTTGAATAGATGAGCAGGAAAATCACTACGACTCATGTAAGGTATCAAAATATATATATACAAATAAACAAACACAAATGGCTCAATACCTCACACCAAGATACTTCACTCAATGTTATAAACATATATATCAAAAGATCAATTTGCAAGAAATTCATAGTTAGTTCTCCCAAAAATTAATAAGATCATTTTCAGAATTGAACCCATCAGGTTTCAGTGTGCATAATTTATGGATCCAATAGACCTCCTGTCGAGCCAAAATAGGCTATTTATCCCCACCTCTAGGGTTTTTATTAATAATTTCTATGGCATTCCATTCAAAACTGCACACATTGCCATGATGGATATCAATAAAATGACTTGCAAGATCCGAGCAGTGATACTCATTCCTGATGTACCCCAGGTGTTCACGTATACGTGTACGAATGTCACGGGTAGTCATACCCACGTACTGTATTTTATGATCCGTGCAACCAATGAGGTATACCACGAACGAAGAAGAGCAATTAATACATCCTCTAGTATCAAACACCTGGTTCGTGACATAAGAACTAAAGGAACTACCTATCTTGACATATTCACAGGCTTTACATCTATAGGTTCCATTATGTCTTAGCCAGGAACTTTGGCTAACAGGTTTACGTAGCTGGCTAGGTGAAATCAAATTACCAAGTGTAAGGTTCTTTCTGTAGGTGAACCTACATCCTCCTTTGACCACATCTTTTAGAACATCATCTCCATACAAGATCGGTAAATACTTTTTGACTATATTACAAATTTGGTAATATTGGTTAGAATACCTAGTAATAAAATTGGGTTTATTACCAAATTTAGTATTTCTACCACTAGATTTTCCAGCTCCCTGAAGGAGACTACTCATGTCACTCTCTGCTGCTTGTTCCTGGGCTTGTTTAATAACCTTATTACAATAGCCCCGTTTACGGAGTCTAGCACCCAAGTTTTTACATTCAGAATTAAAGACTTGTTCATTAGAGCAAATTCTTCTAGTCCTCAAAAATTGTCCCTTTGCTATACCCTGAAATACATGTTTCGGGTGGGAACTAGATGAATGTAAAATTGAGTTTCCAGCAATGGGTTTACGAAATAATTGAGTCTCAATTTTCCCAGATTGCCAATCCATTACTAATTCCACATCCAAAAAATGTATTTTGTTTTTTTGCCATTCATAGGTGAACTGAATATCAGGGATACAAGAGTTCAAATATTCAACAAATCCCTTGGCCTCAGAGGAATTGAATTCAGTTAGGAAAATAAGATCATCTATAAATCTTTTGTAGCAAATAACTCCCCTGGATGGATCAACATCATGTCCAAAGAGGTATTTATACTCGAACCAGCCCATAAATAAATTAGCATATGAGGGGGCGAATTCTGCCCCCATGGCTGTACCTCTTAGTTGGACATAGTATGATCCCTCAAACAAGAAGTAGTTACGCTCCAAGAGAAAACGGATAGATCTAATGATAAATTCTTTAGTTTCATTAGAATAGTTAGTAAGCAAATTCAGAAAAAAAGCCACAGCTTCCAGGCCCAAAGTGTGGGGTATTGAGGTGTACAAAGCCACCACATCTACTGTAAGCCAGCTCATATTTAATATTAACTACACTCTTGTGAGTCTTGGGCAGGTGGTGGAAAATAGGAGTAACAGGGTCTGAAATATACAAGAACTCAAATGTATCTTTATCAATAATACCAAGGTGTAGAGCATCATCCAAAAGATCTCTTAACTGATTTTGAAAACATAACGTAGGATTTCTACTTAGTACCTTGTATCATATTTAAAGAAACATATTTGTTCATTATCCATGTGTCAAGTTTGAGTCTCAATTCTTTAAGACGTAAAAGTTCCAAGGAGTGAAAAAAAATCACTCAGTTTAGTGTTGGTACAATCCAATGAAAAGAAATCTTCCAATTCTAGTCCCACTAGGTCTTGGTCATCCACAGTAGCCAAAGAAAAATAATAATTATGTGATAGTTCCCCTGATGCCTCCATGTTTAAGAAATAATAACGATATAAAGTTCACCAGCCAAAAGGTTGCTTCACTCACAACACATGGATGAAGAGATAATGTGAAAAAAAACATACGTGCAAAGTCCCTGTGTGTGATTAAGCAACTGGAAATCGATATGTCCCAAATGTTCTGTATAATCAGATAGTGGCAAAACAATAAATTAAGAACTATGCAGAGTGTACACAGCAAAAAGAACAGAAGCGTCAATACCAGTTAAGACTCACCACTCCGAGGAAGGCTCTCCGGTATCCACCCGACAAGGTAAGTGTAATTTCTTTGATGCCCATGTGTTTTAACTTTTAATAAAGAATTGACTTTTTAATATATATCTTTTTGTTCCTTGGATCATTTTTTCTACTGTTTTGGGAGGGAGAGGAGCCCTCCTATTCCTTGTTGGAACAAGTTCTTTCCCAGCTTTGGAGTTTGGTCCTGACGAATAGAGGCAAAGTGAGTTCTATTGCTATACACAGCATTTGAAGCGTTACGTATGTTAGCTGTATTGGTGCAGCGTCTGACGTCACCCGGAAGTGCTGAAGGAATACACGCTGGGTGGAGACGCTGAGGAGAAGAGTCCGCTCAGACTTTGTGAAGAGGTGTTTTGCAACGGAGCAGATATACACCATAGAGGTGAGCGGAACGTTCCCCGATTGTGAAGGATTGAGTGGAGGTTGTGTGCCCACTTACCTTGTCGGGTGGATACCGGAGAGCCTTCCTTGGAGTGGTGAGTCAGAACTGGTATTGACGCTTCTGTTCTTTTTGCTGTGTACACTCTGCATAGTTCTTAATTTATTGTTTTGCCACTATCTGATTATACAGAACATTTGGGACATATCGATTTCCAGTTGCTTAATCACACACAGGGACTTTGCACGTATGTTTTTTTCACATTATCTCTTCATCCATGTGTTGTGAGTGAAGCAACCTTTTGGCTGGTGAACTTTATATCGTTATTATTTCTTAAACATGGAGGCATCAGGGGAACTATCACATAATTATTATTTTTATTTGGCTACTGTGGATGACCAAGACCTAGTGGGACTAGAATTTGAAGATTTCTTTTCATTGGATTGTACCAACACTAAACTGAGTGATCTTTTTCACTCCTTGGAACTTTTACGTCTTAAAGAATTGAGACTCAAACTTGACACATGGATAATGAACAAATATGTTTCTTTAAATATGATACCGAGGGGCCTAAGAGTTAAGAAATTTCCAACATTTGAGGTCCATGACCAAGATTTTATTAAGGAATGGAACAGTATTCTATCTGAGTGTTCAATTAGGCTTATGGTGATGCTGGTTAAATTTAAATCTGAACAATTGGCTACTGTTAGAAATGAAATTATTCAGTTACAACAGGAGTTAAATGGTCACCAATTAGATGCTGGATATGGTGAATATGATAAAATGTTGCAGGAGGTTATTGAAACTAACAAAAGTGAAATTATACAGGCCAAACATGTGAAATTTTTGCGTGATCAAAAGGACTATTCCACAGGGAATGTCTTTTTATGGTATAGAGTACACAGACGCAGAGCATTACCATTTAACCAGAGAGATGATCAGGTACCAGATACTTTGAGCAGTGAAGGTAATAAGGGTAATAAACGTAGAAAGTGGAGGAAAAAGAATAAGAACCAGAAAAAAATATCTTTTAAGGATAATGGAAATGTGAGTACAGATGATGACTCCCTGTCTAATTTTTCTACCTCTTATGAGGAAGGTACAAATTCAGAAAGTGAGTCAGATTTGATTAGTAATCACATCGGAGATAGACAACAGGAAGCTAATGACATTATACAAGTAGATAGGAACATTAAAACTACTACACATACTGAGACTATTAAACCTACTAGTTCTACAGGTACAATACCCAAAGGTGTAAGTACTAAAAGTGGTGACAATAGTAGCAAGCAATCTAAACAATCTTTGAGCACCAGTTCTGATAAATTACAGGGTAATGCCCCTAATAATACCAAGGGGGTACCACCTTTGGGCCAGGTTTTTCGGTCAGCCCTAAAGACAAAGGGTGGGGGAGGGACAGAGAATACAGGGAACCAGAGAGGAATGAACAGATATGCTCTCAGGGAGCTCACCAAGAAGTAAATGATAATTTGGTTATTAATGTTTCCTCATATACTCTAACTGAGTTTGAACTAAGAGTACTCAATAAAGGTTTAGGTTTTTGCCCTACCAAGAAATTTGATATTTTCCAAACCATTCTGGATTTAAATAGGTTCATACGGAACCTTACCCTCCATAGACATTTTAATGATGCTGAACAAGCTAATGACTCCACTTATGTTGAAGATGGTGGTTCTACCAACATTGGTTCTCTTTTTCAATTTAAGGACATGTGCGATTTAGCATCACTCCAGGATTTGGAGTTTGAACAAGCTATGGATTCTTTATCGCAATGTCCTCCTAAATTTAAAAATAGATCAAGATTCTATCCGGTTCAATCCAGAGGTAGAGTACTTGAAAGTTTTCATAAGAGAGTCCTTGAGGATCTAAAAAAGTTGGATAATACATCTAGGGACCAGTACTCTAACTTGACTAGGAAGGAAAACGAGGCCATTAGTTCATTGCAAAATAATTTGTCTATTGTGGTGAAAAACTCTGATAAGGGAGGGAATATTGTTGTAATGGACAGACAGATGTATATACTGGAAGCTGAACGTCAGCTCAGTGACTCATCCTCTTACAAGGTACTAAGTAGAAATCCTACGTTATGTTTTCAAAATCAGTTAAGAGATCTTTTGGATGATGCTCTACACCTTGGTATTATTGATAAAGATACATTTGAGTTCTTGTATATTTCAGACCCTATTACTCCTATTTTCCACCACCTGCCCAAGATTCACAAGAGTGTAGTTAATATTAAGGGAAGACCAATCATTGCTGGGATTGGTTCTTTATTCGAACACCTGTCAGAGTGGATTGACAGTATCCTGCAACCTTTGGTTACTTCTCTTCCTAGCTTCCTGCGGGATACTACACATCTGTTGAATATTGTTGAGACTGTGCAGGTGGTGGAAAATATGAGCTGGCTTACAGTAGATGTGGTGGCTTTGTACACCTCAATACCCCACACTTTGGGCCTGGAAGCTGTGGCTTTTTTTCTGAATTTGCTTACTAACTATTCTAATGAAACTAAAGAATTTATCATTAGATCTATCCGTTTTCTCTTGGAGCGTAACTACTTCTTGTTTGAGGGATCATACTATGTCCAACTAAGAGGTACAGCCATGGGGGCAAAATTCGCCCCCTCATATGCTAATTTATTTATGGGCTGGTTCGAGTATAAATACCTCTTTGGACATGGGGGGTAGTTATCATCGTGTCAACTTTCCTGCCTTCGCCGGCCCAATACGCCCGCCTAAGCTCGCCTACCTTCGCTGCCGCGGACCTGAAAAAATACGCCTAAGTTATCAAAAAAAGCTGTCAAAAAGCCGCGGGCGATGAGCAGCGGACTGTGAGAGTTATCACTCATCCGATCTCGCTGCTCTTCGGCTGTTTGACAGCTTTCTTGCTAGCCTGTCACTAAGCACTCACACTAAACTACACTGCTCTAACCCCTATACCGGCGCCCCCGGAGCCCCCCGCAACTAAATAAAGTTACTAACCCCTAAACCGCCGCTCCTAGACCCTGCCGCAAGTCTTATAAATGTATTAACCCCTAAACCGCCGCTCCTAGACCCCGCCGCAAGTCTTATAAATGTATTAACCCCTAAACCGCCGCTCCCGGACACCGCTGCCACCTACATTATACCTAGTAACCCCTATCCTGCCCCCCCTATACCGTCGCCCTCTATAATAAAGTTATTAACCCCTATCCTGCTGATCCCGCACCTCGCCTCAAATAAATAGTTTAACCCCTAAACCGCCGCTCCCTGAACCCGCCGCAACCTATATTAAATTTATTAACCCCTATCCTGCCCCCCCTACACCGTCGCCACCTATAATAAATTTATTAACCCCTAATCTGCCCCCCCTACACCGTCGCCACCTATATTAAATTTATTAACCCCTATCCTGCCCCCCCTACACCGTCGCCACCTATAATAAATTTATTAACCCCTATCCTGCCCCCCCTACACCGCCGCCACTGTAATAAAATTATTAACCCCTAAACCTAAGTCTAACACTAACCCTAACACCCCCCTAACTTAAATATTAATTAAATACATCTAAATAAATTTAACTCTTATTAACTAAATGAATCCTATTTAAAACTAAATACTTACCTGTAAAATAAACCCTAATATAGCTACAATATAAATAATAATTATATTCTAGCTATCTTATGATTTATTTTTATTTTACAGGCAACTTTCAATTTATTTTAACTAGGTACAATAGCTATTAAATAGTTATTAACTATTTAATAGCTTACCTAGCTAAAATAAACTGAAATTTACCTGTAAAATAAATCCTAACCTAAGTTACAATTACACCTAACACTACACTATACTTTAATACATTATTCCTATTTAAAACTAAATACTTACCTGTAAAATAAACCCTAATATAGCTACAATATAAATTATAATTATATTGTAGCTATCTTAGGATTTATTTTTATTTTACAGGTAACTTTGTATTTATTTTAGCTAGTTAGAATAGTTATTAAATAGTTATTAACTACTTAATAACTACCTAGCTAAAAGAAATACAAAATTACCTGTAAAATAAATCCTAACCTAAGTTACAATTAAACCTAATACTACACTATCATTAAATTAATTAAATAAACTACCTACAAATAACTACAATTAAATACAATTACATAAACTAACTAAAGTACAAAAAATAAAAAAAGCTAAGTTACAAAAAATAAAAAAATAAGTTACAAACATTTTACAAATATTACAACAATTTTAAGCTACTTACACCTAATCTAAGCCCCCTAATAAAATAACAAACCCCCCCAAAATAAAAAAATGCCCTACCCTATTCTAAATTAAATAAAGTTCAAAGCTCTTTTACCTTACCAGCCCTTAAAAGGGCCTTTTGTGGGGGCATGCCCCAAAGTTCAGCTCTTTTGCCTGTAAAAGAAAATTACAACCCCCCCCCCCAACATTAAAACCCACCACCCACATACCCCTAATCTAACCCAAACCCCCCTTAAAATAACCTAACACTAATCCCCTGAAGATCATCCTACCTTTAGTTGTCTTCACTCAGACGAGCCACCAATGGAACTGAAGAGGACATCCGGACCGGCAGAAGTTATCCTCCAAGGGGCGCTGAAGAAATCTTCCATCCGATGAAGTGATCCTCCAAGCGGCACTGAAGAAATCTTCCATCCGGGCGAGGTCATCTTCCAAGAGGCGCTGAAGAAGTCTTCTATCCGGGCGAGGTCATCGTCGAAGCCGGGTCTTGAATCTTCATCCCGCCGACGCGGAACATCCTCCTTTCCCGACGAACTACCGACGAATGAAGGCTCCTTTAAGGAACGTCATCCAAGATGGCGTCCCTTCAATTCCGATTGGCTGATAGGATTCTATCAGCCAATCGGAATTAAGGTAGGAAAAATCTGATTGGCTGATGAAATCAGCCAATCAGATTCAAGTTCAATCCGATTGGCTGATCCAATCAGCTAATCAGATTGAGCTCGCATTCTATTGGCTGATCGGAACAGCCAATAGAATGCGAGCTCAATCTGATTGGCACAATTTAATGATAGTGTAATGTAAGGTTTAATTGTAACTTAGGTTAGGATTTATTTTACAGGTAATTTTGTATTTCTTTTAGCTAGGTAGTTATTAAATAGTTAATAACTATTTAATAACTATTCTAACTAGCTAAAATAAATACAAAGTTACCTGTAAAATAAAAATAAATCCTAAGATAGCTACAATATAATTATAATTTATATTGTAGCTATATTAGGGTTTATTTTACAGGTAAGTATTTAGTTTTAAATAGGAATAATTTATTAAAGTATAGTGTAGTGTTAGGTGTAATTGTAACTTAGGTTAGGATTTATTTTACAGGTAAATTTCAGTTTATTTTAGCTAGGTAAGCTATTAAATAGTTAATAACTATTTAATAGCTATTGTACCTAGTTAAAATAAATTGAAAGTTGCCTGTAAAATAAAAATAAATCCTAAGATAGCTAGAATATAATTATTATTTATATTGTAGCTATATTAGGGTTTATTTTACAGGTAAGTATTTAGTTTTAAATAGGATTCATTTAGTTAATAAGAGTTAAATTTATTTAGATGTATTTAATTAATATTTAAGTTAGGGGGGCGTTAGGGTTAGGGTTAGACTTAGGTTTAGGGGTTAATAATTTTATTACAATGGCGGCGGCGTAGTGGGGGGCAGGATAGGGGTTAATACATTTATTATAGGTGGCGACGGTGTAGGGGGGGCAGATTAGGGGTTAATAAATGTATTATAGGTGGCGACGGTGTAGGGGGGGCAGGATAGGGGTTAATACATTTAATATAGGTTGCGGCGGGTTCAGGGAGCGGTGGTTTAGGGGTTAATACATTTATTATAGTTGCGTTGGGCTCCGGGAGCGGCGGTTTAGGGGTTAATATGTATAGAGTAGCTTGCGGTGGGCTCCGGGAGCGGCGGTTTAGGGGGTAATAACTTTATTTAGTTGCGGCGGTGTAGGGGGGGGGACAGATTAGTGGTGTTTAGACTCGGGGTACATGTTAGGGTGTTAGGTGCAGACAGCTCCCATAGAAATCAATGGGATGTCTGGCAGCAGCGAACTTGTACTTTCGCTATGGTCAGACTCCCATTGATTCCTATGGGATCCGCCGCCTCCAGGGGTGGCGGTTTGAAAACCAGGTACGCTGGGCCGGAAAAGTGCTGAGCGTACCTGCTAGTTTTTTGATAACTAGCAAAAGTAGTGAGAATGTGCCGCACTTGTGTGCGGAACATCTGGAGTGACGTAAGAATCGATCTGTGTCGGACTGAGTCCGGCGGATCGAAGCTTACGTCACAAAATTCTACTTTTGCCGGTCTCGAGCCTTTGATAACTAAGGCGAATCAGCCTCGCCACAAATACGCTGCGGAATTCCAGCATATTTGAGGTTGACGGTTTGAAAACTGCCCCCCATGATGTTGATCCATCCAGGGGAGTTATTTGCTACAAACAATTTATAGATGATCTTATTTTCCTAACTGAATTCAATTCCTCTGAGGCCAAGGGATTTGTTGAATATTTGAACTCTTGTACCCCTGATATTCAGTTCACCTATGAATGGCAAAAAAACAAAATACATTTTTTGGATGTGGAATTAGTAATGGATTGGCAATCTGGGAAAATTGAGACTCAATTGTTTCGTAAACCCATTGCTGGAAACTCAATTTTACATTCATCTAGTTCCCACCCGAAACATGTATTTCAGGGTATAGCAAAGGGACAATTTTTGAGGACTAGAAGAATTTGCTCTAATGAACAAGTCTTTAATTCTGAATGTAAAAACTTGGGTGCTAGACTCCGTAAACGGGGCTATTGTAATAAGGTTATTAAACAAGCCCAGGAACAAGCAGCAGAGAGTGACAGGAGTAGTCTCCTTCAGGGAGCTGGAAAATCTACTGGTAGACATAATGGAACCTATAGATGTGGAAAGAACTGTAAAGCCTGTGAACATGTCAAGATAGGTAGTTCCTTTAGTTCTTATGTCACGAACCAGGTGTTTGATACTAGAGGATGTATTAATTGCTCTTCTTCGTTCGTAGTATACCTCATTGGTTGCACGGATCATAAAATACAGTACGTGGGTATTCGTACACGTATACTTGAACACCTGGGGTACATCAGGAATAAGTATCACTGCTCGGATCTTGCAAGTCATTTTATTGATATCCATCATGGCAATGTGTGCAGTTTTGAATGGAATGCCATAGAAATTATTAATAAAAATCCTAGAGGTGGGGATAAATGGCCTATTTTGGCTCGACAGGAGGTCTATTGGATCCATAAATTATGCACACTGAAACCTGATGGGTTCAATTCTGAAAATGATCTTATTAATTTTTGGGAGAACTAACTATGAATTTCTTGCAAATTGATCTTTTGATATATATGTTTATAACATTGAGTGAAGTATCTTGGTGTGAGGTATTGAGCCATTTGTGTTTGTTTATTTGTATATATATTTTGATACCTTACATGAGCCGTAGTGATTTTCCTGCTCATCTATTCAAAATGCTTATTATACTTTAGAAATTTTTACGCAAATGAAATGTTTAGTACTAATTTACTATCCGTCTATTTCTTCCAATTATATCAGTATGTATATATGTATTTATTTAGAATAAGTTGTTTATATTCCCACGTATAGCCATTGAGTAATGGGTGTTAAAATGCCTAAAATATTTTTGTGTGGTGATCCCTTTAACTATAGAAATGGTGTCTAGAAGGCGTGTGATTTTTTAACCAATGAGTAATTTGTGTAAGATATATAAACTTGTATCACCTGTGAGCGTGTATGGTCTATGATTACGGCTGAACCCTGCCGAAATGCGTAAGACCAGCTCTTTGCTTCTCTACGCTATTTCTTTGATGCCCATGTGTTTTAACTTTTAATAAAGAATTGACTTTTTAATATATATCTTTTTGTTCCTTGGATAATTTTTTCTACTGTTTTGGGAGGGAGAGGAGCCCTCCTATTCCTTGTTGGAACAAGTTCTTTCCCAGCTTTGGAGTTTGGTCCCGACGAATAGAGGCAAAGTGAGTTCTATTGCTATACAGCATTACGTATGTTAGCTGTATTTGTGCAGCGTCTGACGTCACCCGGAAGTGCTGAAGGAATACACGCTGGCTGGAGACGCTGAGGAGAAGAGTCCGCTCAGACTTCGTGAAGAGGTGTTTTTCAATGGAGCAGATATACACCATAGAGGTGAGCGGAACGTTCCCCGATTGTGAAGGATTGAGTGGAGGTTGTGTGCCCACTTACCTTGTCGGGTGGATACCGGAGAGCCTTCCTTGGAGTGGTGAGTCAGAACTGGTATTGACGCTTCAGTTCTTTTTGCTGTGTACTCTCTGCATAGTTCTTCATTTATTGTTTTGCCACTATCTGATTATACAGAACATTTGGGACACATCGATTTCCAGTTGCTTAATCACACACAGGGACTTTGCACGTATGTTTTTATAAGTCTGCTAGTGTAATCTAATTGCAGTTGCCTGCCTGCCAGCGTGTGTGCCAGGCCCACTTGCCCAGTGCCACCACTCATATCTGGTGTAACAGTAGTGTAAATTTAAAAAAAAAAAATTTTGATTGCGAAACATCATTCTGCTTGTGTAATCTAATTGCAGTTGCCTGCCTGCCAGCGTGTGTGCCAGGCCCACTTGCCCAGTGCCACCTCTCATATCTGCTGTAACAGTAGTGTAAATTTAAAAAAAAAAAACTTTTGACTGTGAAACATAAGTCTGCTAGTGTAATCTAATTGCAGTTGCCTGCCTGCCAGCGTGTGTGCCAGGCTCACAGCATATACAGTGCCCACTTGCTCAGTGGCCCCACTCATATCTGGTGTAACAGTAGTGTAAATTTAAAAAAAAAAACTTTTTTGACTGTGAAACATCAGTCTGCTTGTGTAATCTAATTGCAGTTGCCTGCCTGCCTGCCAGCGTGTGTGCCAGGCCCACTTGCCCAGTGCCAGCACTCATATCTGCTGTAACAGTAGTGTAAATTAAAAAAAAAAAACTTTTTGGACTTTGAAACATCAGTCTGCTTTTTTGTGTCACGCTCACAGCGTATACTGTGCCCACTTGCCCAGTGCCACCACTCATATCTTGTTTAATAGTAGTGTAAGTGTACATTTAAAAAAAAAAAAAAACTTTTTGGACTGTGAAACATCAGTCTGCTTTTTTGTGTCAGGCTCACAGCGTATACTGTGCCCACTTGCCCAGTGCCAACACTCATATCTTGTTTAATAGTAGTGTAAGTGTATATTTAAAAAAAAACAAAAACTTTTTGGACTGTGAAACATCAGTCTGCTTTTTTGTGTCAGGCTCACAGCGTATACTGTGCCCACTTGCCCAGTGCCACCACTCATATCTTGTCATACCTTTGTTTTAAAGCACGTTATTCCAAACAATTTAGGAATGTTATATGATGCCCTTTATGGATTAAAACCAGACTCTGCATCAACTATGTAATTTGCCATGGGAGTTTTGCCATGGATCCCCCTCCGGCATGCCACAGTCCAGGTGTTAGTCCCCTTGAAACAACTTTCCCATCACTATTGTGGCCAGAAAGAGTCCCTGTGGGTTTTAAAATTCGCCTGCCCATTGAAGTCTATGGGGGTTCGCCCGGTTCGCAAACTTTTGCGGGAGTTCGCGTTCACAGTTTGCGAACCCAAATTTTTAGGTTTGCGACATCACTACAAATAACTACAATTAATCAGATTGAGCTCGCATTCTATTGGCTGATCGGAACAGCCAATAGAATGCGAGCTCAATCTGATTGGCTGATTGGATCAGCCAATCGGATTGAACTTGATTCTGATTGGCTGATTCCATCAGCCAATCAGAATATTCCTACCTTAATTCCGATTGGCTGATAGAATCCTATCAGCCAATCGGAATTCGAGGGACGCCATCTTGGATGACGTCCCTTAAAGGAACCGTTATTCGTCGGGAGACGCCGGAAGAAGAGGATGGATCCGCGTCGGCTGCTTCAACATGGACCCGCTCCACACCGGATGGAAGAAGATCGAAGATGCCGCTTGGATGAAGATGTTTGCCGGTCCGGATGTCCTCTTCTTGCCGGATAGGAGGAAGACTTTGGAGCCTCTTCTGGACCTCTTCAGCACCGGATGCCAGGACGGATCGGTGATACCTGTTGAGGTGAAGGCAAGGTAGGAAGATCTTCAGGGGCTTAGTGTTAGGTTTATTTAAGGGGGGTTTGGGTTAGATTAGGGGTATGTGGGTGGTGGGTTGTAATGTTGGGGGGGGGTATTGTATGTTTTTTTTTACAGGCAAAAGAGCTGATTTTCTTGGGGCATGCCCCGCAAAGGGCCCTGTTCAGGGCTGGTAAGGTAAAAGAGCTTTTAACTCTATTAATTAAGAATAGGGTAGGGCATTTTTTTATTTTGGGGGTCTTTGTTATTTTATTAGGGGGCTTAGAGTAGGTGTAATTAGTTTAAAATTGTTGTAATATTTTTCTTATGTTTGTAAATATTTTTTTATTTTTTGTAACTTAGTTCTTTTTTATTTTTTGTACTTTAGGTAGTTTATGTAATTGTAGTTATTTGTAGGAATTGTATTTAATTTATTTATTGATAGTGTAGTGTTAGGTTTTATTGTAGGTAATTGTAGGTATTTTATTTAATTAATTTATTGATAGTATAGTGTTAGGTTTAATTATAACTTAGGTTAGGATTTATTTAACAGGTAATTTTGTAATTATTTTAACTAGGTAACTATTAAATAGTTCTTAACTATTTAATAGCTATTGTACCTGGTTAAAATAAATACAAAGTTGCCTGTAAAATAAATATAAATCCTAAAATAGCTACAATGTAATTATAATTTATATTGTAGCTATATTAGGATTTATTTTACAGGTAAGTATTTAGCTTTAAATAGGAATAATTTATTTAATAAGAGTTAATTAATTTCGTTAGATTTAAATTATATTTAACTTAGGGGGGTGTTAGTGTTAGGGTTAGACTTAGCTTTAGGGGTTAATCCATTTATTATAGTAGCGGTGAGCTCCGGTCGTCAGATTAGGGGTTAATAATTGAAGTTAGGTGTCGGCGATGTTAGGGAGGGCAGATTAGGGGTTAATACTATTTATGATAGGGTTAGTGAGGCGGATTAGGGGTTAATAACTTTATTATAGTAGCGCTCAGGTCCGCTCGGCAGATTAGGAGTTAATAAGTGTAGGCAGGTGGAGGCGACGTTGTGGGGGGCAGATTAGGGGTTAATAAATATAATATAGGGGTCGGCGGTGTTAGGGGCAGCAGATTAGGGGTACATAAGGATAACGTAGGTGGCGGCGCTTTGCGGTCGGCAGATTAGGGGTTAATTATTGTAGGTAGCTGGCGGCGACGTTGTGGGGGGCAGGTTAGGGGTTAATAAATATAATACAGGGGTCGGCGGTGTTAGGGGCAGCAGATTAGGGGTACATAGGGATAATGTATGTTGCGGCGGTTTACGGAGCGGAAGATTAGGGGTTAATAATATAATGCAGGGGTCAGCGATAGCGGGGGCGGCAGATTAGGGGTTAATAAGTGTAAGGTTAGGGGTCTTTAGACTCGGGGTACATGTTAGAGTGTTAGGTGCAGACGTAGGAAGTGTTTCCCCATAGCAGACAATGGGGCTGCGTTAGGAGCTGAACGCGGCTTTTTTGCAGGTGTTAGGTTTTTTTTCAGCTCAAACAGCCCCATTGTTTCCTATGGGGGAATCGTGCACGAGCACGTTTTTGAGGCTGGCCGCGTCCGTAAGCAACTCTAGTATCGAGAGTTGCATTTGCGGTAAAAATGCTCTACGCTCCTTTTTTGGAGCCTAACGCAGCATTTTTTGGGACTCTCGATACCAGAGTTAATTTTATGGTGCGGCCAGAAAAAAGCCCGCGTAGCGTTAACAGCCCATCTACCGCCAAACTCCAAATCTAGGCCTTAGGGTTTATTTTACAGGTAAGTATTTAGTTTTAAATAGGAATAATTTATTTAATGATAGTGTAGTGTTAGGTGTAATTGTAACTTAGGTTAGTTTTTATTTTACAGGTACATGACTCTTTATTTTAACTAGGTAGCTATTAAATAGTTATTAACTATTTAATAGCTATTGTACCTAGTTAAAATAAATTGAAATTTGTCTGTAAAATAAAAATAAATCCTAAAATAGATACAATATAATTATTATTTATATTGTAGCTATCTTAGGGTTTATTTCACAGGTAAGTATTTATTTTTAAATAGGATTAATTTAGTTAATAAGAGTTATAATATTTAGATGTATTTAATTAATATTTAAGTAAGGGGGGTGTTAGGGTTAGACTTAGGTTTAGGGGTTAATAATTTTATTATAGTTGTGGCGGTGTAGGGGGGGCAGGATAGGGGTTAATAAATTTATTATAGTGGCGGCGGTGTAGGGGGGCAGGATAGGGGTTAATAAATTTATTATAGTGGCGGCGGTGTAGGGGGGTCAGGATAGGGGTTAATAGGTATTATGTAGGTGGCGGCAGGGTCCGGGAGCGGCGGCTTAGGGGTTAACATATTTATTATAGTGGCGGCGGGGTCCGGGAGCGGCGGTTTAGGGGTTAATCAGTTTATTAGAGTGGCGGTGGGCTCCGGGAGCGGCGGTTTAGGGGGTAATACATTTATTTAGTTGCGGCGGTGTAGGGGGGGACAGATTAGGGGTGTTTAGACTCGGGGTACATGTTAGGGTGTTAGGTGTAGACAGCTCCCATAGGAATCAATGGGATGTCGGGCAGCAGCGAACATGAACTTTCGCTATGGTCAGACTCCCATTGATTCCTATGGGATCCGCCACCTCCAGGGCGGCGGATTGAAAACCAGGTACGCTGGGCCAAAAAAGTGCCGAGCGTACCTGCTAGTTTTTTGATAACTAGCAAAAATTATTATTTATATTGTAGCTATATTAGGGTTTATTTTACAGGTAAGTATTTAGTTTTAAATAGGATTCATTTAGTTAATAAGAGTTAAATTTATTTAGATGTATTTAATTAATATTTAAGTTAGGGGGGCGTTAGGGTTAGGGTTAGACTTAGGTTTAGGGGTTAATAATTTTATTACAGTGGCGGCGGCGTAGTGGGGGGCAGGATAGGGGTTAATAAATTTATTATAGGTGGCGACGGTGTAGGGGGGCAGATTAGGGGTTAATAAATTTATTATAGGTGGCGACGGTGTAGGGGGGGCAGGATAGGGGTTAATACATTTAATATAGGTTGCGGCGGGTTCAGGGAGTGGCGGTTTAGGGGTTAATACATTTATTATAGTTGCGGTGGGCTCCGGGAGCGGCGGTTTAGGGGTTAATATGTATAGAGTAGCTTGCGGTGGGCTCCGGGAGCGGCGGTTTAGGGGTTAATATGTATAGAGTAGCTTGCGGTGGGCTCCGTGAGCGGCGGTTTAGGGGGTAATAACTTTATTTAGTTGCGGCGGTGTAGGGGGGGACAGATTAGTGGTGTTTAGACTCGGGGTACATGTTAGGGTGTTAGGTTCAGACAGCTCCCAAAGAAATCAATGGGATGTCTGGCAGCAGCGAACTTGTACTTTCGCTATGGTCAGACTCCCATTGATTCCTATGGGATCCGCCGCCTCCAGGGGTGGCGGTTTGAAAACCAGGTACGCTGGGCCGGAAAAGTGCCGAGCGTACCTGCTAGTTTTTTGATTACTAGCAAAAGTAGTGAGAATGTGCCGCACTTGTGTGCGGAACATCTGGAGTGACGTAAGAATCGATCTGTGTTGGACTGAGTCCGGCGGATCGAAGCTTACGTCACTAAATTCTACTCAGTGTGTAGGGCTTGATAACTTAGGCGAATCAGCCTCGCCACAAATACGCTGCAGAATTCCAGCGTATTTGAGGTTGACGGTTTGATAACTAGAGGCCCCTGTGTCTTTTTAAAGTTTTGTAATACATGTTTTTTTCACCTCATATATAATTTCAATTAGAATTATAACTATATCATTATATGCAAAACTATTAAAAATAATATTTGCATATTCTGGACCTTATTGTAAACCTTACTTCATTTAAATTATATAGTTATGTGTTGATAACACTGCTCTTTACCTGAGCAATTATATTAGAAAACTATCTTAACAATAGTTCAAAGGGTTACTATCAAATGGTGTTGACAAATCTGTAAGTGCCTGCTGTTTAATAATAAAATAAAACAATTGAACAGGGCAGTACCTGGCTGCAAACAGGCACTTACAGATGTGGCAAAAGTAGATGCAGAGCTTGCAACTATATTATCAAAACAAAGAAATTTAAGTCTCATGTCACCAATGAGGAATTTGAAGTTAAAGGCTGCATTCATTTCAGTACCAACTATGTAATCTATTTGATAGAATGTGAGGAACATTAAAAACAGTAAATAGGGATGACTACTCGAGACGTAAGGACACGAATCAGGGAGCACCTTTCATACATCGAGAATTAAGTGTCGTGCTCAGCGTTAGCAAAACACTTAATTGAAGATCATAACCAAGATGTATAGAAATTTAAATTGAATGCAATTGAAGAGATAAAAAAGCCACAGAGAGGAGGGGATAGGCTAAATCAGCTTAAAAGACAAGAGGCATACTGGATTTTTAAACTTAGGACGCAGGTGCCCCTTGGATTTAATTCAGAGCATGATATTATCAACTGCTAGTTTTAGACCAGCAAATTGTGATATCACTAGAAAAGTTTAATCTATGAGAACGAAGGATAAATGGGTACATACCTGGGTGTACACAACATACGTCTTTCTAGTATATATACAAGCTTTAAATTATTACTGGGTAAGGTTTTATACCATCCCCTATCACAAAGCAAATTACTTGAATAGGCTATAAGAATGAGGTCAACCCTATTTTATAGTAACCCTTTGCACTATTGTTAAGATAGTCCTCTAATATAATCAGGTAAAGAGCAGTGTTATCAACACATAACTATAAGATTTGAATGAAGTAAGGTTTACGATAAGGTCCAGAATATGCAAATATTATTTTTTAATAGTTTTGCATATAATGATATAGTTATAATTCTAATTGAAATTATATATGAGGTGAAAAAAAACATGTATTACAAAACTTTAAAAAGACACAGGGTGTCTTAGGATGCGCTAAGATGTATAACTAGAAAAAATTGGGCAACAATATTATAGTTTATTAAATTATACTATAGCATAAGGTTAATCCTTAATAGTAAATATAGGTGCAATATAATATCAACTAATATTTAAACAAAACATATCTATTTTCAAAATTAGAGCTTAAATTTGATAGTGTATACATCGGATAGGATCTAATCATCTATTGTTCTAAAATCATATGTCATCTACGATATAAATGCAATAAGGATAACTATATGGGGATTATGAATAAAGAATGTAGCCATTTGTTAACTGTGCAAAGAATATGAATCTTAAGTTATATGACATAATGTGTTCATGCTCTTGTACCAATAAGATTGCGGAGAGGAATGAGTTAAGTGGGAGTAGTGCAAATAATCACCTGAGTGTTATATACTACAGGTGTTAGGGCAGAAGGCATGGTCTATGATTACGGCACAACTGTTTAGCCGAAACGCGTAAGACTGCTGTTGTCTTGCACATGTATATTTTTTGTTTTATGCGAAGCCAATAAAGTGGATTGTTTTACAAGCAAAATGATCGCCTATTTCTTCGTTTGTTTTGACTACTTCCCTCCTGAGCAAGGAGGAGCTCGAGAAGTGTGTGCGGATCCTTGCATACTGACCCAGACGTCAAAGGGGAGCTGATACAAAGCATTTCAGCACAGGATACAACCAGGTTTTATTCGGCACAAAGAATCCGGGATCCCAGATCAGCAGTCCCGGCTGGTGCCATATACAGGTGTCAGCAGGCGTCTGGAGACGTGAAAGTGGAAGTCGGGTGCCATATCTAGAAGCTGGAGCATGCGGCATAAACTCCAACCCCAGGTAAGAGCCAGTGAGGCATTGTAAAGGGGAGTACGCTCAGTATCCTTGTTGTGGAAAAGGTATTGGCTAGAAACCCATTACTCACCTCGATGTAGAGACACAGGTGCTGATGACTGCAGTTTGTTTATGGGACATTGTTTTACTGAAGATGCCTATGAGGCTTACCCAGGATTGTATCTATTTGTATATTTAGTAACACAGAGCACAGACTGCATTTTTTTGCTAATACAAAAAGTGCTGTTCTAGAGCACTTACAGACAGGACTTAAGAAAATAAATAGTGCAACCCAAGCTGCTGGCTGCACTAAGCCAAAGCTCTCTTAGCACAGCCCGGACTCCAACAGAAACAGCCTTCATAGAGACAGCAATTCCAGAGGTAAAAGTAGCGTAGGTCCTGACGATTTTAAAGAGCCTTACAATGGTGCTGCAAAATTGAGTGGTTCACGGTTAGAAATCCGCTGCTTGATAAATCTACCCCATTGACTCAGCAGAGGATAAGGAAAAATGGAAAACCCAACAAAAGATGACAAAGCAGTTAATCAGAAAGGATAAAGTTGATACAGAAGAGAAAATAGCACAATCTGTAAAAAGAAAAATGGTGACAAAAGTTTTTCTAGATATATGAGTGAAAAGAGGAAAACTAATGGTGGGATAGTAAGATTTAAGACAATAGAGTAGTGGAAGGAGATAAACAAATAACAAACTGTCTAAATTATTAATTTTGTTCACTCCTTACAACAGATTGTAAAGATAGTGAGATTTTATTAAGAGATGTTACTTTATATGATAATCACCTAGATTATGAGTTTCGCGTTATGAGTCAAATAGCAGCGTTGTGGCCCATAACGCATAATTTTCCCTAACGCAGCCATTACAAGTCTTGTCGGTATAGGTGTACTGCAAGCCTTTTAGCCTGTAACGCAACGTCAGTCCCGCACTCGTAAAAATGACTTTTTTAATGGGATTCCCATAGCGCCGGAATTACGAGTTTTGCGTTCTGGCTAAAAAGCGAGCGTTACAGCCTAAAATGACAAGATCTGTAATGCCATCTAAAGTCAGTAGTACAAAGCTGTAGCATAAAACTCATAACTAAAGTGTTAAAAAGTACACTAACAAACATAAACTACCTATTAACCCCTAAACATACATATATATGTCTATATATGTATGCATATGTATTTATGTGTTTACCGGTGGATGCCCAAGTAGCGTTTATTGAAAAAAATAAAGCTACAATAATAAAATGTTCAAACGTTTTCTGAATAATACATTTCTTTCCTCATGGAAAAAAGCAGCAGTCAGATGGCTCGCAATGGGAGGAAGAAAAATACACAAAAGCTGACACGTTTTGGCTTCCTAGCCATAGTCCAAGTTTAATAAAATACTTAAAAACAGGCGCCTTTTTTTAAGGGCTTTTCTACCTCCCATTGGCCATCTGTGTAAGCCAATCAAATGACTTTAACAAGTAGCAATACACTTTCATATCGTAAAAGGCAGTAATATTGTTACATGAACTTAATGATACATACTGTCCTATTCCATTATTACACAAATATATACGCATGCTCAATTTAGATGATACCTTATTCTTTTCACTGCCAAGAAACATCTATGCTGTACATGCCTTTCTAGAGAAACTGTGAGACCACTTAAGGACTGTGAGACATAGAGTCTATAGGGATGAAATGAAAATAGTTTTGTTTAATGACAGACCATCTAATGTCTCCACTGCTGAATGCTAGACACCCCTTCCTATATACTCTAAGTTTCCTTGATAATTCTACCTGGCATTTACTAATTATATACATTTCCATAATTCTTAATGGGTGAACGCAAATTCATATTTACTGTAATAGTTTGATCTAATCATAGGGGTTTAAGATTACTGCACATGGGCTATGTTGCCTGCATAATGAGCAATTGGACCCCTACTGCCAATAATTAATTTGGTCATAGGTGGAATTTAGGCCTTGTGATGTTCTGGTTTTTAATTTAAAAATCCAGAACACCTCCTGTTTACCTAGAGCTTTCTCTCTGTCACCTCCCCTCAAAGGTGTAAGTATCCTTTCAATCGTTGTCCATTTGAAGCTATCCATATTCTTGCCATGTACTTCCACAAAATGTTGTACTAGGGGTGTGCTCGATCTACCAGTTCTGATGGTAGAGAGGTGTTCCCTAATACGCGATCGTACTTCCCATGTGGTTAAACCTATGTATTGTATCTCACACAGGTCACAGGTGATCAAATAGATTACGAATTTTGACCTGCAAATTATGCAGGAATTTATTTCAAACTGCTGCCCCGTGGTGGTAGATCTAAATGTATCCCCACATATCACTTTCTCACAGGCCACACAGTAACATAGTAACATAGTAGATGAGGTTGAATAAAGACCGAAGTCCATCGAGTTCAACCTATACAAATCTAAAATATATACAAAAAGCTCCAGTTAAGCTTAAACAATCCTATTAAAAGGTGACTCATTTAAAACTAGCAATCATATCCATGAATTTTGTTTATAGACAAAAATGTATCCAAACCATTTTTAAATGTATCTAAGGTATTGGCATTCACTACCTCCTTTGGTAATGAGTTCCATACTTTTATTGCTCTTACAGTGAAAAAACGTTTCCGTTGCAGGAGATTAAATCTCCTTTCCTCCAACCTTAAATTGTCACAAACAATTTTCTTGGAATAAACAGAGCTTCTGCCATCTCTGTATATGGGCCTTGAATATATTTATATAAAGTAATCATGTCACCTCTTAAGCGCCTTTTTTCTAAAGAAAACAGACCCAGTTTGGCAGGCCTCTCCTCATAGGTTAAATTCTCCAATCCCCTTATTAGCTTTGTGGCCCTTCTCTGGACTTTTTCTAGTTCTGCAATATCTTTTTTTGCGATTGGTCCCCAGAACTGCACTCCATACTCAAGGTGAGGGCTTTATATAGTGACAGTATATATAGTGACAGAGTCAATGCCTCTTTTAATACATGCTAGTATCTTATTAGCCTTTGAAGCTGCTGCCCTGCATTGTGCACCCATCTTTAGCTTGTTATCTAATACTACCCCCAAATCCCTTTCCTCCTGTGTTTGGCTAAGTCTTGTTCCATTTAAATAATACGTTGCCTGCTTATTTTTACTTCCAAAATGTAGAACCTTGCATTTTCCCGTATTATATCTCATTTTCCATTTACCTGCCATACTTCTAATTTTTGCAGGTCCCTTTGTAACGAAAGTTCATCCTGCTCTGACCTAATAACCTTACTTAACTTAGTATCATCTGCAAAAATAGAGATGTTGCTATTTAATCCTAGCTCCAAGTCATTTATAAAAATATTAAAAAGAATAGGGCCTAGCACTGATCCCTGGGGTACTCCACTGATTACCTTTGTCCAATCTGAGTATGATCCATTTACTACTACTCGTTGCTCCCTATCTTTTATCCAGTTATTTATCCACAAACTAACATTTTCAGCTATTCCCAGTCTCCTAATGTTGTGCATTAATCTCTCATGTGGCACTGTATCAAACGCCTTTGCAAAATCTAAGTATATCACATCAACTGATTCCCCTTTATCTATATTTTTACTCACTTCCTCATAGAATCAAATTAGATTAGTTTGACATGATCTATTTCTCCTAAAACCATGTTGATTAGAACTCATAATCTTGTTTACACGAATATGCTCATCAATATAATCCCTTATAATCCCTTGAAATATCTTCCCCACTATTGATGTCAGACTAACTAGTCTATAGCTTCCTGGATCATCCCTACTTCGCTTTTTGAAGAGTGGCACCACATCAGCTTTACGTCAATACTTGGGTACCATGCCTGAGGATAATGAGTCTTGAAAAATTAAGAGTAGAGGTTTGTCTATAACAATGCTAACTTCCCTTAACACCATTGGGTGTATTCCATCTGGGCCTGGAGTTTTATTTACCTTAATATTATCCAATTTGTTCCTGATATCCTCTATACATAAACCAATTAATGGTATGGGCTGGCATGTTCTATTTTGTTCCAAAGTATCATCCAATGGTTCCTCTCTTGTGTATACGGAAGAAAAAAACTGGTTTAGTATCTCAGCCTTCTCCCTGTCACTGTTAATCATGCTACCCTCCCCGCATTTTAATGTACCTATATTGTCTTTCTTAGATTTTTTGCTATTTATGTACTTAAAGAACCTTTTAGCATTAGATTTAGAATCCTTTGCAATTAATTTTTCATTTTAAATTTTGGCTAATTTGATTGCTTTTTTGCATGCTTTGTTACTTTCCTTATAAATATGAAATTTTGAGTCTGTACTATTTTCTTTGAATAATTTAAATGCCCTACGTTTTTTCCTAATTTCTCTTAACACATTTATATTCAGCCACATTGACTTGGATTTTTTATTTTTATTTTTATAACCATATGGTATTTGTTGATATGTATATTTATTTAACAAAGTTTTAAATGTTATCCATTTATCCTCCATGTATTTTATTAGAGAATACTTTGTCCCAATTTATATTATTTAATGATTTCCTTAAATCGTTGAATTTTGCTTTCTTAAAATTAAACAGTCTCTGAAATTACATTTGTGCATCCCCTTAACTAAGAGCCAGGATGATCCCTCTGGCTGGGAAACTTTAAGTTTGGTTGGTGACACTATATTACCAATAGTTTTGTTCTTTTTGTATGAAAAATGGCACCCTTGCCTGGATAGATCAGCCAAGTCATCATCTGCCGAAAGCATTTTGAAATGTTTTCTGAGAATGCTACAGATTTCCCCATATTCTTCCGAATAATCTATTACAAAAAGCGGGCCCTTGTTGAAAGCTTTTTGCTTGCCTACTACTGCCCTCTTGGGCAATAGCAAACCTTCTCTGTCTAGGCTATTTACAGATTTTTTGGCCTCACTGATGATTCTAGGTCCATAGCCTCTGTCCCTGAGTCTATTCTCCAGTGCCTTACTTTCCTTCACGTACTGGTCATTATGTGTGAAATTTATTTTTACTCGTATAAATTGTCCTTTTGCTACAGCTTTGAACACATTTTGTGGGTGACAGCTTTTTGCATGCAGCAATGTATTGCCTGTTATTGGATTATGGTAAATAGAAGAGGATACTTTATTACCCGGTGTCCCTGTCAGGGTGACATCAAGGTAATTGATACTGTTCTTATTGTGCTCATAAGTGAACTCAATGCCTCTATCGTTCTCATTCAAATATTCAATGAAGGCTTATCTGTTCCTGTATGTATACACAGTGATATTTTTCTAAATGCTATAAAAAGCCAGCTCGATACACAGTTTTAGGGTAGTGTGTGAACTTTTGGTATTTGTATATGTCTGTAAATACATACATACATAAATAAATAAATAAATAAATAAATAAATAAATATGTACACACATACAACCCCAATTCCGAAAAAGTTGGGACAGTATGGAAAATGTAAAAAAACTAACAAAAAGAGTCATTTGAAAATTTAACTCACCTTGTACTATATTGAAAACACATTATTAGCACAGTATTTGATGTTTTACTTTGTGCATTTAATGTATTTTTTAAAATATACACTCATTTCAAATCTGTTGACTACAACACACTCCAAAAAAGTTGGGAAAGTCGACAGTTTACCACTGTGTAATATCACCTTTTAATATCACTTATTAAGCGTTTGGACACTGAAGAGACCAGTTGGTTACGTTTAGTAAGCGGAATTTTCCTCCATTCATCCATTATGCATGTCTTCAGCTGCGCAACTGTACAGGGCCTTCGTTGCCTTATTTTGTGTTTCATAATGCGCCACACATTCTCAATCAGAGACAGGTCAGGACAGCAGGCAGGCCATGCTAGCACCCACACTGGAAAAGACGACGTCTGGATGGCAGCATATGTTGCTCCACGATGTATACATATCTTTCTAAATTAATAGTGCCCTCACAGATGTGCACATTACTCATGCCATGGGCACTGACACACCCCCATACCATGACAGACACTGGCTTTTGGACCCGACGCTGATAACAGCTTGGAGGGTCCTTTTCCTCTTTGACCCGGAGAACACGACGGCTGTTTTTTCCAAAAACTATTTGAAATGTTGACTCGTCGGACCACAAAACACGATTCAACTGTGCTACTGTCCATCTCAAATGAAACCAAGCCCAGAGAAGTTGGTGGCACTTCTGGACAGTTTTGATGTATGGCTTCTGCTTTGCATAGTAAAGCTTTAACTTGAATCTGTGGATGCATCTGCAAATGGTGTTGACTGACAAAGGTTTATCATAGTATTCCTGAGCCCATGTCAGGATATCCATTACAGACTCATGACGGTTTTTGAGACAGTGACGTCCGAGGGATTGGAGATCACACGCATTCAGAAGAAGTTTCGGCCTTGCCCTTTACACAACGAGAGTTGACCGGATTCCTTGAATCTTTTTTTTTTTAATAACTTCATTTTATTGAAGGATTTGTAAATCATAGAGCATGACATTTATATACATATAGCATAGACTTGACACTATCAAAACAAGTAATGCCATTCAATAAACATAGTAGAAGATCATCAGCATCATTAGATATTAGATATCTATTACATAATCCAAATTTTCCTTCATTTAAACATTTTAACAACTATTTATAAGTAATAACAAGCAACATAACAAGAAAAACTCTTAGTAATTAAGTAGAATCATAGTTTAACTGAGGTACCTTAAACAAGTCATAAGGTGGTGGAAAGCGGGAGACTTCCGATCTATGTGAGATTAGCGAAAGTAGCGAAGGGGCCCAGCAGTCAGTTAAGAGTTTGGAGAGAAAAAAAAGAAAAAGGGGGGGGGATGAAGGACGGAGGGAAAGTGAAAGCCATCTAAACAGAGGCGAACACGTTAGACCATTCTCCCCTTAAAGGGACTTGAAACCCAATTTATTTTCTTTCATGATTCAGATAGAGAATACAATTTTAAACAACTTTCCAATTTACTTCTATTGTTTAATTTGCTTCCTTTTCTTGTTATCCGTTGCTGAAAGGTTTATCTAAGAAAGCTCATGAGCAGCAAAGAACCTTGGTTCTAGCTGCTAATTGGTGGCTGCATATATATATCTGCATATATATATACCGATTGTCATTGGCTCACCCATGTGTTCTGTTAGAAACCAGTAGTGCATTGCTGCTCCTTCAACAAATGATACCAAGAGAATAAAACAAATTAGATAATAAAAGTAAATTAGAAAGTTGTATAAAATTGTATTCTCTATCTGAATCATGAAAGGAAAATTTTAGGTTTCATGTCCCTTAAAAGCCCCTTCCATAAGAATCACTGAGTTTTGAAACAATCTTAAAAGCTGCCTTTGCACTTCTAATTCAAACATTAGAATTAGCTTACGCCATTTACGAAGTGAAATAGCTAATCTATTTTGCACATCTGCCCTCACATCCAATTGCTCTGTAAACATTTGCAATTTTAACGTTTCTAAAATAAGAGAGAGAGGGTATCGTTTTCTTTATCCATTTCTGGAGAATACATTTTCTAGCTAGTAGAACTATTAGTGTAAGTACAGAGTCAAACTGTCTATATCTATTATCCCATTGCAAGAAAAGTATATGTTGAGGAAGAAGTTCTATCTGTATATCCAATTTCCTGTTGATCCAGTATTGGAGCTTACTCCAGAACTGATAAATTAATGGGCATGTCCAAAAATAATGTAGCAAAGTAGGGGTGTGGGCAGAGCACTTTACACATTTATTTGTCCAATTATCAACCCATTTACAGTGTAGTACCCGTATCTGTAAATCCCTGAGTGTTGCCGACAAAGTAGCTTTTTTTGTTTTTTCCAATCCCTCACGAACTGCTGCCCAAGTTATTTCCATTAGTCCTTTCCTTTCCCAGCTCCTTAATATAAGGGGTTGTAATTTTGTTTACATGGCTGCAGTAGGGTTTGATAAACAGATAATTTGCCCATCTTATATAAAAAGCTTGCGTAAGTCGAAAAGGCAAACTTTACCCAAAATCCTGGATTGTCTTTCCTTGAATCTTTTAATTATATTGTGCACTGTAGAAGGTGCAATGCCCAAAATCCTACCGATTCGTCTTTGGGGAATGTTGTTCTGAGAAGGCTTTCCACAAGATTTTGTGTCTGTGGGGATTTGTGCCCATTCAGCCAAAATAGCATGTGTGAGGCCCAGGATTGATATTGAACAAGAAGGTCTGGCTCACAATCTGTGTTACAATTTATACCAAAAGTATTCAGTGGGGAGGGGGTCAGGGCTCTATGCAGGCCACTCAAGTTCCTCCACACCAGAGTCATCAAACCATGTCTTCATGTACCTCACTTTGAGCATAGGGTAGGGGTGCAGTCATGCTGGAACAGGAAAGGTCCTTTTCAAAACTGTTGACACAAAGTTGGAACCATCCAATTGTCTAAAATGTAGCATTAAGATGACCCTTCACTAGAACTAAGGAACCTAGCCTAAACCCTGAAAAACACCCCAAGGCCATTATCAATCCTCTAACACACAATTTATTAGTCTCTATGCATTCTGGTAGGTAGCATTCTCCTGGCATTTGCCACACCCTGATTCTTCCATCAGACGGGCAAATATTAAAGCATGATTCATCACTCCAGAGTACCGTGGTGGCAGGCTTTACACCACTCACTGTCACTTAGCATTGCACATGTTGACGTGAGGATTGTGTACAGCTGCTCGGCCATGGGAACCCATTTCATAGAGCTCCTGTTTTTGTGTTTATGTTGCTTCCAGAGGACTCTGACCGGGGCAGATCTTGAAGAGCAAAAATTTCACAAAATGGCTTTTGGTAAAGGTGGCAACCTATGAAAGTGACATGTTTACAGTCACTAAGCTGCCAGTGTTTGTCTATGGAGCTTTCATGGCTATCTGCTTATACCCACCTGTAAGCATTGAGTGTGGCTGATTTCCATAATTAGCATGAGTGCCCACATACTTTTGGCAATATAGTGTGTGTGTGTGTGTGTTTGTGTGTGTGTAATCACAGACATCAGGCTGAAACAGAAACTGAACCTATGTTGATTTGAAGATAAAGCATTATATATGAGGGCTAGTCACCCCTGAAGACTTTTCAGAGTTTCTACCTGTTCAAAGAATACACAAAGATATATAGTCATATGTACCTAAATATAACCCAACAAGAGTGCAAGGGGAAAAATGTGACACTTCACTAGTTCCATCTACTGTCTTATACATTTAACTTTCGACAAGTCCAAGAAGCTTGTTTCAAATAATTTATCATGAAAAAAACATTTCTTTAGTGTTGTTCCATATTTGTTAAAGGTGTCGTTCTGGATTAATTGCTTTCATTCATCTGCTATTTCATAAGGGAAACTTCTTTAGTGCAGCAGAGTTAAAGTTCAAGTCATAGCAAATGCTTCTTCTACAAGCCAGCAGCAACACAAAAATATGATAAGGGCAATGCTAAATTGATATTGAATTAAAATTGTGTATTAGTTTTGTAACAAATGCAAAATGTAACTATTTTTTATTTTCATTTATACACAGATAACGAATATCGCTTTAAACAAATACAAAATAATTTATCATTCTTTTGTTTCTATAGCAGCCTACAGTTATGATGCCAGCAGGAAGTTATCCAATTAAACAAAAGCAGGAAGAGCAGAGCATCTGAATGATATTTACAGCAGCCTGTTGGTGGAAGTGTGTGACTTTTTGTATCCAATTTTGTAAGTGGAAAAGAGAAGTTATTGCCTGAGCCTCTCTCAGATCTGTTTTTGATCAGTGAACAAGCAGTTGGTTCCTTTTGTGTCCCGCAAGATGCCTAATACGACTCCATTATTTATTTTACCTTTTTCACCAAGAATTTTCATTATAAAGAGCCACCTAAGGAGGGTGTATGTATATAGTCAACGGGAGCATGCAATGCCACTGCCAGCCTTATAATTCTTATGCAGGGAAATATATATTTATTTCTAAGTTGGTGAAAGTTCATGATTCCTTACTGTTAAGCTTTAAAGGAACACTGAACCCACATTTTTCTTTTGTGATTCAGATAGAGCATGCAATTTTAAGTAACTTTCTAATTTACTCCTATTATCAAATGTTCTTCATTCTCTTGGTATGTTTATTTGAAAAGCAAGAATGTAAGTTTAGATGCCGGCCCATTTTTGCTGAACAACCTGGGTTGTCCTTGCTGATTGGACAGCACTAGTGATGTTGCGAATAGTTCACTGGCGAATAGTTCCCGGCAAACATAGCATGTTCGCATTCGCCGCGGCGGGCGAACATATATACGATGTTGGTCCGCCCCCTATTCGTCATCATTGAGTAAACTTTGACCCTGTACCTCACAGTCAGCAGGTACATTCCAGCCAATCAGCAGCAGACCCTCCCTCCCAGACCCTTCCACCTCCTGGACAGCATCCATTTTAGATTCATTCGGAAGCTGCATTCTTAGTGAGAGGAGGGACAGTGTAGCTGCTGCTGATTTAATAGGGAAATCGATAGCTAGGCTAGTGTATTCAGTGTCCACTACAGTCCTGAAGGATTCATCTGATCTCTGCTGTAAGGACAGCACCCCAAAAAGCCCTTTTTAGGGCTAGAACATCAGTCTGCTTTTTTTTTTCCTGTGTAATCTAATTGCAGTTGCCTGCCTGCCAGTGTGTGTGTCAGGCTCACAGCGTATACTGTGCCCACTTGCCCAGTGCCACCACTCATATCTGGTGTAACAGTAGTGTACATTTAAAAAAAACAACACTTTTTTCACTGTGAAATAATAGCAGACAGCTGCCAGTACCCAAGATGGCCGCCAATAAGGCAGAAGGGGAGGGTTAGAGAGCTGTTTTGGGGGGGGATCAGGGAGGTTGGGGGCTAAGGGGGGATGCTACACCACAGCATATGTAAATATGCTAAAAATTAAAAAAAATTAAAAACCTTTTATTTTAGTACTGGCAGACTTTCTGCCAGTACTTAAGATGGCGGGGACAATTGTGGGGTGGGGGAGGGAAGTGAGCTGTTTGGGAGGGATCAGGGGGTCTGATGTGTCAGGTGGGAGGCTGATCTCTACACTAAAGCTAAAAGTAACCCTGCAAGCTCTCTACAAACTACCTAATTAACCCCTTCACTGCTAGCCATAATACACGTGTGATGCGCAGCAGCATTTAGCGGCCTTCTAATTACCAGAAAGCAACGCCAAAGTCATATATGTCTGCTATTTCTGAACAAAGGGGATCCCAGAGAAGCATTTATAACCATTTGTGCCATAATTGCACAAGCTGTTTGTAAATAATTTCAGTGAGAAACCTAAAATTGCGGATTTTTTTTTTTTTTTTTAAATTTGATCGCATTTGGCGGTGAAATGGTGGCATTAAATATACCAAAATGGGCCTAGATCAATACTTTGGGTTGTCTACTACACTACACTTAAGCTAAAATTAACTCTACAAGCTGCCTACATGCTCCCTAATTAACCCCTTCACTGCTGGGCATAAAACACATCTGGGGGTCGATCCGATATAGATCGTAGTTTGCGGCGCAAGCAAGGGAACCCGCGTCGCCCGCAGTTTCAGCTCGCAACTCGAGCTATCCCATATATGTCGCCGTCAGATGCTAACGTGCCGTAAGTCTGATAAACCAGCGATGTCCAGAAATCTGCGCAAGTACAAATTTCTGGCGTCGCCAGTGACTTGCGGCACGTTAGAAACTGCCGGCGCCTACAAAACCTGACTAAAGCCTAAATTACCCGCACTGTCTAACACGCCTCCCTAACATAGCCCGACACGTCTAACCCTCTATCCGCTATCCCCCCTCACTAGCCTAACAATAAAATATGTATTAACCCCTAAACCGCCGCTCCCGGAGCCCGCCGCAACCTAATAAAATTATTATCCCCTAAACCGCCGCCAGCTATACTAAATCTATAACCCCCTAAAGTGAGCCCCTAACACCGCCGCCATCTACCTTACCTACCCCCTAAAGTGAGCCCCTACCCCGCCGCTATCTATTTTAAAATTATTAACCCCTAATCTAATCCCCCTACCCCGCCGCCATCTATATTAAATTATTTAACCCCTAAAATACTAAACTATCCCTACCACTAAACCTAAGTCTAACCCTACAAATAGCCCTGAAAAGGGCTTTTTGCGTGGCATTGCCCCAAAGTAACAGCTCTTTTGCCAGCCCTTAAAAGGGCTTTTTGCGGGGCATGCCCCAAAGTAACAGCTCTTTTGCCAGCCCTTAAAAGGGCTTTTGGCGGGGCTTTGTCACAAAGTAAACTGCTCTTTTGCCTACAATCTACATCCCCCTACACCGCGGCCACCTATAATAAATGTATTAACCCCTAATCTAATCCCCCTACACCGCCGCCAGCTATATTAACTATATTAACCCTAATTATATTAGGGTTAATATAGTTAATATAGTTATTATATTATATATATTAACTATATTAACCCTAATTATATTAGGGTTAATATAGTTAATATCGTTATTATATTATATATATATTAAGTATAATAACCCTATCTAACTCTAACATCCTAACTAAACTCTTATTAAAATAAATCTAATATTAATATTATTAATTAAAATATTCCTATTTAAATCTAAATACTTACCTATAAAATAAACCCTAAGATAGCTACAATATAATTAATAATTACATTATAGCTATGTTAGGGTTTATATTTATTTTACAGGTAAATTGTTAATTATTTTAACTAGGTATAATAGCTATTAAATAGTTATTAACTATTTAATAGCTACCTAGTTAAAATAATTACCCAATTACCTGTAAAATAAATCCTAACCTAAGTTACAAATACACCTACACTATCAATAAATTAAAGAAACTACAAATATCTATCTAAAAATACAATTAAATAAACTAAACTAAATTACAAAAAAAGCAAACACTAAATTACAAAAAATAAAAAAAAGATTACAAGATTTTTAAGCTAATTACACCTATTCTAAGCCCCCTAATAAAATAATAAAGCCCCCCAAAATAAAAAAATTCCCTACCCTATTCTAAATTTAAAAAAGTTCAAAGCTCTTTTACCTTACCAGCCCTTAAAAGGGCCTTTTGTGGGGGCATTCCCCTAAAGAAAACTGCTCTTTTGCCTGCAAAAAAAAACACAATACCACCCCCAACATTACAACCCACCACCCACATACCCCTAATCTAACCCAAACCCCCCTTAAATAAGCCTAACACTACCCCCCTGAAGATCTCCCTACCTTGTATTCACCCAGCCGGGCCGAACTCCTCATCCGATCCAGGCGATGTGTTCCAGCAAGCGGCAGTGAAGTCTTCTTCCATCCGGGCGATGTCTTGAAGCAAGCGGCAGAGAGTCTTCTTCCATCGGCGACGTCTTCAAGCAAATCGGCATCTTCAATCTTCTTTCTTCGCTCCTCCGCCGCGGAGCATCCTTCCGGCACGACGACTTCCCGACGAATGAGGTTCCTTTAAATGACGTCATCCAAGATGGCGTCCGCCGAATTCCGATTGGCTGATAGGATTCTATCAGCCAATCGGAATTAAGGTAGAAAAATCTGATTGCATTAGAGTCTGAAGACTCGCCAGAAACACGGGCCCACAAGCTCTTTATGGAGCTTGTTAAATAGGCCCCTATATCTCTTGCTAGATCCGAGCTATAACTCTTTATAGCAGAACAGTTTGAGGAATATGGAAGAAAGACGAATTGACCAAAAGGAGCTAGAGAATGTACAAACTCCACATGTGGATCCTTTGATCTTGCCAAATATCTAGAAAGTTTGTAGTTCAAATAAGAAGCAATAAGGACTAGTTCTGGTAGACCCAAAATATTTACAATCTTAATGAAAACTTCTAGGTGTAGAGGATGAAGGAACTGGCAACTGATAATCTGTTTACCAACTGATCATACCTGGGATATGAGATGCAGGAATTGTAGAAACAATATTCTCTGCCCAAGACAAAATTTTTGAATTCCCCCATGATGTAATATAAAAGGCACTGTGTAGACATAGACTGATTGAAAACGTAGGTACGTTTCTTCAATTAGAAGAGGCCAGCTCTAAAGGGTCTGAAGATAGCACAGAGTTCCAAAATATTTAGTGGTAACCTTGCCTCCAAAGGATACCAAAGCTTTGTGCTCTTTTGGACCCCCATACTGCATCTTAATTTAAGAGATTTATGCCTGACGAGATTACTGTCCAAGTTGAATGGACAAAAGATTTCCACTGAGAAATGGACTGATGATCCAGTATAGTGATTTCTCTGTTGTGAAATCCAAACGTATCCTTGGAGAAGAACAGTCCCATTAATGTAACTGGCAAAGATGAAGAGGTCTCATGTAATATAGAAATAGAAATGTATAGAAGTCTTGCACAAGCTGTTTGAAATTTTGAACCCTTTTGATCAATTAAAGAAAGTTTAATTGATAATGAGCCTATAATTATTCTTAGGAAAGAGACTCTGGTTTGAGGAACATTAATTCTCCAACTATGTTTACAAAGTAAAAACAAAAGACAATTGGTATGAGGATCTGCTAAAGGTAAAGATGAGGCTTGTACTAGGATATCGTCCAGGTATGAAACCACCGATATAGCTTGAGATCTTATTACAGACAAGAATGTTCCCAGAAGCAATGTAAAAATTCTGGGAACAATAGCAAGACCAAATGGAAGAACAACAAACTGAAATGTTTGTCTTGGGATGCAAATCTCAGGAACTGGTAAAGATCCTTTTGAATAGACAAATGAACATAAGCACCCTTCAAATCTGTTGTGGACATATATTATCTCTGCAGAACAAGGGGTAGAATAGTCCAATTTGTTTCCATTTTGAAGGTAGGAAAAAAATTAATAACTTGGATAATGTTTTCAAACTCAGAATAGGCCTGAAAAATCCTTCCTTCCTTGGAAATATCAAGTAGGTCAGAATAAAAACCCTGGCCTTGATTTGACAAAGGAACAGGAATTATCGCTCCCATGAATTCTAGATCCTGAAGGCAGGTGAAAAAAGGCTATGACCTTTACAGGGTCCTTTGAAAACATTGGACAGAATAAACCTTCAACTGGTAGGCCTTGATTTGAAAACCATTCAGTATTTGTGAGAAACTATGTTTAGAACCCAAGAAACTTGAACAGATAGGGACCAGGCCTTCCAAGAATATTTAATTTTCCCCTATTAGAAAGGAATCTGATACAAGGGCTGCCCTTACATAATAACTTTGTAGAGGAAAATACTTTTTATTTACTGTTTGACCTAGTTCCAATTGTGGATGGACTGCCAGGATAATCTGGAAGAATCTTGATTTTGTGAAGAGGAGAAAGACCCTTTGGTTCTAGACTGATAAAAGAGGCTATTAGCTCTGTTCTTTCCCTATACTTCTTGTCCTGAGGTACAAAACTCCTTTACCTCTAGACACAGTAAAGATTATAGAGTTTAGACCAGAGACCAACAAAAAGTTCCCTTTAAAAGGAAGAACTAAAAGTCTAGACCTCAAAATTATGACAGCTGACCAGGACTTGAGCAAAAAAGCTCTTCTAGTCAAAAAATAAAAAGGCTATATGTTTTTTATTAATAACAAATAATAATTAAATCAACAATAGCATTACAGAGAAAAGCATTTGTTGACTAGAAGTTTCAAACAGTTTTGAAAACCTTCAACCATAGAATATTCTGGAATCTGCTAAGAAGATTGTTACACTAAAGAGTAAAAGCTGCAGCAACACAAGCAATAGCTGGTTTCATTTTGAAACCCACTTGTAGAAATGCTCTTCTGTGAGAAGACTCTAATTTTCTATCCATAGAATCTGAAAATATGTACTATCATATAAAGGAATAGTAGTGCTATTAGATAAAGAGTTAATTGTACCACCTACCTTGGTTATATACTAAAAATTTGTAAATAAAAAAGTCCTCTTGAACACTGAGAATAGATTAGAAGGAAGATTAGGCTTAGGCCACTCGTTGGTAGTTATGTCAGAAATTGCCTCTGGAAGAGACAAAAACCTCTGGAACTTTAACAGAAGTTTGAAAATCAAATCCAGTTGTTTGATGGATTTTTCCTCAGAAGGCCTAGAGACTTGTACTCATAAATTACATTAAACCTTCATAGAAGCAAATATGTTCAAGCTTGAACATGGAATAGAAGGATTCTGCATCAGTTGAAACTACTTCACCACCAGAAGAATGATCTGAGGTGCTAGAAAGTGAGTCTGAAAGTAACTGTTTAGCAGATCTGACCCTAGGACAGGGGCGGAACTACTAGGGGTGCAGCAGGTGCAGTGGCACCAGGGCCCAAGAGGGAGGGGGGCCCATCAAGCACCACAGTAGCAGGCTTCTGATGCACTGTAAAACAGACGTGAGTGAGCATGGGATAGACTTGTATACAGCGGGCATAACTGAGCATTCACTTACTTGCAAGTTGTTCTCACAGCTGCTGTATGCAGGAGACAGGTGCTGCTATCTATGGATCCTACCGGGCAAATAAAATGTAGCCCAGGGCAAGAGAAGTCAGTGTGTGACTGTGCACTATGTATAAGAAAAAAGCAGGCAGCCAATAAAACTAAAAGCAGGAAGTCTGCAAAATTACCATGACAACAGCATGTCATGGATTGGAAGTGCTAATGTTGAAGCTCTGAGTGACATCTGCACGGTGAACCAGCCAATTACCATTGCAGAAAATCTGGTGCAATCTCATTCACTGACAGAGCAGTTGTGTGGGACTTAGACAGACAGAGCAGCTACATACAGAAGCCTGAGCTGCACTAGGCACCTAGTTATAAAGGTAATATGTGCATCTGTGTCAGTTTAAAGGGTCATTCCAGCCAAAATATAAACACACATAGATTTATTACATCTTTGACTAGAAACATATTTGCAATATACATGCATTGGCAAAAATGCTTCTAGTAAAAGTTATCACTGTTTTAGTGTTAACATTTTTCTCTGCACGTGCATGTGAAGCACAGCTAGATAGTGTTACTGCACCCACATTTTAAATAATGCAGCTGCTCAGATCATCAGTTGGGCTTGTATCATGTCAGCAATTAACAATTTGAGTAATTACCAGATGGTACAAGCACCTTAGGCTCTCTGAACAAGTGCTGTGTTTAAAATGCTGGTGCATGGTGCATACTTAAATACACTTTTGAAACAGCTATAGATTTTATAAGAAGTATTTTTGCTAATGCATGTATATTACAAATGTTTCTGCTCAATACTGAAATGCACCCATGTGGTTTCCAATTTTGTCTGGAACTATTCAGGCACTTCCTACACTTAACATTTCCTGGGGGACCAAAATGAGGAAAGTAATATATATATTACACATATACATACAGTGCATATATATATATATATATATATATATATATATATATATACATACCGTATATATATATATATATATATATATATTGTATAATCAGAAATGTTTGTCATTTCCCCCCCTAAAATTCCATATGTATCTCACTTTCTTTATTCTATCTATCTATCTATCTATCTATCTATCTATCTATCTATCTATCTATCTATCTATCTATCTATCAATCTATCTCTCTATAAAATATCTCTCTATACAGTATCTATCTATCTATCATCTATCTATATCTATCTATCTTTCTGTCCTATCTCTCTCTCTCTCTCTCTCTCTCTCTCTCTCTCTCTCTCTCTCTCTCTCTCTCTCTATCTATCTCATTCTATCTATCTCACTTTATCTATCAATCCAGTATCTATCTATCTATCTATCTATCTATCTATCTATCTATCTATCTATCTATCTAGTATCTATCTCTTTATGACTTGATATATATGCAATATTTAAGTCTCATATTTTGCAAGGTTATTTTTTTGTATTTACTACGCATATTAAAAAAAACTTAATCTTCTTAAGGGCTGATGCCCTACCTTGCTAGTTACCATCCCTTAACTTAACTTTAACATATATAACCTGAAATGAGACACAACAAACAGAGCTGGGTTAAAGACCATATCATGGTCGCAATTATTTAACAGATTTAAATAAATAACTCAACTTCAATGAAGTCATAAACATATTGAACCAGTGGCGGCATTCGAGGCCTAGCAAAATCTAGATCCAAAAGACAAAGTTCTACACACTGTGTGGTAAACTATGTAACAAGTAGCGCTGTAATATAATGTACTCTTTTTATTTTTGCTGCTCCGTTAAGTGCTTACAACCCAAGGCAAGTATGTATGTATCCAGGTACAGTCATTAAATGAGTTAAAAGAGGCTGACTTAGCGCGTCCAGTCCTGGGGTGCGATCTAATGCAGGTCCGGTATTTAGACACAAGATCTTGCTAGTCCATACTTGTAACGGACCCCTTGTGATCCAGCGATCCTTTATCGCCCGTGGTATCCAGCAGGGTTCCACTTGGCTCCATGAGCTGGCCGGATACGCCACTGCATAGATCACGCCCTCTTCAGACGCGTGCAGCTAACTCCATTGGCTGTGATTGCCAGACGTCACTCTCTGATTTGCCTTGTGATCCAATCCGGATTGGAGGGGGGAGGAGGAACTCCACAGCTTCGGGTGCCTATGTCCGTGGTCACAATGGGGGAATCCTCGTTAAATTCAAGATAAATTAGAAACAGGAGCACCAGTAGATGTACAATTAGCGTTTATTCTACACAATATCGCTACATACAAATAGCATAACGCTCATGCTGTAGGAATGTCAAATATCAGCGTATGTATACAATGCTATGTGAACATTGACAGCAGCTGGTTGGTCAATAGTATGAGGAAGAATTTAACAGCTGACGCGTTTCGGATTCCCAGCCGTAGTCCAAGCTGAAAAATCAACCCCTTATAGCCAGAGGTCAGGCAGCGTGCTATTGGAATTTTTGAAGAGTAGGGGTTCAGGCAAAGCAAACTGGGCATATACCTGAATCTGACGTGGGAAGGGACAACTAGGCACCCTTCAATTCCTGGACCTAGACCATTTTGGACCTAGGGATAAAGAGCAGAACGCTGTTCTCAGACCATCTGACATGATCAGCCTGTATCCCTTTCCCCACTGTGTGCTTTGACAGTGCCACCAGCTCTCCTGTCTGAATCACACTGTAAAAGGCGTACGCAAATCTGCAACTGAACAGAGCTTGTTCATAATCCCCAACGCATACTAACTTAGCCACGTCTAATAGCTGCCCTAGCCTCTGCAGAATGACTGGTTCACGAGCATCTAGCTTTATGTTCTAGCCTACCTCCTAACTAGGAACCCTTTCGTTACGTTGGGATATTCCAGCAAGTTGCTGAAAAAGGATATCGCTGCTAGTTTGCTTGATATCGCCCCTTTTTTAATCCTCTGATCTTTCAGCCTAACCATCCATTCTAGAAACACTCCCTGATTACCCTCAGATGCCTGAACCTCTCGAGCAATGCAGAATCTGTTCCACTCCAGCCAGTGTTGATTATATGTTTGCCATGTCACCAGGGCTAGCAACGTGCTGACTAGCTGATGAATTGAAGACCATGCCACACCAACTGCCAAAAAGAAGGAGGACAAGGTAACCTGTTTGTCCGAGCTTGGGGATCTAGCCTACGAAACATATCCCATTGAAATCTGGATAATGCATCCGCCAGAGTGTTTTTCACCCCAGGGATGTGCCTTGCCTGGAATTGTATGTTAAATTGCAAACACCTCAGCACAAGATGTCTGAGGTACCTAATCACTACCAGGGACGAGGAAGACAGCCGATTGATGTAGAAGACAACACTGGCATTGTCGGTCCAAAAGACTATGTCATGGTCCCATAGCCCGATGACCCTGCCGTATCTGTAAAACGATGAAGCATCTGATTTGATGTCTGTGGGGAACGCCAAAGTAAAATGCCATTGAATGCACTAAGGAATATTTCCCAAACCCTAAGGTCATCCCGCAAGTCCTCGGACATTGTGACCGCCCGCTTACCAGCCCGGCCTGCAAGTGGAGCTTCTAGTCTCCTATTGAACACCCTATCCATCGGGATGACTTTGCAAGCAGAGTTGAGGAGCTCAAGAACTGTCTGAAGCTCCTTAATGGTGATGGCCTGTGCTGCCACAGTTTTTCGTACTTCCACTAGCAGTCTCTGAATTTTCTCCTCGGGTAGTGGACAGAGCCTTTCAGCAGTGTCGATTTCTATCAGCCTCGTGCATGGACCCTGTGTTTTGTCCTCTGCCAGAGGAACACCGAATTCGGACATCAAGCTGCACATGACGGCCATGAGTCTGGCTCATTCCCCAGACCCCGTCTCCCCTACTAGCAGAAAGTCTTCCAGGTAGTACGCCACCGCACCCTCTCTCACGGCTGTGACTACTGCCCAGTGAAGGAAGGAGCTGAATGTCTCAAAATATGCGCAGAACACAGAGCACCCCATTGGTAGACATTTGTCCATATAGAAATACCCCTCAAATTTACAACCATCAGTCAAAACTACTCTGGGTGAATTGGCAACAGCCTGAATGCCGATTCAATATCCAATTTGGCTAGCAGCACCCTCGGTCCTGCCGCTTTGACTATCTCTAGAGCTTGGTCAAACGATTGATCTTATATCTGGATCAATGGCGTAATTCACTGACCTGCCCTTTGGATAGGACAGGTGCTGAATGAGGCGGAATTTCCCAGCTTCCATTTTTAGGGACCACCCCCAGTGGGGAAATCACCAGCGAAGGAAGCTGTGGTTCTTTAAACGGACCAGCAAAGCGACCCAAGGATAGCTCCTTTTGTAATTTTAACTTATCTTCCTCTGGGTACACATATGCAGACTGCAGGTTCCTGTTTGTTGGGGAACCCAAAACCACCCCTTGGAATCCATAACCCGTTTTTGATCCCTTCTAGCAATAGTTTAGCGGCCTCTCCATCCATATAGACCGCCAACCATGGTCTAACTGCGACTAGTCTCAGAGGTGTTGGGGCCCTTTTTGGAAACCTCTCCCAGTTGTTCCCTCGCTCCTTTGTCACATTGCTTCTCATTAAATCGCCAGCACTCTCTACCCTTGAGTTTGATGGGACCCTGTTGCTTCTGAAATCCTTGGTGCTGTGCCGCGCCCAATAACGGCCCTTTCTCGGGCCCGAGCTGCGACCATAGGTCCAGGTCTTTTACCCTGAACGAAAACACTGGATTCCCTATTATCTTGCTGCATCTTCACATATCTGTGCTCTAATATCTTATTAACCATTTTTGGTTTAAGATGTACGTGTAAGGAATGAATCTTGCAGGGGTATGAATCCCCCTGCACCGCCACCCACCTAGCGCTAATCGCATTTTCCGCCCCAGACTGGCCATTCCCACCCTTTGTTACTCCTAGCTTTTTTCCCGGGGTGGAAGGCATGATGCTCGGCATAGTGCAAAGTACAGGTCTAACCCCAGCTACTGTTTCCCTCTTCTGATTATGGTCAGCTACTAGGCATTTCAGTATGTGGAACATGCGCCTATCTCCTTTGCTAATGAGCTCTAACCTCCTACTCCCATCAGAATCTGAACTAGATTCCCCTGTAAATGTGTGTGTGAGGAGAAGCGCTCACCAGCCAAAGCAGTTGATGTCCCTAGACCTGCCAATGTACACTGTGCTGCTGATGCATCATCCCCGGTAGCAGTGCTCTGAAGGTCTGTACGAGGATTTGATGATGGTAATCCTTCTGCATCGGATGTCTGCATGGCCACCTGTGTAGAAGACATAAAGGAGAGGGAGTATCCAGGCCGGTTGAATTATGCCCCTGCCCGCCGAGGCCGAGAGGAGTCGATGTGCCTGTTCTACCTACATATCATCTCTCTCATACTGCCCAGCGTTCAGGTGCGGCGGACACTCCCCACTCATCCGCAGCTGCTACTTCTCTTCCGGTCAACCTTCACTGTTGCCGCCGCTCCGTGCACTCCCAACCCGCCCGCGGCCTAAGGGGTTAGACTGGAGCCTGTAATAGCGACAGAGTGCGCCTGCCCCTCCTCCAATGCCGCAACGCCCAAGACCGAACCAGGCCCCAAGGGCCCAATCGAAACCGAAGGTGCGACAGCCTAGGGGATCACCGCAGCAGATAGGGCACTAAATAGGCCCACTACCACTGCAGCAGCCTCCTGAGATAGCTTGGAGGAAGTTAGGGCCCCCACACCGGCCTCTAAGGCCTGCTCCAAGTTTTGAGGCCCTGGGCCTCGGGTAACGCTAAGCTCGCCCCCTACCACTGGCCCGGTTACACTGCATGTGAAAAAAAAGTTTTCTTACTTTCTTTTAATCATGAGAATCAGAATTGTAGAAAAGTTAAATATGGATGTTAGAAAGAAGGTGTGTGTGTAGAGAGAGAGAGAGCGTGACTGCTATAAAAATCCATAACCCGTTTTTGATCCCTTCTAGCAATAGTTTAGCGGCCTCTCCATCCATATAGACCGCGAACCATGGTCTAACTGCGACTAGTCTCAGAGGTGTTGGGGCCCTTTTTGGAAACCTCTCCCAGTTGTTCCCTCGCTCCTTTGTCACATTGCTTCTCATTAAATCGCCAGCACTCTCTACCCTTGAGTTTGATGGGACCCTGTTGCTTCTGAAATCCTTGGTGCTGTGCCGCGCCCAATAACGGCCCTTTCTCGGGCCCGAGCTGCGACCATAGGTCCAGGTCTTTTACCCTGAACGAAAACACTGGATTCCCTATTATCTTGCTGCATCTTCACATATCTGTGCTCTAATATCTTATTAACCATTTTTGGTTTAAGATGTACGTGTAAGGAATGAATCTTGCAGGGGTATGAATCCCCCTGCACCGCCACCCACCTAGCGCTAATCGCATTTTCCGCCCCAGACTGGCCATTCCCACCCTTTGTTACTCCTAGCTTTTTTCCCGGGGTGGAAGGCATGATGCTCGGCATAGTGCAAAGTACAGGTCTAAACCCAGCTACTGTTTCCCTCTTCTGATTATGGTCAGCTACTAGGCATTTCAGTATGTGGAACATGCGCCTATCTCCTTTGCTAATGAGCTCTAACCTCCTACTCCCATCAGAATCTGAACTAGATTCCCCTGTAAATGTGTGTGTGAGGTGGGAGGAGAAGCGCTCACCAGCCAAAGCAGTTGATGTCCCTAGACCTGCCAATGTACACTGTGCTGCTGATGCATCATCCCCGGTAGCAGTGCTCTGAAGGTCTGTACGAGGATTTGATGATGGTAATCCTTCTGCATCGGATGTCTGCATGGCCACCTGTGTAGAAGACATAAAGGAGAGGGAGTATCCAGGCCGGTTGAATTATGCCCCTGCCCGCCGAGGCCGAGAGGAGTCGATGTGCCTGTTCTACCTACATATCATCTCTCTCATACTGCCCAGCGTTCAGGTGCGGCGGACACTCCCCACTCATCCGCAGCTGCTACTTCTCTTCCGGTCAACCTTCACTGTTGCCGCCGCTCCGTGCACTCCCAACCCGCCCGCGTCCTAAGGGGTTAGACTGGAGCCTGTAATAGCGACAGAGTGCGCCTGCCCCTCCTCCAATGCCGCAACGCCCAAGACCGAACCAGGCCCCAAGGGCCCAATCGAAACCGAAGGTGCGACAGCCTAGGGGATCACCGCAGCAGATAGGGCACTAAATAGGCCCACTACCACTGCAGCAGCCTCCTGAGATAGCTTGGAGGAAGTTAGGGCCCCCACACTGGCCTCTAAGGCCTGCTCCAAGTTTTGAGGCCCTGGGCCTCGGGTAACGCTAAGCTCGCCCCCTACCACTGGCCCGGTTACACTGCATGTGAAAAAAAAGTTTTCTTACTTTCTTTTAATCATGAGAATCAGAATTGTAGAAAAGTTAAATATGGATGTTAGAAAGAAGGTGTGTGTGTAGAGAGAGAGAGAGCGTGACTGCTATAAAAATGGGCAGTATTTTTTTGGCAAAGCTGGCAACCCTATATGCAAGATGTTTTGGGAGTGGGGGAGCAAAACATTTTTTTGCACCAGGGCCCTCCATTCGTTAGGTCCACCACTGCCCTAGGAGATTCAGAATGGCTAGAAAACTTATTGTAGGTTGTTTGTCAGAGACTCTTTTGCACTTACTTGAATGATGTATAGCCACCCACATAGTAAAGCTCACAAAATATTTAACTTCTGGAGCAAAAAAGCTGAAGCTCTTCCCTGTATGGAAAAGACAGAGGGAGGACAAATACCTCTAGTGGGAAGAGCAGCATTAGGTTGGTCAGCGTGCCTTAAATAATCCCTATAAATACTGCAAAGCTGAGCTGGAGAAGTCACAACTACATGTTTAAAAAAGAGTAGAGTAGAGTAGAGGAATAATCAGTGGATCTGCCTTCTAAAGGGACTACAGATAAATAATTGGGGGACAGTTCCAGCATGCTCCATCTTAATAATGAAAAAATAAGTACAGGCACGAAGGATTTTTTTTATAACAATTAATTATTTATAACATTACCACTTACAGTTTTTTAAACAAAAAACATTAACATTAGAGACAGATAAATAATAGAAATCAGGGTCCTAAAGCTATTAGGACCAAGAAATGGAAGATTATAAAAGGCAGTGCAGAATCCTCTTAGAATATAAGTACAAATAAAAAAAATGTATACATCAGACACACCAGAGTCCTGTAAACTTACCCCCTCCATACAGTGATATGGGCATAAGTAAAGCGGTCAACGAATTATAAACAGACCATTATCCTCGGGAGAAACTACAGAAAGGCATACAATAGCGCAGTGCGAGAAAAATTAACTGCCACGCTACCACACATATTTAAATGCTGTGCATAAATCAATATAGAGATGAGCACACTAGCTGAAATTGAAAGGGAGATACGATAGCGCAATTGCACATATTAAATGCATAGTTAGACAGGAGCATGCAAATAATATAGTGAGTTTGCTCAATAGTGCTGTATAAAGCAAAACTTAAAACAACAAAAGTATGCTAAAAATCCAGATGCACTATACAGAATAGGGAACACGCAAAGTACAGAAAAAACACAATGTTAAATTCAAAAAGTACTTAATAAGCTAAAAGAGTTCCACATGCTGTCTCCCATAAACTGCTAGACTAAATAAAACAAGCCTAGAGTTTAAAGTGGTAGTGTCTGAGTAATATAATGTCCCCTGGCTATGATGTAACACATGTAAGGGATTCCTGCTAATAGCCTGCTGGTTTTGTGAGAGCATGAATTTGCCCACTTACCTTTAGATGCACCCAGGGATAGGCACAGACAAAGGCTGTGGTGGACATTTTCCAAAGTACAGACCTTAGTGAAGGACACCAAGGTGCATTTGAAATTAAAAATATTATTTTATAGTGCTTGGTGTTATTATACTGATACAGATGCCACTGATCCTATAACCAGCACTCCTCTGGCTATACTCATGAGCCAGTGTCACTACTGTGTCATTATATTGTGCTGAGTGTTATTATACTGATGCAGATACCACTGACCCTATAACCAACCCCTGTCTGGCTATATCCATGAGCCGGTGTCACTACTGTGTCATTATATAGGGCTGTGTGTTATTATACTGATGCAGATACCACTGATCCTATAACCAGCCCTCCTCTGGCTATACGCATGTGCCAGTGTCACTACTGTGTCATTATATAGCGCTGGGTGTTATTATACTGATGCAGATACCACTGATCCTATAACCAGCCCTCCTCTGGCTATAGCCATGACCCGGTGTCACTACTGTGTCATTATATTGTGCTGAGTGTTATTATACTGATGCAGATACCACTGATCCTATAACCAACCCCTGTCTGGCTATACCCATGAGCCGGTGTCACTACTGTGTCATTATATAGGGCTGTGTGTTATTATACTGATGCAGATACCACTGACCCTATAACCAGCCCTCCTCTGGCTATACCCATGTGCCAGTGTCACTACTGTGTCATTATATTGTGCTGAGTGTTATTATACTGATGCAGATACCACTGACCCTATAACCAACCCCTGTCTGGCTATATCCATGAGCCGGTGTCACTACTGTGTCATTATATAGGGCTGTGTGTTATTATACTGATGCAGATACCACTGATCCTATAACCAGCCCTCCTCTGGCTATAGCCATGACCCGGTGTCACTACTGTGTCATTATATTGTGCTGAGTGTTATTATACTGATGCAGATACCACTGACCCTATAACCAACCCCTGTCTGGCTATACCCATGAGCCGGTGTCACTACTGTGTCATTATATAGGGCTGTGTGTTATTATACTGATGCAGATACCACTGACCCTATAACCAGCCCTCCTCTGGCTATACCCATGTACCAGTGTCACTACTGTATCTTTGTATAGAGCTGGGTGTCATTATACAGATGCAGATACACATCCAGTATTTCACTCAGGCTTTATTTATTCAATAACTTATTACCCAATATCGCTACCAGTCTCTTGACAATCCACTAACTTTATTCACACTACATATTTTTTTTTTAATTCCTATTATTTAATCAGAAAGAAAAGATATAATACAGTTGTAGCGGACACTGCAAGGGCTAGTCACGGACGTGTACGAACACCTTGCCTATCCCTGGATGCACCCACTTTACCGTGCTTACCCACAGATGTAGAAAGGACTGCTTCCAGTAGAGTGCTTATCCAGTGCTGAGCACATCACAGCAGTGGTTATATAAGTGTAGAGTATATTGATGATCCAATAGGAGGAGGCTAGTGTAAATTTAAAACATTTCCTGCCTTTAGAGTAACAATTTTAACTACAAGAAAACTTTTTTGTCACATGCAGTGTAACCCATTTGTTCGTATATATAGGTCAGAGCTGCAGCCTGAGCTCCAGGCATCTGCATGCATATGGAACCATATGAAGGCAGATACCTGATCATTACAGATGGTGACACTGTATGTGTCACCATCTGTATCGATCATCTGCTAGTGTTGGTGGGAAGTGTGAGTGAGGGAAACTGGGAGGTGGGTGGGCGGTCCAGCAGAGGTGGGGGGAGGGAGGTAGTGGGATGGCCCTACACTGCAGAAATAAAAAGAAGGGAGAGAGAGGGATGGGGAGCTACACTACAGAAACAAATGAGGGGAGAGGGGGTTCCCTAAATAGCGATCGCAGGAGGGGTGGTGGGGGGTACCACTGCACTACAGAAAAAAATAAAAAAATGTATAATTTTAAATAAAATGTATGTATAGTTACTGGCAGACAGCTGGAAGTACTATAATTGGCTGCAGTTAGTTGGAGGGGGAGGGTTAGAAAGATATTTGGGGGATCAGGGAGGTGGGAGGTTTGAGGAGGATCACTACACTGTAGAAGTAAACAAATGTATATTAAAAAAAATAGTAATAATTAAAAAAAAATCTAAACTGCATACTGGCAGACTGTCTGCCAATACCAAAGATGGTGGTGCCGGGGGGGGGGGGGGTGAGGAAGGGAATATAGCTGTTTAGGAGGGATCAGGCAGGGATCAGGGGGTGGGAGGTGTCAGGTGTGAGGGTAATCTCTACGCTGCAACCTTACAACCTACCTGATTAACTCCTTCACTGCCAGGAATAATAGAAGTGTTGTGCACAGCTGCAATTAGCAGCATTCTATTCTAATTACCAAAAACCAATGGCAAAGCCATGTATTTCTGCTATTTCTAAACACAGGGGATCCCAGAGAAGCTTTTACAATGATTTGTGTCAGCTGTATGTAAATAATTTAAGTGAGAAACCCAAAATTTGAGAAAAAGTTAACAATTTTTTTCTATATAATCACATTTGGCAGTGAAATGGTGGCATGAAATATCAAAAAATGTGCCTAAATCAATACCTTAGGTTGCCTACTTAAAAAATTATATATATATATTTTTGACATGTAAATAAAAAAAACATGGCTCTATTTCTGTTAAAATAGAGTGATAGCAAAAATGTTAAAAATTCTCCAGTATTTTGAGCAAGTTCTTCTCTGAAATTCCTGGTAGTGAAAGGGTTAAGGGGACCCCTCAATTATCGTATTTCTGACAAATTCTAAAAAGCAATGCATGTGTCTACTAGAAGAGTTCTGCATCTCTATCCTTACAAATGATATACTAAACATTTACAAGTTTTCATTGTAGTCATGACAAAAAAATGAGTTTTTTTCATATTCGAGCCAATACCATAGAGACAGTGGAGGTAAAAAAATGCACTAATACATGTAAAAGAAAGGGAAATCAAATTGGTACCTCTAGTGTATAGTGACTGGTATATTTGCCATGTGTGGCTCAATTTGATAATGATATCCAATGGCATGCCAAGGAGCTGTCCTATTATAGGCTGTGATTGGGTAAAATAGCTCCTCCATTTAATGGCATGCTTTATCCACAGTATTTGTCGTATTCCATATTGACAATGAGACAGGTGCCTTATCTGAGGTCTGGTGTGGGTATAAGGCTGACATATTGGCATTAAACGGCAGCAGAAAATGGATGAAGATGGACCACCATCGCCTGATCAAGAAAGAAGATGGACTACCGCTGCCAGATCAAGAAAGAAGATGGGCCTCCACCGCTGGGATAGAAGAGGAGAACCGCAGTTGGTGAGCAAGTAGGAGTCAGATTTAAGTTTGGTGAGTACCTTCTTTGGGGTTTAGTGCTAGTCTTTTTTGGGTGAGTTTTTTATTTTTAAGAATAGGGTTTTTTTTTGGGGGGGGGGGCAACAAAAGAAGTAAATGTCAATCCAAATGCCCCTTTCAGGACAACCCTTAGTGTAGGTTTTTTTAGATAGCTTTTTCAGTGGTGAGACTGTACAGTGTGAGGCTGGAAATGCAGGTGTAGATAGTTAGGTTACACAGGCATTATTTGAAGTGTTTCAAAGCAAAAACCATGTTTGGGTTCAGTGAGTGCAATGTCTGTGCTGTGTAGGATCACTTCAAATACGGCCTCCCACTTGCTGAAAGTGCTGACAAGTGGCAATGTCGGCGATGTTTAGTTGACGTAGCACTCCCCATTATATCCTATGGGAGACACATCACCACTCACCGGCAATAAAGTGGAATATTCCAGACAAAACACATACACACATATGCACAGTATAGATAGATAGATAGATAGATAGATAGATAGATAGATAGATAGATAAAATAAATATTTTCTTCTAAGTGAATAACATACGGCTAGATTACGAGTTTTGAGCGGCTCGGTGCTAACTTGCAAGTTATTGTCACCGCTCACCTCCCTATAGCGCTTCTATGACAGGTTTACAAAAATCCGGCGTTAGCAGGCAATATTGCAGCGTAAAGCAAAATTGAGCTCCATACCGCACTCAAATACCAGGGCTGCTTTGAGCTGGTTTTAAGTGCACGATTTCCCCATAGACATCAATGGGGAGAGATGGCTAAAAAAAAGCCTAACACCTGCAATAAAGGAGCGTAAAGCTCTGTAACGCAGCCCCATTGATTCTTGGAAATAAAGGAGATAAAGAAAATTTATGTTTACACATAACACCCTAACATAAACCCTGAGTCTAAACACCCCTATTCTGCCGCCCCCGACATCGCCGCCACCTACAGTACACTTATTAACCCCTAATCTGCCGCCCCCGACACCGCCGCCACCTACATTATACTTATTAACCCCTAATCTGCCGCCACCTACATACAGTCATTAACCCCTAATCTGCCGCCCCCAATGTCGCCACCACCTACCTACACTTATTAACTCCTAATCTGCCGCCCCCAATGTCGCCGTCACCTACATTACAGTTATTAACCCCTAATCTTCCTCCCCCAACATCGCTGCCACCTACCTACACTTATTAACCCCTAATCTGCGGCCTCCAATGTCGCCGCCACCTACCTACACTTATTAACCCCTAATCTGCCGCCTCCAATGTCGCCGCCACTATACTAAAGTTATTAATCCTTAAACCTAACCCTAACCCTAACACCCACTAACTTTAATGTAATTAAAATAAATCTAAATAAAACCTGCTATTAGTAACTAAATAATTCCTATTTAAAACTAAATACTTACCTGTAAAATAACCCTAAGATAGCTACAATATAACTAATAGTTACATTGTAGCTATCTTAGGTTTTATTTTTATTTCAAAGGCAAGTTTGTATTTATTTTAACTAGGTAGATTAGTTACTAAATAGTTAACTATTTACTAGCTACCTAGCTAAAATAAATGCAAATCTACCTGTAAAATAAAACCTAACCTGTTTTACACTAACACCGAACATTACACTACAATAAACTAAAATAAAACAAAAAAAAACACTAAATTACACAAAATAAAAAAGAAATGATCAAATATTTAAACTAATTACACCTAATCTAATAGCCCTATCAAAATAAAAATGCCCCCCCCAAAATAAAAAAAAACCTAGCCTAAACTAAACTGCCAAAGGCCTTAAAAGGGACTTTTGCGGGGCATTGCCCCAAAGAAATCAGCTCTTTTATCTGCAAAAAAAAAAATACAATCAACCCCCCAACAATAAAATCCACCACCCATACAACCAACCCCCCCAAATAAAAACCTATCTAAAAAACATAAGCTCCCCATTGCCCTGAAAAGGGCATTGCCCTTAAAAGGGCATTTAGCTCTTTTTCCGCCCAAACCCTCAACTAAAAATAAAACCCACCCAATCTTGGATGACGTCCCTTAACGGAACCTTCATTCTTCAGTCGCCGTCATAAGAAGAGGATGCTCTGCGCCGGATGTCTTAAAGATGGAGCTGCTCCATGCCGGATGGATGAAGATAGAAGATGCCATCTGGATGAAGACTTCTGCCGACTTGGAGGAAGACTTCGGCCCGCTTGGATGAAGACTTCTCCTGGCTTCGTTGAGAACTTCTTGCCGCTTGGAGGAAAACTTCTCCTGGCTTTGTTGAGGATGGATGTCCGGTCTTCAAAAACTGTAAATTGATCTTCGGGGGTTAGTGTTAGGTTTTATTAAGGGTTTATTGGGTGGGTTTTATTTTTAGATTAGGGTTTGGGCGGAAAAAGAGCTAAATGCCCTTTTAAGGGCAATGCCCATACAAATGCCCTTTTCAGGGCAATGGGAAGCTTAGGTTTTTATTTGGGGGTTGGTTGTGTGGGTGGTGGGTTTTACTGTTGGGGGGTTGTTTGTATTTTTTTTTACAGGTTAAAGAGCTGATTTGTTTGGGGCAATGCCCCGGAAAAGGCCCTTTTAAGGGCTATTGGCAGTTTAGTTTAGGCTAGGGTTTTTGTTTTATTTGGGGGGGGGGCTTTTTTATTTTGATAGGGCTATTAGATTAGGTGTAATTAGTTTAAATATTTGATAATTTCTTTTTTCTTTTGTGTAATTTAGTGGTTTTTTTTTTGTAATTTAGTTAATTTTATTTAATTAATGTAATTTATTTAAATGTAGTGTAAGGTTAGGTGTTAGTGTAAGACAGGTTAGGTTTTATTTTACAGGTAAGCTTGTATTTATTTTAGCTAGATAGCTAGTAAATAGTTAATAACTATTTACTAACTATTCTACCTAGTTAAAATAAATACAAACTTAGCTGTAAAATAAAAATAAAACCTAAGATAGCTGCAATGTAACTATTAGTTATTTTGTAGCTAGCTTAGGGTTTATATTAAAGGTAAGTATTTAGTTTTAAATAGGAATTATTTAGTTATTAATAGTAGTTTTTATTTAGATTTATTTTAATTACATTGAAGTTAGTGGGTGTTAGGGTTAGGTTTAGGGGTTAATAACTTTAGTATAGTGGCGGTGACGTTGGGGATGGCAGATTAGGGGTTAATAAGTTTAGGTCGGTGGCGGCGACATTGGGGCGGCAGATTAGTGGTAAATAAGTGTAGGTAGGTGGTGGCGATGTCGGGGCGGCAGATTAGGGGTTAATAACTGTAATGTAGGTGGCGGCGATGTTAGGGACAGCAGATTAAGGGTTAATAATATTTAACTAGTGTTTGCGATGCGGGAGTGCGGTGGTTTAGGGGTTAATAGGTAGTTTATGGGTGTTAGTGTACTTTTTAGCACTTTAGTTATGCGTTTTATGTTACAGCGTTGTAGCATAAAACCCATAACTACTGACTTTCAGTTTACGGTATGGATCTTGACGGTATTGGCTGTACCGCTCACTTTTTGGCCGGACAGGCAAACTCGTAATACCGGCGCAAAGGAAGTCCCATTGAAAAAGGACTTTTTGAAAGCTGTGGTAGTTACGTTGCGTTACGGCCAAAAAAGTGTGTGGTGCAGCTAAACCTGCAAAACTCGTAATACCAGCGGTAGTGAAAAAGAGCCTTAACACTGCTTTTTCACTCATACCTGCAAAACTCGTAATCTAGCCAATAGGAATTTAAAGTATTCCTTACACACCTTTGGCTTTAGCGCAGTTGGTCTAGCTTAGTTTCGGGTTAGCACATTAGCAATAAATAGAAAAGGCTTTCTTTAGGACGCCCCATAGAAGTCTATTGACAGAGGAAGATAGCATGGTCACGATATCCGAAGTCCTGAATTTAGCACGCCTGAGTCTTTTGCTGTCGCTCTAACTTTTTACTTTCAACTTATAATACCAGTGCTAACCAGAGAGAGATTGTTTTTTTTATTCTTGAGCGCAGTTAGCACTCATGAGTGATAAAAAAATTATCACACCACTTATAATCTAGGCCTTTACAAATTAGTATCACATACCAGTGACATTCTATGACCCACCAATAGGGATACATCCTTTTCTGGAGAAAAAAATACCACCCATACTCATATAAATAATTAATTATACAGCATGTATTAGGAACTAAAGCTGCTTGGACTTAAATTATCATTTGTTTCTAATTAGATTCCGACACACTTAGAATATATTTCCCCATTATAGCATACTAGTCCTAAAGCCCGTTCACACGGGCCATTTTTTGCAGTACAGCGGTCCTACCCCTTGCGCTCTCTCCCTCCCCCTCTCTTTTGCTCTCTCTCTCTCCCCCCTCTCTTTTGCTCTCTCTCTCCCCCCTCACTTTTGAGCTCTCTCTCTCCCCCCTCTCTTTTGCGCTCTCTCCCCCTCTCTTTTGCGCTCTCTCTCTCCCCCTCTCTTTTGCGCTCTCTCTCCCTCTCTCTTTTGCTCTCTCTTTCCCCCCTCTCTTTTGAGCTCTCTCTCTCCCCCTCTCTTTTGTGCTCTCTCCCCCTCTCTTTTGCGCTCTCTCTCTCCCCCTCTCTTTTGCTAGCTCTCTCTCCCCCTCTCTTTTGTGCTCTCTCTCTCCCCCCTCTCTTTTGCGCTCTCTCTCTCCCCCATCTCTTTTGCGCTCTTTCTCCCCCCTCTCTTTTGCGCTCTCTTTCCCCCCTCTCTTTTGCGCTCTTTCTCCCCCCCTCTCTTTTGCATTCTTCCCCCCTCTCTTTTGCGCTCTCTCTCTCCGACCTCTTTTGCACTCCCTCTTCCCCCCTCTCTTTTGCTCTCTCTCTCCCCCCTCTCTTTTGCGCTCTCTCCCCCCTCTCTTTTGCTGTCTCTCTCCCCCTCTCTCTTTTGCTGTCTCTCTCCCCCCTCTCTTTTGCTGTCTCTCTCCCCCTTCTCTCTTTTCCTGTCTCTCTCCCCCTCTCTCTTTTGCTGTCTCTCTCCCCCTTCTCTCTTTTGCTGTCTCTCTCCCCCCTCTCTTTTGCTGTCTCTCTCCCCCTCTCTCTTTTGCTGTCTCTCTCCCCCCTCACTTTTGCTGTCTCTCCCCTCTCACTTTTGCTGTCTCTCTCCCCCTCTCTTTTACTGTCTCTCTCCCCCTCTCTCTTTTGCTGTCTCCCTCTTCTGCTCTCTCTATTCACCCTCTTCTGTTCTCTCTCCCCCCTCTCTTTTGAGCGCTCTCTCTCTCTCTCTCCCCCCCTCTCTATCTCTCTCCCCTCTCTATCTCTCTCCCTTCTATCGCGAAACCGCACCTGGCCACGCCCCTTCACGCCCGGCCACGCCTCTTCACGGACATTCACACCTGGCCATGCCCCCTTCACGCCAACCACACCCCTGCTCATGCCTGACCACGCCCACTTCGGCCACAGATCTGCTAGGGACTCAAAGGCCAGGTGAGTTTTTCCTCATGCTGTCTCTACCGCGCATGACAGCTTCGGACAAACACACTTGGCCTTTTATTATATAGGATTTATTTCTATGTTTAATCTTTATTTTCAACTTTGAGCTTTATCGGTTGTGTCGGTAAAATACTGGCTGGGTGGACACCCTACCCACCAAGCATTCTACAAGAGTGTATTTTACCATCACACAACTACCAGATATCTTCACTCATCAGTCAGCAGTAAACCATACAAATGAAGGAAGTGATAACAGATTAGCATTAGGTCGTGGCTCTGAAAATATCTGATATTCAGCATCAGGTCAATCCAGGCTCATCTCAGACACAGAAAAAATAAATAAATAATGGCTCTCCAAAGCCAGCACTAAAATTCTGTTTTTTGCTCTATAGTATTTTTCCAATAGCCGTGCTAGCCTATCAGCATTTTGCTGTATGGCTAGCACACTATTGTCTAAGAGGTGGAGATGTTGCCTCACTGAGAAAATAGTGTTTTGCCGTGGTAGGGTGGAGGCGCTTAGCTCAGCATAAACTTGCAGGCAAAAAAGGTTCTTTTAGCATAAACGTTTGTGCTCCACCCGTAATCTAACCATAAGAAGGTTTTTATTTTAAATAAATTTTTTATTGAAGTCGTAAGTCAAAGTTACACACAAAAAAAAAAGGTCCGTCCATAAATAAATAAATAATTAATTATACAGCATGTATTAGGAACTAAAGCTGCTTGGACTTAAATTATCATTTGTTTCTAATTAGATTCCGATACACTTAGAATATGTTTCCCCATTATAGCATACTAGTCCTAAAGCCCGTTCACACGGGCCATTTTTTGCAGTACAGTGGTCCTACCCCTTGCGCTCTCTCCCTCCCCCTCTCTTTTGCTCTCTCTCTCTCCCCCTCTCTTTTGCTCTCTCTCTCCCCCCTCACTTTTGAGCTCTCTCTCTCCCCCCTCTCTTTTGCGCTCTCTCCCCCTCTCTTTTGCGCTCTCTCTCTCCCCCTCTCTTTTGCGCTCTCTCTCCCTCTCTCTTTTGCTCTCTCTTTCCCCCCTCTCTTTTGAGCTCTCTCTATCCCCCCTCTCTTTTGTGCTCTCTCCCCCTCTCTTTTGCGCTCTCTCTCTCCCCCTCTCTTTTGCTAGCTCTCTCTCCCCCTCTCTTTTGTGCTCTCTCTCTCCCCCCTCTCTTTTGTGCTCTCTCTCTCCCCCATCTCTTTTGCGCTCTCTCCCCCCCCCCTCTCTTTTGCGCTCTCCCCCCTCTCTTTTGCGCTCTTTCTCCCCCCCTCTCTTTTGCATTCTTCCCCCCTCTCTTTTGCGCTCTCTCTCTCCGACCTCTTTTGCACTCCCTCTTCCCCCCTCTCTTTTGCGCTCTCTCTCCCCCCTCTCTTTTGCACTCTCTCCCCCTCTCTTTTGCTGTCTCTCTCCCCCTCTCTCTTTTGCTGTCTCTCTCCCCCCTCTCTTTTGCTGTCTCTCTCCCCCTTCTCTCTTTTCCTGTCTCTCTCCCCCTCTCTCTTTTGCTGTCTCTCTCCCCCTTCTCTCTTTTGCTGTCTCTCTCCCCCCTATCTTTTGCTGTCTCTCTCCCCCTCTCTCTTTTGCTGTCTCTCTCCCCCCTCACTTTTGCTGTCTCTCCCCTCTCACTTTTGCTGTCTCTCTCCCCCTCTCTTTTACTGTCTGTCTCCCCCTCTCTCTTTTGCTGTCTCTCTCTTCCTCTCTCTATCTCCCCTCTTCTGCTCTCTCTATTCACCCTCTTCTGTTCTCTCTCCTCCCTCTCTTTTGAGCGCTCTCTCTCTCCCCCCCTCTCTATCTCTCTCCCCTCTCTATCTCTCTCCCTTCTATCGCGAAACCGCGCCTGGCCACGCCCCTTCACGCCCGGCCACGCCTCTTCACGGACATTCACACCTGGCCACGCCCCATTCACACCGACCACACCCCCGCTCACGCCTGACCACGCCCACTTCAGCCACAGATCTGCTAGGGACTCAAAGGCCAGGTGAGTTTTTCCTCATGCTGTCTCTACCGCGCATGACAGCTTCGGACAAACACACTTGGCCTTTTATTATATAGGATTTATTTCTATGTTTAATCTTTATTTTCAACTTTGAGCTTTATCGGTTGTGTCGGTAAAATACTGGCTGGGTGGACACCCTACCCACCAAGCATTCTACAAGAGTGTATTTTACCATCACACAACTACCAGATATCTTCACTCATCAGTCAGCAGTAAACCATACAAATGAAGGAAGTGATAACAGATTAGCATTAGGTCGTGGCTCTGAAAATATCTGATATTCAGCATCAGGTCAATCCAGGCTCATCTCAGACACAGAAAAAATAAATAAATAATGGCTCTCCAAAGCCAACACTAAAATTCTGTTTTCTGCTCTATAGTATTTTTCCAATAGCCGTGCTAGCCTATCAGCATTTTGCTGTATGGCTAGCACACTATTGTCTAAGAGGTGGAGATGTTGCCTCACTGAGAAAATAGTGTTTTGCCGTGGTAGGGTGGAGGCGCTTAGCTCAGCATAAACTTGCAGGCAAAAAAGGTTCTTTTAGCATAAACGTTTGTGCTTCACCCGTAATCTGACCATAAGAAGGTTTTTATTTTAAATAAATTTTTTATTGAAGTCGTAAGTCAAAGTTACACAAAAAAAAAAAGGTCCGTCCATAGACCAGCAAAATACACAAATAAAGTATACAGTAAGAGGAGAAAGGCATTACATAATATAACATACAGCTATAATAATAGGAGATTGAGCTGAGAGAGCATTAAGTTTTCTTATTAACTTTGGAATCAGCATGTAAAGTTATAGCTAGTTGCTAATTGATGTCTGAGTCTCCCGAAAAATGTACAAAAGTGACAAAAGAGGAAAATATAGAGTACTCAGAAAGGTTCCTCTATCGTTTGGCAAACCGGACTGGACGGAAAGGAAAGATGGGACTTCTGTTTTATATTAAGTCGAAAAACATATGTGTACAGATACAAACCAGTGAAAATGCAAAAATGCTCCCCCCCCATGTCAGAGGGGTCACTTTTGGACCTAAGTAATCTAGTGAGGATAAAATGTAGAGTAGGGGGCTTATTAATTAGTTCTTCAAGTTCTCAGGCAAAGGTATAGAGAGAGGAAAAGGAGTGCAGCGGGCAAGAGCCGCTCTTATTAGAAAAGGAGGAAAGAGGGGGAAAGGAAGGGAGGGAGGGGCGGGCAGTCTGAGGTGAGCACATTAGTGTTGAGAATGAAATGTTGGAAGCATCCAGTTGTGGAATCCAGGGATAACCCTTAATGGGGGCATACATCACAATAGTATAGGCAAAGGGTTATATCAAGATGAGGTGAGGGGTCTGTCCAACTTGTAGAAAGAGTCTAACATTCAATCTTGGATAGTACAGGGTAGTTATGACTCAAATGACTGAAATAGATGTAGGTGTATTGTTGATGTAGGTTCCGGTATAAATTACACCATTTATCCCCTAAGAGAGCCAGTAATAGCTTAGAGCAGAGATATAGGAGGCGATGAGTAACTGCAGAACCTAGATACACAAATCAAATAGTCATAAACTTGATATATGACGGCAAATAATAGTTAGGAATCCTGACATAACAGTTTTGTGAAATGGTTACAAACACGTGGGTGTGAGATGAATCAAGTTATCATTGCTAGGCATTTGCAGCTAAGTAAGATGGTTGGAATGAGTGCTGTGCTAAGGAAGAAGTAAAGTAGCAATAAGAACACCACAGATACTGGGTTCCTGCCTAAAAATTCGGTCTATCTAACTGTATCCCACTAAACAGAGTGAAGTATGTATACATGACTAGGTCTATTTGTTTAATTTCATACCTATAGTTCAGTATCTCCTATAGCACACGGCTCCTGAATCATATAGCTATATAATCATAAGGAGGAGGGTCTCTTGATAAGCAGCTAAATATCTGTGACCTGGCCAGGGCCACTAGTATCACGCAATATCAGCCCAGATGTATAAACATAGCTATATGACAGTATAAAAATAGTACTATCCTGTACAATGTCTCTATAGAATAACAGCTTATGCTAATGCTGAAAGGGGGCTAAGTGAAATATACACGAGAATAAAAGAAAAAAAAGAAAGAACCATTAAGGGATTGCTGGAGTAAATGATATATGGCAATCTACGCACTCAGTATCCTTAACCTATATCCTGATCCACTTAATTTAAGACATTAGAATACATATAGCTAAGTATCTAAAATTTTAAACAGTAATTAACTTCATGTCATAAGCTGAACTAAATTCCATACAAAATAAACAAAACAAGCGGTGGCTAACTTATGTATCAACGCATCTAATATGCATAATCAGTGTCCATAACAGAAAAGGAGATGGCGGTTTAGTCCACTCCCATTACCGGCACTTCAGCATGTGTAGGAAACAGAAGGCTGAAGCCTTTTAGGGTTAAGAGAGTAAGCGTTTAACATACACACAAACAGGAATTGAGATGAGTAAGTAAAAACAAAAAGACAACAACTTATAACTGCACCCATCTCTAAATAAAAAGTACATAGTGAACTAGGCAGTATGGAATCCCTCAGTCAGTTAACCATGCGGCTTAGCCGATGTAGGAAAATGTCTCAGTTTATTAGCCAATCCCATATCGGTTCCAAATCAACCCACGGCCCAGATACAGACCTTCCAATACAGAGCACCGAAAGTCGGCCTTGAGTACAAAGGACTGTGTGTCAGCAAAAATTGGTAAAACCCCTAAGAGTAGAAGAATTGGCTCTGTTAACAAAGGAGCGGCTGCATCCTCAGAAGTAAGGATCATGGGGGAGCTGGAGGCATACATCAGTACACTCTGTGTTGTTGCGAGGTGCCTTTCAGTAGACGGTTGTATCACACGAGATGGTACTGCTCTTGACCGCTCTATAAATGTCTCTGTACATTTAGTTAGGGGGCTAATATCACCCTCCTCCATGTTCGGCAGACGGATACTGACGGCAAGCTGTTCAAATCTCAAGTCCATCAGCCGTCCTAGGTCCTCTAGCAGCGCCACTGCTGCAGTTAGATCTTCCTCCATAATCTCCTGTGTCCAGGCTGTCCGAGAAAGGCTAGGCATAAGGGACATCGTAGAGGTTGTGGGTATTTAGGCTATATATCTGGGTAAGGCTTCAGGTCATATCTCTTGCAAAATGTTAGAGTGGGGAGAGTGCAGATATCCACGTGGCTGGCCTCCATTCCATGTCCAGCAGCCGATAATCACTCATTGAAGCTGTTGCGTGGGGTAAAAACAGTATAATCCTTTAGTGAATAGTTTCCATAGATCATAGATGTTGTTGCTCTGAATGGGCTATAAGTAAATCCCAAGATAAATACTGATTTAAGATGCCCTCTTACGGAGCTCTAAAATTTCCAGACAGCCATGGCTGCCAGTTGGCCACGCCCCCCCATAAGAAGGTTTTTAATGTAATTTTTGTCCATTAAAGATTCCAATTACTTTATAGTGAAAATGTCAATTTTAATTTTAATGCATTATCATCAATTTTCCTTATGCTATTAACCAATATTCAATCATTTTCCCAGATACTAAATTACATGAATACTTTGCTGTATTTTAAGTTTACAATCCATCTCACTAAAAAAAGATCAGTTCAAGACTGTGCAGATACTACAGATATTGTGGTTACCATGGAAACATTAAGGTATTTACAAAACTGCTTTCTTCCAAAATGCACTTAATCGTGGAACATACACTGGTCAAAGCTTAGCCCATATGTGATACTAACAAGCTAAAATTTTAAGGACACCTGAGAAAAATCAGATATTAAAAATCTTTTTGGTCTAAATTTAGTTTAGATTAATGATTAAGTGTTTAGTGCAGTGATAGGCTGACAATATGCAATATAAGAAAATGTGCAGTGTCATCAGGGTGTAATGCTGCTATTAGTAATACAGATTATGATTAGTGTCTTTGTTGCATAAGTTAATCATCAATTATGTCATCAAAAAGTTCCATCTTTTTTCTTTTAAAATAAAAATATGGTTGTGAAAAGTTAATATATACCCGACATAGAAAACAGTTACAATAATTTAACCCCTTAATTGCCGATCCATTTTTCAGTGAGAAACCTATACATATTGTGTTTTTCAGCAGACCCAATAGATTCAAACTATGTTATTTTATGAATAAACCATGACATGTGAGAACTGTGCACAACAAAATGTGTGAAAAAAATATATATTTTTATTAAAAATTTAATACATAAGTTTCAAGCTATATACATATATGTGGGGTTTTTTGTTTGTTTTTTCTAGAGTCTATAGTCAAAAGGAAGAAGGGGTTAACCTCATATAAACAAGGGTCTTTTGGTATAGTTATGTAACTTTGATCTGTACATAGGGGCTCCCATGAACCTATATGCAAATAAATGGACATTTATTAATTTCACGCCATTTCATAATAGAAGAAAACTGAAAATGCTTTAAAGTTGTACGCTCTATTAGAATTATATAAGTACTAGTCTTAAAGCCCATTACACGGTCCAAAATCACGTCTCCCTCATCCTCCCTCCCTGCCACTCTCAACTGTTTTTTTCTGCAGTGTAGCATTCCTACCTACTCCCGCCCCCCTCCAGCGATGATGCGCCCTCCCACTCCACCTACTTAGGCGCGTAGCGGTCCAACCCACTCCCGCACCCCTCTGCCCACCTGCCTCCCTCCTAACCCTCCCACGTTAGGTCTTGCGGCCTTTCTAGTGCAGACAAGCGCCACTACTGTGCCTCGTAGCACCTGCGCAGTCTCCTACCGATCGTCGGACCCTGCTTCTTACTGCCAGGTATTTTTGACTACATCGGACAAACATACCTGGCCTTTTATAATATAGGATAATCTTGACTTCCATGTCCTTTTAAAGTTCTCACTAGAAAAAGAAAAAAGAATATCTGTGAAATGAATGGGTTTATAAGCTTAGAAACCAGGAAACTCTGATGACACTGTTAGTGGCACTACTGGTCACATGATCCCCTAACAGCTCAAAAGCTTGATTATTATCTGTTTAACTTGCAACACTGACAAAAACAACAGTGTCCAGAATCACTGCATATTTTCAAGCATTAAGCACTTAAAGGCAGTGTAGGGCACAATTGGGCCTGGAGCAAAGCTAAGGGTTAAAGCCGTAGGGAGAGATAGGAGAAGAGGGCTGGCTAGGGAGGTTAGTTGCAACAATGTTGCATGCAAGGGAGGGGCCCACTACTCACCTTAAAAGTGGGGATCATCAGCTTCCTGGCCCTCTTCTTCCTGGAATCCGGTGCAGACGAGTTCTTTCTGTTATTGTTCAGGGTAATTCTTAATTTCTTTGAACAATGCAGCGATCCAGACAATCCAAACTCCCTCCTCAACGCTTTCACAAGTTGGTGTTTGAGAAACCTGGATCTGGAAAACAGAAAAAACAGATAAGTACACTGGATGACATTGAAGAGCTAGATGACATAATTCCACCTACACAGTACACTACTGAGATTAGGCCTAGTACTAGTATAACACAGACAAACATTATGAGTCACACAGTTAGCAGAATAGATATCCATGCAGCAGGTGAGGGGGTGGAAGGAGACGATTCAGCCTATGCCTCAGTGGCAATGGCTAGGCCGGATGAGCAATCAGCCTGTCTCCAAACAACTGGCCCTCAGGCTAGGCCTCAGGCTTCCAGTCCCCCTTCGGCACCATCACATGTACCGGTTGAGGCCTATGTTGAAAACGCAATTACCCCTGTAGCTAGGCCCAGGTTAGATAGGGGCTCAACACGCGGGGCAAGTACAAACACTGAGGCAGATTTAACCGTTGCATGGGGCCCCTCTCTATTGGCCCCCGTTTTGCCTACTTTGGTAGCTGGGCCTGAATCTGTGGCCTTGACGCCGGCGTAGCATGCCCTCTCAATAGCTGGGCCCGCTTCTGTGGTCGTCCTGCTGGCGCAACAAGCCCCTGTTCTGCCAGTATTAGCCCCCCAGCCCGTCTCAACACCTCAGCAGGGCTTACCTGAAGCAGCGGTATCCTCCCTCATGTCCGCGATTCCTCCGCTGGCGGTCTCGGCGGTGTCTTCCATCCTGGCGTCTTTAGTTGCGGCGATGTCCCCGGCGGTTATGCAGGCTCCTCCGTCGGGTCCTCCAGGTCCTCCGGCGGGTCCTCTGGTCCAGCTCCACGCGACGACGGTGTCCGGTTCTCCAAGCCAGGCCGCGGGTCCTCAGGGTCCAATGGTAAGTGCGCAACTGGAAGTTCCGGTCACGCGCCCATCCACTTCCGGTTCCGGTTTCAGCGTCGGGACTTCGAGGGGACGGTCGCATCCTCTGCAGCTCCGGGAAGGTGAGCATCATGAGAGGATGTCGGCCGGGGGTGGGTTATGGGGCCGAAGGGGTCCTCAAGTTCGGCAACGGAAGGCGCCATCTCGCATTAATACCAGATTGCAATTTACTGGCAGCGGGGCTCAGGATTCAATTAGCGGGGTCATGCATAGAGGCCTTAAAAGTAGGAGGGGGGTTTCAACGAGAGCTAATAGGTTGAACCCCTTAGGTAGGGGCATATTAGCGAGAACCAGGGCGATAGATTATCAATCAGGTTTCAATCCAGGAGGGCTAATAAGTGCGATTGAACCGCAGGGTCAGCACGCCCAGGCTCAGGGACAATTTAATGTGGCACGCCAACATAACGCTCAGAGTCAGGTTATTGCGGCGCAGCAACATAACGCGCAGGGGCAAGTTAATGTTGAAGTTCAGCACAATAGGACAGATTCTCAGCAAATTAGGGCAGATTCTCAGCTAAGTAGTGCGCCATCACACAACATGAATGTACACGCTGTGGCGCAGTTAGGGATTTCTAGTGTGAATGCACAGGCTGATCCTATGAGTCACAATATGAATGCACTCGCTGTGGCGCAGTTGGGGAATTCTAGTGTGAATGCACAAGCTGATCATATGAGTGTTTCGAATGTGAGGGTACGAAGTGGTACAAATGATGCTTTGAATGTGATATCAACACCACGGTCACATGAGATAAGGGACAATCCTGCTTCATTGGTTCAGTTACAAGGTAGCAGTGTGAATGCGGGCCATGAAAGGGCAAATGAAAAAGGGCAGGCAGGCTTACATGCAAATACCAGGTCAGGCTTGGGCCCTATTAACCCCCCCTTTGCCGGTGTCCGTAGTGCTCGTGACCTGTTTTCTTTTTTACAGAACGCATCACAAGGGGATCCAAACATGGAAGCAAACCAGGTTGATAGGCCTTTGGCTTCGGCTGTTATTCCACAGGAGCAGGCAGATGCACAGCAGCGTGAGAGCACGGCTAATTCCTTACAGCGAGACAACGGGGTGGTTCCTGGTCCTTCCACCTCCGGTATGGAGCATCAGGACGGCGCAGTGGCCATTCCTGGTAAGCCCTTTACATTTACACATGACCGACATGACCAGGTTGACTCATCCCTTTCAGAATCAGAGTGTGACAGTGACACTTCACTTGGGCTAAGGGGTAAGGGTCAAAAGCGCATGTTTGCTATGGTAAAGAAAATGTGGCAGGTAATGCAGTCAGGCGCAGTTGGCAGCATGGCGCAGGCGCAGCTTGCGATAGGTCCCCCAGAAACTTTGCAGAGCAACACTATCGTGGGGGACAAGCGTCCGCCTATTAATTTAATTTCCGGAAAGGAAAGTGGCCTTACACGGCGATTCCTTCCCCTCTTACACTCCCTCCTTGCATGGTCATTTGAAACCAAGGACAATTAGAAAAATACAGCAGGGCAAATATGTGAATATATTTGAATTATCTGTTGAAGCTTGTAGGCAGCGAGAGAAAAGTGCGGACGGTACTGGACCTGAAAGGTTTAAGCGTCCTGAAACTTTTGAGGAGTGGCTAATTTGCTTTAGAGTTTTCTCCTCTTGCTACCTGGAGAAATACCCAAGCCAATGTCACGCTATCCTTAAATACACTGATAATATCCATTGGATTCAGAGGAAGTTTGCTGAGGGGGCTTGGAGAGATTATGATGCTGAGTTTAGGCAAAAGATGGCGGGTAATCCTGTGCTCACCTTTGATACAACTGACTCGCATCTTTGGCAACGCCTCGGCCCGCAGGGGTCACCCTCCTCCTCCACCCCCTCTAGCAATCAGTCCTTTCGTGCTTCCAAAACGAAGCGCAGAGGTGGTACCTGCTGGGCATTTCAAGATAATAAATGCGACAGAGGTAATTCATGTGCGTTCAGGCACGTATGCCGATACTGTGCCGGCTCACACTCCGGGAGCGAGTGTGCCAGAAAGAAGGATTCAGCATCTGGTAGAGCACAGAACAAGCTCTCTCTTGTTGCTAAAGGCCCCAACACCGGTGAAGGTGCACGCCCTTGAGCCATGGCTTAGGGTGTACCCAGATTCGCGCGCAGCGTCTTTAATTTTTCAAGGCTTTACGGACGGTTTTCGTATACCTGTGACGAAAGCCATTAAAGGTTCCAGAGGCTATCGTAACCTCAAATCAGCTTACCAACACCCTTCGGTTGTTAGGGACAAGCTGGATAAGGAGATATCTATGGGCCGGGTAGTGGGTCCTTTTTCCTCGCCCCCTTTGCCGAATCTGGTCATTTCACCACTTGGTGTGGTACCCAAGAAAGAATTGGGAAAATTTCGTCTAATACACCACCTATCCCACCCTAGGGGCTATTCCGTCAATGATGCTATTGATCCGGAACTCAGCTCAGTGCGATATCAATCCTTTGATAGCGCTCTGGACTTGGTGCGGGGGGTAGGTGCGGGCGCCTTGTTGGCAAAGCTGGATATTGAATCCGCCTTTCGCCTACTGCCCTTGCACCCTTCATCATTTTATTTGATGGGTTGCAAATTTAAAAAGGGGTTTTACGTAGATAGGTGCTTGCCTATGGGCTGCGCAATCTCTTGCGCCTTGTTTGAAACCTTTAGTACATTTTTGCACTGGGTTTTGGAGCAACAGGCAGTTAATAACCGCATTGCACACTATCTGGACGATTTCCTCTTGGTGGGGAGTCCGGGAACTAATGAATGTCAGCAGCTGATGGACTCCATGAGAATCCTTATGTTGCAATTCGGTGTCCCACTGGCTGAAGACAAGACTGAGGGCCCGGGTACTTGTATTACGTTCCTGGGTATCGAAATTGATACCGTCGACAGAATTTGTAGGCTGCCTTCTGGCAAAGTACGGGACATGCTTGAGGCGGTTGAAGCGGCTGTTTCCATGGTAACCATTACGCTTAGGCAGCTACAGTCATTACTTGGCCTTCTGAATTTTGCAGGCAGAGTTATCCCCATGGGGAGAGTTTTCAATCGGAGATTGGAGGCTAAGCTGAAGGGCAAACTCAGACCTTCTGAAAAAATTTGGATTTCAGAAGGCATGAGAGCTGACCTGCGAGTCTGGAAGACTTTTCTTCAGGATTTCAATGGGATTCGATTATGGCGATCTGAGCCCATTTCCAGTCAGTTGTTGCATTTATTTACTGACGCCGCAGGGTCAAAGGGTTATGGGGCGTATTTCCGAGGGGAATGGAGTGCAGGCCCTTGGCCGCCAGAATGGTCGGCCAGGGGCTTAACACGTAACCTTACCCTTTTGGAGCTTTTCTCTATCGTTTTGGCAGTTGAACTTTGGGGCAACCAATTCGCAAACAGGCTGTTATTCCACAGGAGCAGGCGGATGCACAGCAGCGTGAGAGCACGGCTAATTCCTTACAGCGAGACAACGGGGTGGTTCCTGGTCCTTCCACCTCCGGTATGGAGCATCAGGACGGCGCAGTGGCCATTCCTGGTAAGCCCTTTACATTTACACATGACCGACATGACCAGGTTGACTCATCCCTTTCAGAATCAGAGTGTGACAGTGACACTTCACTTGGGCTAAGGGGTAAGGGTCAAAAGCGCATGTTTGCTATGGTAAAGAAAATGTGGCAGGTAATGCAGTCAGGCGCAGTTGGCAGCATGGCGCAGGCGCAGCTTGCGATAGGTCCCCCAGAAACTTTGCAGAGCAACACTATCGTGGGGGACAAGCGTCCGCCTATTAACTTAATTTCCGGAAAGGAAAGTGGCCTTACACGGCGATTCCTTCCCCTCTTACACTCCCTCCTTGCATGATCATTTGAAACCAAGGACAATTAGAAAAATACAGCAGGGCAAATATGTGAATATATTTGAATTATCTGCTGAAGCTTGTAGGCAGCGAGAGAAAAGTGCGGACGGTACTGGACCTGAAAGGTTTAAGCGTCCTGAAACTTTTGAGGAGTGGCTAATTTGCTTTAGAGTTTTCTCCTCTTGCTACCTGGAGAAATACCCAAGCCAATGTCACGCTATCCTTAAATACACTGATAATATCCATTGGATTCAGAGGAAGTTTGCTGAGGGGGCTTGGAGAGATTATGATGCTGAGTTTAGGCAAAAGATGGCAGGTAATCCTGTGCTCACCTTTGATACAACTGACTCGCATCTTTGGCAACGCCTCGGCCCGCAGGGGTCACCCTCCTCCTCCACCCCCTCTAGCAATCAGTCCTTTCGTGCTTCCAAAACGAAGCGCAGAGGTGGTACCTGCTGGGCATTTCAAGATAATAAATGCGACAGAGGTAATTCATGTGCGTTCAGGCACGTATGCCGATACTGTGCCGGCTCACACTCCGGGAGCGAGTGTGCCAGAAAGAAGGATTCAGCATCCGGTAGAGCACAGAACAAGCTCTCTCTTGTTGCTAAAGGCCCCAACACCGGTGAAGGTGCACGCCCTTGAGCCATGGCTTAGGGTGTACCCAGATTCGCGCGCAGCGTCTTTAATTTTTCAAGGCTTTACGGACGGTTTTCGTATACCTGTGACGAAAGCCATTAAAGGTTCCAGAGGCTATCGTAACCTCAAATCAGCTTACCAACACCCTTCGGTTGTTAGGGACAAGCTGGATAAGGAGATATCTATGGGCCGGGTAGTGGGTCCTTTTTCCTCGCCCCCTTTGCCGAATCTGGTCATTTCACCACTTGGTGTGGTACCCAAGAAGGAATTGGGAAAATTCCGTCTAATACACCACCTATCCCACCCTAGGGGCTATTCCGTCAATGATGCTATTGATCCGGAACTCAGCTCAGTGCGATATCAATCCTTTGATAGCTCTCTGGACTTGGTGCGGGGGGTAGGTGCGGGCGCCTTGTTGGCAAAGCTGGATATTGAATCCGCCTTTCGCCTACTGCCCTTGCACCCTTCATCATTTTATTTGATGGGTTGCAAATTTAAAAAGGGGTTTTACGTAGATAGGTGCTTGCCTATGGGCTGCGCAATCTCTTGCGCCTTGTTTGAAACCTTTAGTACATTTTTGCACTGGGTTTTGGAGCAACAGGCAGTTAATAACCGCATTGCACACTATCTGGACGATTTCCTCTTGGTGGGGAGTCCGGGAACTAATGAATGTCAGCAGCTGATGGACTCCATGAGAATCCTTATGTTGCAATTCGGTGTCCCACTGGCTGAAGACAAGACTGAGGGCCCGGGTACTTGTATTACGTTCCTGGGTATCGAAATTGATACTGTCAACAGAATTTGTAGGCTGCCTTCTGGCAAAGTACGGGACATGCTTGAGGCGGTTGAAGCGGCTGTTTCCATGGTAACCATTACGCTTAGGCAGCTACAGTCATTACTTGGCCTTCTGAATTTTGCAGGCAGAGTTATCCCCATGGGGAGAGTTTTCAATCGGAGATTGGAGGCTAAGCTGAAGGGCAAACTCAGACCTTCTGAAAAAATTTGGATTTCAGAAGGCATGAGAGCTGACCTGCGAGTCTGGAAGACTTTTCTTCAGGATTTCAATGGGATTCGATTATGGCGATCTGAGCCCATTTCCAGTCAGTTGTTGCATTTATTTACTGACGCCGCAGGGTCAAAGGGTTATGGGGCGTATTTCCGAGGGGAATGGAGTGCAGGCCCTTGGCCGCCAGAATGGTCGGCCAGGGGCTTAACACATAACCTTACCCTTTTGGAGCTTTTCCCTATCGTTTTGGCAGTTGAACTTTGGGGCAACCAATTCGCAAACAGGACGATTAATTTCTGGACAGATAATCTCAGTGTCGTCCACGCGGTGAACGGTCTTTCGGCCACTTCTGCGGTTGTAGTTTGTTTGCTGAGGCATCTGGTGTTACGCTGTCTTGAACTTAATATCCAGTTTCAAGCGCGGCACGTCCCGGGGGTTAATAATGTATTGGCAGATGCACTATCTTGGTTTGATTGGGTGACGTTCAGACGTTTGGCCCCTCATGCTGCATTAGAAGGCTTACCTTGTCCTGGTTTTCTTTGGCAGCTTCTCCGTCCTGGATATCCTTGCTCCCTCTAGTGCGGGCGTCCCTTGCCCCTAGGACATGGCGCTCCTATGTCAGGCTTTGGCGTGAATGGGAAGACTTTTGCCGATGTCAGAATGTGGAGGCGATTGAAGCGTCTCAGGACACAGTATGTGATTGGCTGGTGAGTCTTTGGCGAAAGGGTTCGCGGCGGGGGGCTGTTCATTCTCGGTTGGCTGCCTTGTCATTCTTTTATCGTACGCTTGCTTTGCCGGATCCGGGTAGTTCAAAATTTGTGCATCAAGTTGTTAAAGGTTGGGGCAAGCTCCAACCACAACAAAAGGACTCTAGGGAGCCTATCACGCATGACCGGCTCGATCGGCTGGTGGACGCTTTGCCGGACATCTGCGCAACGCATTATGAGTTTTTGTTATTTAGAGCTGCGTTTTTATTAGCCTATTCGGCAGCGCTTCGTATAAGTGAGCTTGTGGCGCCGTCCAAATCATGCACTGACAAGGGCCTTCAGTTCGGCCACGTCAGGGCTGGAGCAGATTCACTTTTAATTTATTTGCCTAGATCCAAGACTGATCAAGAGGGCAAAGGGGCATGGATACCTATTCCTCAGTCTAGCGGTCACTGCTGCCCGGTGATGGCGGTTAACCAGTTTTTAGAACACAGGCCAGAGGAACAGGGTCCTTTGTTAATCCATGCGAACCGGACTTCTCTATCTTTGTTCCAGTTCCGTAGGGTGCTAGCGAGGGCTGCTGCGCATGCTGGATTGGACGTGTCGAAAATAGCTCCCCATTCTTTCCGCATAGGGGCAGCTACTAATGCCGCGCTGCAGGGTTCTTCCGCGGAAGCCATTTGCCGTTTGGGTAGATGGCGTTCCAATAAGTTTAAGGGTTACATTCGACCGGTTGTTGAATAATATGTTGGTTAGTAGTGTTTGTTTTCAGTACTAATCACGTGTGTCTTTACAGGACCTGTCAGCGGCGCTAAAAGGATATGGATCATAGGGCACTCCTACGTTCATTGGGCCTCCATACGTAGTTCGGCCCTTCCGGGGGGGGGCAGAATTTAGGTTTCCCTTTCACCCAAGTGTCAATTAGATGGTTAGGTGAGAGAGGGATGTGTTGGCCAGCGCTTCCATCACGCATCTCAGAGGCCCTAGTACGCTGGGGTAAACTTCATGTTATAATCCTTCATTTGGGTGGCAATGATATGGGCGCCATTCCTGTCTTGGAGCTTATCAAAATCATGCAAGCAGATATTGCATGGATCAGAGCTCGCATCCTGAACGTGTTGGTCCGTTGGTCCAATATAGTTCCCAGGTTGGAATGGCGTCACATGTCTTCCCACAGCGCCGCTTACAAAGTTAGGAAGAAGATAAACTCTTCAGTTGCTAGAACCGTCACAGGTAATGGGGGATTCGTGGTTAAACACGAATCTCTAACAGCCGACAAGGTCCATTACTATAGGAAGGATAGGGTACATTTGGAGACAGTTGCCCTAGATATTTTTATAAAGGATATTCGTAAGGCCATAGTAACCCTCCTTTAAGTCCGGTTGTGTTGTGTTTGTCCTTTATCAGTGGCGGCACAGTTATCATTTAAATGCTATCTGGTGGCGGGAGGTAACGGCCCTGTTGCCTTGGAAAGGGTGAACAGGGGGAGTGATGACCAATCTAAAAGTGTGAGGGGTGGATAGCCTCATGTGCACGTGAGGTGCCCCTCCTTCCCCTTGCGGGTGGGTCACGTGATCTCATTAACCCCTTAGTAGCAATTTTTCTATGAGCAGAGGTCCCGCTCTGCTGCAGTTTCCGTTTGGGCCGTTTACCTTCTGCTGTGTCGGGTTGTCATTATAGCAATTCGTTCAGCCGCCTTCTGACCTTGTTGGTTACCATAGTTACTTAGTTAGTTAATAAATGTTTAACCTGTGACGGTTAAAATTGTACCCATAAAAAGTTGTTGTGTTTTTATTTCATTATAGAGTAAGTGTTTTTATATTCTGTTCTACGGCTAGCGACCGGTAGGCATTTAATCCCTTAAGGCAGTGTAGGGCACAATTGGGCCTGGAGCAAAGCTAAGGGTTAAAGCCGTAGGGAGAGATAGGAGAAGAGGGCTGGCTAGGGAGGTTAGTTGCAACAATGTTGCATGCAAGGGAGGGGCCCACTACTCACCTTAAAAGTGGGGATCATCAGCTTCCTGGCCCTCTTCTTCCTGGAATCCGGTGCAGATGAGTTCTTTCCCCTCCCTCCCTTCCCTGTTACGAGATGGCTTCCAAATTTAATTATTATGATACTAGGTGCTAAGTATGCCTTCTCAGGCTAATTTAGTAGCCACATTATTGATTGAGCATTATCAAATTTAAAATTTTGTCCCCTAGTTGGCGACGGGTATGCCTATTCAGGCTAACTTTGTCAGCCTATTTAGTTATTGGCCTACCATATCCGGCATACCTGGCTTCTGGCGGCTGAGTAGCGGATCCCCTTTTAGGGGGTAGTCCTTATTTCCATGCCCGCGCGGCGGGAGGTAACGGCCCTGTTGCCTTGGAAAGGGTGAACAGGGGGAGTGATGACCAATCTAAAAGTGTGAGGGGTGGATAGCCTCATGTGCACGTGAGGTGCCCCTCCTTCCCCTTGCCGGTGGGTCATGTGATCTCATTAACCCCTTAGTAGCAATTTTTCTATGAGCAGAGGTCCCGCTCTGCTGCAGTTTCCGTTTGGGCCGTTTACCTTCTGCTGTGCCGGGTTGTCATTATAGCAATTCGTTCAGCCGCCACCTGACCTTGTTGGTTACCATAGTTACTTAGTTAGTTACTAAATGTTTAACCTGTGACGGTTAAAATTGTACCCATAAAAAGTTGTTGTGTTTTTATTTCATTATAGAGTAAGTGTTTTTATATTCTGTTCTACAGCTAGCGACCGGTAGGCATTTAATCCCTTAAGCACATCTACCAAATAGTACACTAACTTCATTATGCACTTCCCTAATAGTCTATAATTTTCATACACCAACCATTCCAGGGGCGGAACTACCATTGGTGCAGCAGGTGCATTGGCACCAGGGCCCAAGAGCTGGAGGGGGCCCATAGCAGCCAGTCTATACATAGTTGTATGCAGAATGTGTAATCCTAAAGCAGGGAAGCCTTTTATTAATGCAAGTAGCAGGTCCATCTGTCTATCCTCAAAATCATTAAACAGAATAGAATGTATTTTATTACTTTTGCTTTTTACTAAGTTATTTTTTGGGGGCCAAAAAAATCTTGCACCAGGGTCCTTTGTTGAGTAGGTCCGCTACTGAACCGTGCATTAAAGCATAGTCTTCCTGGCACGCATATTACTGATCTTAGCCAATAGTGTGCTAGCTCTCCGGCATAATACCAACTAAGCCGCATGGCTATTGGCTAAGAGGTGGAAACGTCACCTCATTAAAAAAATATTGTTCTGCTGCAGGCAGCCAGAGGCACTCAGAGCAGCATACACTGCACAGAAATAAAGGTACTTTTAGCATGAAGTATGTTATACTTCATGATTGAAAGTCCCCTTTATCTGTTGCACTGGTAAATCCTAGCGTTTTAATCACTTTAAAGTGAAGGTCCATTTTGATGGATTAGTGCCCAATTTTTAATAAACCTATTAAAAACAAGGGCACTTTAATTCATCAAAATTGACATTTCACTATTTTCTTCAAAAACGTACGTTTTAAACCTGAATGCCGCTCCAGCTCCGTTGGAAGCCTCTGCAGGCGTCAGAAATGACGAATCAGGCTTCCTACAATCACAGCTTCCCCTCAAGGGAATCTTGGCCTGATGCAACGCTGTGATTGGAGGAAGCCGGATTCGTAATTTCTGACGTCTGCAGAGGCTTCCAACGGAGCTGGAGCGGCATTCAGGTTTAAAAGGTACGTTTTTGAAGAAAATAGTGAAATGTCAATTTTGATGAATTAAAGTGCCCTTGTTTTTAATAGGTTTATTAAAAATTGGGCACTAATCCATCAAAATGGACCTTCACTTTAAAGTGATTCGTCATTTTGGACCTGCGAAGACGGCTTGCGACGGGCAGAGGAAGTGCTGGAGCGGCTGCCAGGATTAAAAGGTACGTTTTTGAAGAAAACAGCGAAATGTCAATTTTGATGAATTAAAGTACCCTTGTTTTTAATAGGTTTATTAAAAACCGGGCACTAATTCATCAAAATGGACCTTCACTTTAAGACTATGATCATACAATACAGTGTGCTACAAATCATTCATGCTTAATTCTCTATGCATACATTGCAGCTTACTGATTATTCTGTAGTAACACTGCATTCAAACCTAACTCAACAAATGAGCACTGAAATACCAACTGTTTACCAGCTACCAGTATCACTGCAACCATGATGCTACTGGCTACCATACGCATTAAAGAGACATAAAACCCAAAATGTTTCTTTCATGGTTCAGATGCAGCATACCATTTTAAACAACTTTCCAAAATACTTCTATTATCAAATCGGCTTCATTCTCTTTGTAACCTTTGTTGAAGAAGCAACAATGCACTACTGGGATGTAGCTGAGTACATTGGGTGAGCCAATTACACAAGGCATACATTTGCAGCCACCAATCAATATCTAGCTCCCAGTAGTGCCTTTGTTTTCCTGAACCTCCCTAAGTACGCTTTTCAACAAAGGATACTATGAGAAAGTTGTTAAAAAATTGTATGTTCTATCTGAATCATGTAAGAAAAAATTGGATTTCATATCCCTTTAACCATTTAGCAATATAACTTTTTCAGTTTAAATATATTTTCTAAAAAGATATAGATTATGAGTGGAGTGCTATTTATCGCTTCCACTCATGCCCTAACTATGCTTAACTTCAGCTTTTTCCTTGCATATGGTAGCGAGCGTATTACAAGTTAAAAGTAAAAATTTCTCGCTAACCCAACACACACAAAAAGCTGAAGCTAGAATATCGCAACTTTGTTAATGTACTCCCTTATAGACTTCAATAGAGCGTGAAAAACAGCGAAAACCTAACATCTCGCATGGTAATCCGAATCGCCATAAATCCCTACTCTAATTACCCATAAATCGCCACATCGCAAAGTACCATTACACTACTAACTCCTAAACCCCCACTTCACAAAGAACCCGTTACACTATTGACACCTAACCCCCCCCCCCATATTGCAAAGTACCTCTCTACACTATTAACTCCTAAACCACCACAACCCCATCACAAAATACCCACTAACCTCTAAACCCCCTAATAGGTTAACCCCCTAACCTAACACCACAAAAAAAAACTAATATTACATTTTAAAAAAACTAACACTATATAAAAAACTAACATTACAGAAAATAAAAAGCCTACGATTACAGAAAAAAATACCAAAAATATAAACCCAAAGTTATGCCTTTTCTAAAACTAAAGCCCCACTTTAAAAAACCCACCCCAAAATAAAAAACCTATACTAACACTAAAATAAACTATAGCAATAACCCTCAAAAGGTCTTTTTGTAGGGCATTACCCTAAAGTTACTTAGCTCTTTTTCACCAAAAAAAATACAACCCCATTCTACAAAAGTAATACCCCACCTCCACACAAACAAAAGCTTATCTTAAAAACTACTCTAAAAATTGCCCTGAATAGGGCATTTGGCTGTGCATTGCCCTTAGAAGGGCATTTGGTAGGGCAGAGTCTTAAAGCTAGTTTGCTGCCCAAAAAAAAAAAAAAAAAGCCTATTACTAAACTCCAAAGATGGTACTCACCAAACTTGAATCTGGCTCCTACGTGATCGCCAACTTCAGTGCTTCTCTTCTATCCCAGTTATGGTGGTCTTCTATCTTAATAAAGACAGCTGTGGTCTTATATCTTTATCTGAGCGGCAGTGGTCTTCTATTTTCATCCTGGCGGCGTTGGTCTTCTATCTTCATCCATCTTATTTTCTTCTTATCTTGAGAGTCCTCTTTATGCAGTCACCCTTCGCACACTGAATTTTTAATGCAAGGATTCCCTTCTATAAAGCGGTACCTTTGCATTGCTGTTCGCTGATTTTCAAATCCAAATCAGCTAATAGAAATTAAAACTTTTTCTAATGGCTGATTTGAATTTAAAAATCAGTCAATAGCAATGCAAGGGTACCCCTATGTACTTGTATTCAAAATTCAGTGTGCGGAGGGTGACCCAATGAAGAGGAGTCAGACAAAAGATCAGAAAATAAGAAGATAAATGATGATAGACCACCGCTGACAGTACTTTTTTTCTGTATTTTTTTTTCCCTGTAATGTTAGCTTTTTTATGTAATGTTAGTTTTTTTTTTAATGTAATGTAAGTTTTTTTTGGGTAACTTAGGGGGTTAGCTGATTAGGGGGTTTAGAGGTTAGTAGGTATTTTGTGATAGGGTTGTGGTGGTTTAGGAATTAATAGTGTAGAGGGGTATTTTGTGATGTAGGGGTATGGCCGTTTAGAGGTTAATAGTGTAGAGGGGTGCTTTGCAATGTGGGGGTGTAGTTTAATGCAACTTTTTCCTCCACCCAAACTCTTTACCCAAACTTTCAGGTTGTGTAAAAAGTTTGAGCATTAAACGCAATGGCATTACTTTCAACTTGTAATACGAGCGCACATTGCCACTCAATGCTGGCCATAGAAAATATGGGGAGCGTAAATTACCGCAAGTTTGTGCAAACAAATTCACAGTAATTTAAACAGCGCGCCACTTGTAATATGGATTTGAACGTAAAAACACTGCGATCTTGCGGTCATGTTTATGCTCCACGCGTCAGTGATGTCCTTTGGTTCAGGCTGTTTGAATACTCCTCATTCAGCATGCAGGTAGTCTGGTTCATCTAACATACAGGGCACAGAGTAGTGCATTACTCCTTAGCCTGACTAGGTATTACGTCAGTGTTCTCAGCACACATATGCCTAAAACTATTATTATATTATAGCCTACATTTTATTGATTGAGCTATCCCTTTGACTTTTAAAGAATACTTGCAACTTTTTATTGAAATTTAATTTGAAAGTCAAAATTAAACTTTTATCTAACTGATGGTGGCTACACACATATGTCCCTTATCATTGGCTCACCAGGTGTGTTCAGCTAACTCCCAGTAGTACATTGCTTCTCTGGAGCTGACTTCAACTATGTGTTTATCACATTTGTAGGGGAAAGCACATAGTTATATGCAAGCAATAATAAAAATGCTCTTGCTGATCAAAACTGAAAATAACCATGTCAGTCATCATGCTTATGGTACTTTACTAGCATGATATTAGTGGAGTAAGGAATTTGTTTTATGGCTAAGTAAAATTAGAGAGAACAGTTCCCCGGCCACTAATGTGCAAGCAGAGCAACTGTAAGCGGTTTTGAACGTTTGCATTTCAATAAGATTCTCTAATAAAAAACATTCTCTTTAATCGGCATATAAACAAACTACAAACTGTTAATACCAAACCATTCCATGTTTACAAAAATAACAAAAAAATCCAGAATGGAAGCTTCACTTGACAAAAATATAAAAGAAAATTTTAAATGTATTATAAGATTTAAGTGAGTAAAAGAGGAAATGAATGGCTGGCTAGAATATTCAGTAATTCAAGCAAATCCCCATTCAATTTAAACTACTGGTTTCTATGTCGGCAGGTCAGAAACAGCCCTCAAATCACAGTAAATCAGCTACTTATGACTAACTGAAATGATATACTCTGTGAGTTTTTCAGGTTCTTTGTGAACCCTAACCAATATATATTTAAAGGGACATGAAACCAAACAATTTCTGTCATGACTCAGATAGAGAATGCATTCCAATCTATTTTTAAATTTGCTTCATACTCTTGGTGTCCATTGTTGAAGAAGCAGCAATGCACTACTGGGAACTACCAGAACACGTAAGGTGAACCAATGACAAGTGGCATATATGTGCAGCCGCCAATCAGAAGATAGCTTCCAGTAGTGCATTGCTGCTCGTAAGCCTACCAAGGTTTGTGTTTCAACAAAGGATACCAAGAGAATGAAGCAAAGTTGATATTAGAAGTAAATCAAATTTCCATATTTCTTTTGGCATCCCTTATTTCACGTTTTGATCACCATACATGGGCATAGGCAAAAAAATAGTTTCAGACAAAAATTATTTAAATTTGTCTGCTGCTCGTTCATGACATGTTTGGAATTTAATTATTGATGAAAATCTGCATGCTATTTCTTATCAAAAACGTATTCAGGGCAGCATCTTAAACTTAAAGCTAAACTATAAGTTAGTGCTACTGCTACAAGCAAGAAGCACAAATGTACTTTTTTTTTTTTTTTTTTTTTATTTTTATTTTGTTTTTATTGAGGTTTGATAAAGGCTTACAAAAATTCTTGAAGTCAGGATAACATTTAAACAAAACAATATCGGAATACAATCTTAACAGAGTTTAACATGCCTTACAGTCTTCGAGCCTTTTAGGGTTCGGAGGGGGCCTCTTTTGGGTCCCTTTGTCTACATAAAACAGTAAAAAAGGCTCTCACAGAGAATAAGAGACCACTTATGGATCCCGTACATGAAACCTCATTTTTCAAAAAGTATTGTAAACAATTTAGTTAAACTATAGAAAAGGGGTTAAAGAAGAAAATAGGGGAGGAGGAACAAGGGGAAGGGTAGGGGGTTAATGTTGCTGTGCTTATTGAGATAGTTATCAACAATTTTTTTTCTTTTGGTTAAAACAAATTGACTCGTTTAGGATTCTGTTTAGACAGTTAGGGTTTCATGGGGCTGGCGATGTGTGTGTGTTTCCCACCTTATCTGTGTTTGTTTTTTTTTTTTTTTTTTTTTTTTTTTTTTTTGGGGGGTGTGACTAGGCCGCTTTATTGTAATTCGTTTTGTTTGCGCGTGGTTAGTATAGAGTGTTATAGTTTAAGGTAGTGTTCCCATAGTGCTGTCATCTCAGCATATGTTTCCATTTTGGCGTATTTAACGAAATAATACTCCTCTAGGTCCAGAAATTCTGATACTCTCTTAATCCAAAGCAATGTGGAGGGGACCTCCTTGCTTCTCCAGTTTCTAGCCAGTAAGTATCTAGCACTATTAGTCATGATGTAAAAAAGTTTGAGGCAATGTTTCTGTTTAATATGGGGAGGTCTACTTAGTAGCCAGATTGAGGGGTCTAGGGGGAATTGGGTATCAAGGACTTTTTCTATTTCTCTGATTATATCTCTCCAGTAGTTTTGGACCACATTACACCACCACCACATGTGAGCCAGATTGCCACAGCTATGTCCACATCTCCAGCATTGCTTGGATGTGTCGCGGTATAGACGGTGTAGTTTAGTCGGGGAAAGGTACCATCTGTGTAAGATTTTTAAATTGATTTCCTGTATGGAGAGTGAAATTGATGTTTTCGTGATATTTTGGAAGATTAGAGTGCTGGTGTGGGGTAAGATTGTTATACCTAGTTCGTCTTCCCATTTTTCTAGGAATGGAGGGGTTTGGCCAGGGTAGTTTTGTGTTAATATTCTATAAATTAGTGCGAGAGTGTGTGATATTGGAGGAGTTCTTATACATAGTTTCTCAAAGTTGGTTAGTGGTCGAACCATGTTTCTAGAGTGTTCATGTGTTGTTATAAAGTGATGGACGCGGGCATATTGGAACCAGTTTTGGAAAAGAGTGTAACCCTTGTCAATCAGTTCCGCTTGTGGTAATAGTTTTTCATTTGATATAATATAGTGAATAGGGATATCCCTATAGTATGAACCCGGGGTGTCTGTTGTTATGGGTGTTCCTAATGTGAATTGGCCATTATCTATAATTGAGGTTAGTGGAGAAGGTTTAGATGATATGTAGGCGTGGGTAGCTATTGTGAATTCCCATATTTTATACGTTTCTGTGGTCAGATAAGAGTTATAATTAAGCTTTGTAGTTGGTTTGTCAAGATTCCAGCATTGTTTTCCTAGGTGCGGGTTGTTTGATATTGAATGTTCTAGTTGAACCCATCTTTTATGTTCATAATGTATACACCAGTCAACTATCCTTTGCAAGAATATGGCTTGTCGGTACTTTGATATGTTGGGTATGCCTAGTCCTCCTTGGAGTTTTGGGGTTTGCATGATGTTTTTATTTATCCTGGGGGGGGCGGCGGCGCCAGACAAAGTCACTAAATGCTTTCTGTAGGGTGGGAATGTAGTTTTTAGGGATCGGGATTGGTAGGGCCTGCATTATATATAATAGTCGTGGGAATATATTCATTTTGAGAACATTTATTTTGCCCAGCCAGGAGAGCTTTTTAGAGAGCCAAGATGATAAGTCCCTAATAATTGTTTTTTGTATTGGTATATAGTTTTGTGTGTAGGTTTGTTCGATAGAAGTGGTTAGTTGTATTCCTAGGTAGTGTAGGGAGTGGGTTCGCCATGTAAATGGCATTAGGGTTTTAATATGTGCTAGAGCTGTATCAGTTAAGTTAATATTTAAAGCTTCGGATTTGGAAACATTTATAGAGAAGTTGGATAGTGACTGGAAGATTTGGAATTCCTGTAAGAGAGGGGTTATTGAGTATTCGGGGTTTGTTAACGTAAATAAGATGTCGTCGGCAAATAAAGACATTACGTATGTTTGTGTTCCTACTTGTATTCCGCTAATTGAGGGGTTTTGTCTGATCTTTGTAGCTAAGGTTTCTATGAAGCAGGCGAACAATAAGGGAGATAGGGGGCAGCCTTGCCTTGTGCCGTTGGTTATGTTGAAGGAATTGGATAGTGTGCCATTGATAAGTAATTTTGCGTTGGGGTGTGAGTATAAGGCAAAAATTCTGGTAATGATCTTAGGTCCGAGACCCAATTTAGTTAAGGTAGCTTTAAGGAAATCCCAGCCAACACGGTCAAAGGCCTTTTCGGCGTCTATTGACAGAAGGATCCCTGGGACCTCCTTATCTTGCATGTATTGAATTAGATTGAGGGCCCTGACCGTGTTGTCTTTCGCCTCGCGCCTAGGGACGAACCCCACCTGATCCTGGTGGATCAGGTCTGGTAAAATCAGATTCATTCTGTTAGCTAATATCTTTGCGAATATTTTAACGTCTGAGTTAATTAGTGAGATAGGACGAAAATGAGAGGGGTGTTCTAATGATTTATTAGGCTTGGGAAGGAGAATGATGTGGGCTTCTAACAATGTAGGGGAGAATTGTTTAGATTCATCTATGTATTGGAAAAATGAGGTAATGTGAGGGAGTAATTCTTCCTGGAATGTCTTATAATATCGATTGCTAAAACCGTCTGGTCCTGGTGATTTCCCAGATGGGAGATCTTTAATGGCTAGTTTGATTTCTTCTACTGTTATGGGGTCCTCTAGTTGGTTTTGTTGGTTAGTGGTAAGATGGGGTAGATGAAGGGATGATAGGTATGTATTTATGTCGTCACATAGGGCTGTTTGTGGGGTCGCTGAATTGCCAGGGTTGGAGCGCAAGTTATATAGTTTTTGAAAGTATGTCCTAAAGGTGTTCGTAATAGCCTGGGTTGAAAAGTGTGATGTATTGTTATCGTCCTTGATGTGTAGGATGTAGTTTTTTTTTTGTTTTACTCTGAGGTAACGAGCAAGGGATCTGCCTGATTTGTTGCGGCCTTCATAGTTCGCTTGTTGTAAGCGGAGTGCTTGACGTTTGTGTTCCTTATTTAGGTAGAGTGCTAGTTTATCTTTTTCAGCTTGGATAGAGAGTAGGAGGTCGTGGTCAGTCGGGCAGCGTTTATGTTGGGTTTCTAATTTGTCAATTGCTGAAAGAAGTGTTGATAGAAATGCTTGCTTTTGTTTGTTAATGGAGGCCTTAATGGCCATAAGTTCGCCCCTAATTACGCATTTGTGGGCTTCCCATATATTTAATTGGGACGTGTCTTCTGTGGAGTTATGGGTGAAGTATTCCGATATGGATTTGGATATTTGTTGGGATATTATAGGGTCGGAGAGGAGCTGTTCATCCAATCTCCATATATAGTCGTGTATAGGTTTAGACGGCCATGTTAATGTACCTAGTACTGATGCATGGTCCGACCATGTTATAGGGGTAATTTGGGTAGATGTAAATAGTGACAGGCCTGTGACGTCAGTGAAAATATAGTCAATTCTAGAGTATTGTTTGTAAGGGTGTGAGTAGAAGGTATAGTCTTCCTTGTTAGGGTGGTGGGTTCTCCATAAGTCTTGTGCTGTTAGTTTCTTCAATGAGGTGAGTGTACGAGTTATCTGTGAAGTAGGGACTGAGGAATTAGAGGAGGAGCAATCCAAAGTTGGGTTAAGCGGCATGTTAAGGTCTCCGCAGATTATTAAGACTCCTTTTTGGTGTTCTAGAATAAGATTAGTTATATTGCTGATAAATGTGGCTTGTTTTGTATTAGGGGTGTATATAGATACTAACGTGACTGGGCGGCCATATAGTAAGCCTATTAGAATAATATATCTTCCAGCTTTGTCTCTAATGATTTTAATTTCTTTAAAAGGGATATTTTTCTTTATCAGTATTCCCACTCCATGTTTTTTAGATTTGGGATGGGAGGCATAAAAGCAGGTTCCAAATTTGAGGGTAAATGTGAGGGGTTCCCTTCCTTTGCGAAAGTGTGTTTCCTGGAGAAACAGTAGGTCTGACTTGTATCTATTAACATCTCTCAAGGCCTGAGTTCTTTTTGAGGGGATATTGAGTCCCTTTGCATTTATAGATTGGATCCTTATTAAGTTGGTGGGTGGTTTTCTGTGTGAGTGTTCAGCCATTAGAGTAGTGCAAAGTGAGATTATAGTAGTTGTCTATAGAGTATGTTAATGCAATGTTTGTGTGGGAGTCAATATGATTAGGTAGTTTGTCAAGTGATAGTATTAGTGGTAATTTAACACAGCAAAGGGTAAGGGGGTTAGGTAAGGAGGAAAGAGTGGAAAAAAACATTGGTGAGAGAAATAAGATGTAGAGGAAGCGTTTCCCCTACATTGGCTTAAGTTAACTTTTCACAGCAATCAACAGTTTATACTAGTTATGGTAACTTAACTAACTTTGCTTGTAAATAAGACATACTGGCCTAGCATGTTAAAACATAACAACCTATAACAGGCAAACAAGGCAGCTCGGTACATTAACATTGGTATATAGTACATCATATAGGCATTAAACAATAAATATACGACATTAAGAATCCTCTTAATATATATCTACCTGTATTCGAACATCTTGGCTATGATGGTTAGTCAGCAGAGGTAGATGTTCTATGCATTAAAATGTAAACATTTGTTAGTAAGAAAAATAAGGGGGTAAGTAGGCATAACATAACAATATAACTTTGGTGGATTGATATGATAAGAGAAGTGGTAGAAACAATTCCCTGTGGGTAATCCTTCTCTGCCTAAGGATAAAGTCAGGTAAACTCTGGTATCTTCTCAAGCATTAGGCAAAGAGCAAATGTTAGTTTGCATTAGTGAGTTCACAGTGTCTGTCATACAATTGAGGTATATGACCTTGCTGTCACATATTACTGGTCTCGCATCGTGAGGGCTCCTGTGGGTAAGAAATATGTGCCTCATTTAGGCTTGGGGTCTTTCACATTTTTCCTGGGTACTTTGGTCCATGTCGACCTTTGGGCCTTTGGAGGATCATCTTGTGCGGTGTCTCTGGTCGACGCTGCTGGAGAAGGGGGGTCCGGAAAGTTAATATTGAGATTTTTAGATAGTGCTTCCAAGTCTTCTGGACCCTTGTAAGCGATGGTTTTGCCATCTTTATGCACCAAAAGGCTAAAGGGGAATCCCCATCGATATTTTATTTTATGTTCTTGCAGGAGGGTTGTGATAAAGCGTAGGTTTCTTCTCCTTTCAATAGTAGCCGGGCTAAGGTCCTGGTAGACCTGGATGGAATGGCCTTGGAAGGATATTGATCGTTGGCTACGGGCTTGTTTCCACACTGCTTCTTTTTGGTGAAAGTGAGTGAATTTCAGGATCACATCCCTAGGTGGACTCGGCGGAGTAGGTTTCGGTCTTAGGGCGCGATGGGCCCTCTCAAGGGTTGTTTCACAGGTCTCCAGTGTGGGCTCTAATTGTTTGAAAAATTGTAATAGGTATTCGACTAAGGATTCCTGGGTAACATCCTCAGGTATACCTCGGATGCGCAGATTGCTGCGACGACTGCGGTTATCAAGGTCTTCGACCTTTAGTTGTAGTGACTGGATAATGGAGTCTTGACAGCTTAGGCATTGGATGTTATCACTAACTTGTGACTCTAGGTATTCTTGTCCTTCCTCCAGGTATTCAAGTTTAGAGTTCATGTCAGACATATCTTTTCGTAAAGATGAAATCTCATGCTTGATAAATGTTTTCAAATCAGCTATGTCGCTCTTGGAGGGTAAGGAGGCTATATTTTGTTGTATCTGTGAGAGTTGGTCTTGCGGGAGAGGAGCAAGGCTTGTAGTAGGTTGTGATTCCATTGTGTTAGGGTTGTCAGGATTTTCCAGCTGGTGAGGTGAATTTTTCTGCGTAGATTTGAAATAGGTGCAGACTGATGGTGATTTTTTAGGTAGTGTTACCTTGTGCGGTGCTTTATGTGGTCTAGTAGAGCTCCTTGTTGCCATGTGCTAATATTATGGGGGACGGTGAGGCCAATGACTTTGGCCAGAACAGAGTGTCCAGTATTGGAGCTAGGTGGTCATATAAGGGGGAAGTGCAACGTATTTGTGAGGTGTGTGCTGCAGCTGAGCTATCTTCTTGTTTCTTATTTGTACTAATGTATATTGACAGTGTTAGCCCCCATTAAACAGTCATTTGTTATGATATGATATTGCCAATGTGGATAGGTAAGCAGTTCCAGGTCATGTTTTTACCTGTTTGTATCCCAGTCTGGCCGCCATGGGTATAGTTATGTAGCCGCGTGGTCTTGCTGGGGTGTTGTGATGTGGCTGAATGCGGTAAGAGAGGAGTGACCGCGGCCCTGCTTTAGTCTCGTCCTTATGTTATGGAGCGCGAACTTATAGTTTGTTGGAGGTAAACAGTTGTTTTGGTGTTCTGTCGTGCCCCGTGTTTTTTGTTGCAGGGCTCAGTCGGTTCAGGTTGCGCTATCAAGATGGCGCTTGTTGTAAATCTGTAAGTCCCGATTTGCAACGGAATCTGCCGACTCGTTTTTAGTTGTAAGTTCCAGTAAGGAGGTCGTAGAAGTTCCGGTTTGTTTGCTTGCTGCTTTTACGGTTGCCAGAGCAAAATTGCTCCGTTTATATGCCAATTGAAGGGGAAAGGCAACGGAGCTCTGTTACAGTGCAGCCATGTTCCTGCACGGCTACGCCCCGCCTCCGCACAAATGTACATTTTATCTATTTACTAGTCCTAAAGCCTGTGTACACGGGCCATTTTTTTGCAGTACAGCCGTCCCACCCCTTGCTCTCTCTCTATCCCCCCTCTCTTTTGCTCTCTCTTTCTCCCCTCTCTTTTGCTCTCTCTTTCTCCCCTCTCTTTTGCTCTCTATTTCTCCCCTCTATTTTGCTCTCTCTCTCCCCTCTCTTTTACTCTCTCTCCCCCTCTCTTTTACTCTCTCTCTCTCCCCCCTCTCTTTTGCTCTCTCTCTCCCCCCTCTTTTTTGCTCTCTCTCTCCCCATTCTCTTTTGCTCTCTCTCTCCCCCCCTCTTTTGCTCTCTCTCTCCCCCCTCTCTTTTGCTCTCTCTCTCCCCCTCTTTTGCTCTCTCTCCCGACTCTCTTTTGCTCTCTCTTCCCCCTCTCTTTTGCTCTCTCTCTCCCCCTTCTCTTTTGCTCTCTCTCTCCCCCCTCTCTTTTGTGCTCTCTCTCCTCTCTTTTGCACTCTCTCCCCCTCTCTTTTGTGCACTCTCCCCCTTTTCATTTGTGCACTCTCCCACCTTTCTTTTGTGCACTCTCCCCCCTCTCTTTTGTGCACTCTCCCCCCTCTCTTTTGCTCTCTCTCTCCCCCCTCTCTTTTGCTCTCTCTCTCCCCCCTCTCTTTTGCTCTCTCTCTCTCCCCCCTCTCTTTTGCGCTCGCTCTCCCCCTCTCTTTTGTGCTTTCTCTCCCCCTTTCTTTTGCGCTCTCTCCCCCTCTCTTTTGCGCTCTCTGCCCCTCTCTTTTGTGCACTCTCCCCTCTCTTTTGTGCACTCTCCTCCCTCTCTTTTGTGCACTCTCCCCTTCTCTTTTGTGCTCTCTCCCCCCTCTCTTTTGCTGTCTCTCTCCCCACTTTCTTTTGTTGTCTCTCTCCCCTCTCTTTTGCTGTCTCTCTCCCCCCACTCTTTTGCTGTCTCTCTCTCCCCTCTCTTTTTGCTGTCTCTCTCCCCCCTCTCTTTTGTGCTGTCTCTCTCCCCCTTCTCTTTTGTGCTCTCTCTCCCCCCTCTCTTTTGTGCTCTCTCTCCCCCCTCTCTTTTGTGCTCTCTCTCTCTACCCCTCTCTTTTGCTCTCTCTCTCCCCCTCTCTTTTGCTCTCTCTCTCCCCCTCTCTTTTGCTCTCTCTCTCCCCCCTCTCTTTTAAATCTAAACTATTAGTTAGTTCTACAAGCAAGCAGCACAAATTTATTTATTTTTTATGTATTTACTAGTCCTAAAGCCCGTGTACACGGGCCATTTTTTTGCAGTACAGCGGTCCCACCCCTTGCTCTCTCTCTATCCTCCCTCTCTTTTGCTCTCTCTTTCTCCCCTCTCTTTTGCTCTCTCTTTCTCCCCTCTATTTTGCACTATCTCTCTCCCCCCTCTCTTTTACTCTTTCTCTCTCCCCCCCTCTCTTTTGCTCTCTCTCTCCCCCCTTCTCTTTTGCTCTCTCTCCCCCCTCTCTTTTGCTCTCTCTCTCCCCCCTCTCTTTTGCTCTCTCTCTCCCCCTCTCTTTTGCTCTCTCTCTTCACCCTCTCTTTTGCTCTCTCTCTCCCCCCTCTCTTTTGCTCTCTCTCCCCCCTCTCTTTTGCTCTCTCTCTCCCCCCTCTCTTTTGCGCTATCTCTCCCCCTCTCTTTTGCGCATTCTCCCCCTCTCTTTTGTGCTCTCTCCCCTCTCTTTTGCGCTCTCTCCCCCTTTCTTTTGTGCACTCTCCCTCCTCTCTTTTGTGCACTCTCCCCCCTCTCTTTTGTGCACTCTCCCCCCTCTCTTTTGTGCACTCTCCCCCCTCTCTTTTGCTCTCTCTCTCCCCCTCTCTTTTGCTCTCTCTCCCCCTCTCTTTTGCTCTCTCTCTCCCCCCTCTCTTTTGCGCTTTCTCTCCCCCTCTCTTTTGTGCTCTCTCCCCCTCTCTTTTGCACTCTCTCCCCCTCTCTTTTGTGCACTCTCCCCCTCTCTTTTGTGTACTCTCCTCCCTCTCTTTTGTGCACTCTCCCCCTCTCTTTTGTGCTCTCTTCCCCCTCTCTTTTGTGCTCTCTTCCCCCTCTCTTTTGCTGTCTCTCTTTCCCACTCTCTTTTGCTGTCTCTCTCCCCCCCTCTCTTTTGCTGTCTCTCTCCCCCCTTTCTTTTTGCTGTCTCTCTCCCCCCTCTCTTTTGTGCGGTCTCTCTCCCCCTCTCTTTTGTGCTCTCTCCCCCCTCTCTTTTGCTGTCTCTCTTTCCCACTCTCTTTTGCTGTCTCTCTCCCCCCCTCTCTTTTGCTGTCTCTCTCCCCCCTCTCTTTTTGCTGTCTCTCTCCCCCCTCTCTTTTGTGCTGTCTCTCTCCCCCCTCTCTTTTGTGCTCTCTCCCCCCTCTCTTTTGTGCTCTCTCTCCCCCCTCTCTTTTGTGCTCTCTCTCTCCCCCTCTCTTTTGCTCTCTCTCTCCCCCTCTCTTTTGCTCTCTTTCTCCCCCCTCTCTTTTGCTCTCTCTCTCCCCCTCTTTTGCTGTCTCTCTCCCCCTCTTTTGCTCTCTCTTCCCCCTCTCTTTTGTGCTGTCTCTCTCCCCCTCTCTTTTGTGCTCTCTCTCCCCCCTCTCTTTTGCTCTCTCTCTCCCCCCTCTCTTTTGCTCTCTCTCTCCCCCCTCTCTTTTGCTGTCTCTCTCCCCCTCTCTCTTTTTCTGTCTTTCTCCCCCTCTCTCTTTTGCTGTCTCTCTCTCCCTCTCTCCACCCCCCCCTCTTCTGCTCTCTCTATCCCCCTCTTTAGAGCTCTCTGTCTCATAGCAGCTTTCCCCGGTATCTGGCCCCGCCCGCACCCCGCCTGGCCCCGCCCATGCCCCACCCGGCCCCACCCACAGTGCACCCGCCCGTTCACGCCCATGCCGCACCAGTCTGGCCACGCCCACTCCACCAGACGACGCCAGGTTAGTTGGAAGGCCAGGTGTGTTTGTCCTTGAGCGCAGTCTCTACTGCGCATGACAGCTTCGGAACAAACATACTTGGCCTTTTATTATATATGATTTTTTAATGGAGTTCGGATTGCCAAGAATATAAGTAAAGTTTACAAACTTATTAGCTTACACTTGAATCAATCAACTGACAAAGTTTGCACTAGATTTCTATTGAAAGTGTAAATTTGAAGTTGTTTCTCTATGCAGGAAAACCTTTCCTGCTTTTAGAGTAATGGTTTTAAATACATGAACAAACTGCATTTTTGTTGTTGCATGCATTCGTTTATTTTATTTTTTTAAATTTTTTCCATTAAAGTGCCCTCTCGTTACTGTTTTTTGATGAATGCAACGATTATAGAAAAAGGTACAATTTTTATAATGCACATCTATTGAGTACTATATGTATAGCATTGTTGTATTAGTAGTAACAAAGGAGCACTGGAGCCGGTGTCTTCAATAAAAGTTAATACATTTCTTAAAACAGCTATGAGTACGACATTGAAACACGTAAACTGCTTGTAACTTTGGTAGCCAGCCAGACTGTCTGATTTTTCTTATTGACAGATTTTTCATATTTATTTTTTTATAAATGTATTGACTTTTATTAAAGACACCAGCTCCAGGGTTACTTCATGACTACTATCTGTGTTGGACCCCTACCAAGTGCAGCACGGACTTGATAGTCCATTGCGGCATATTATTTCAGTCTGCCCACTCTAGCTAAAAATCAAGCATGGAAGGATTGCAGAGGAGTGTCTCTTGAGGTATGTCAAAGGGGACGGTATAGACATATACACACACACACTCATATTTACTGTATATATATATATATATATATATATATATATATATATATATATAGTATCTCCCAAAAGTGAGTACACCCCTCACATTTTGGTAAATATTTTATTATATCTTTTCATTTGACAACACTGAAGAAATTACACTTTGCTACAATGTAAAATAGTGAGTGTACAGCCTGTATAACAGTGTCAATTTGCTGTCCCCTCAAAATACCTCAACACACAGCCATTAATGTCAACCTGCAATGCATGCAATGCAACAAAAGTGAGTACACCGCTAGGTGGAAATGTCCAAATTGGGCCCAAAGTGTCAATATTTTGTGTGTTCACCATTATTTTCCAGCACTGCCTTAACCCTCTTGGGCATGGAGTTCACCAGAGCTTCACAGGTTGCCACTGGAGTCCTCTTCCACTTCTCCATGAACACATCACTGAGCTGGTGGATGATAGAGACCTTGCGCTTCCTCACTTTCCATTTGAGGATGCCCACAGATGCTCAATAGGGTTTAGGTCTGAAGACATGCTTGGCCAAACCATCACCTTTACCCTCAGGCAGTGGTGGTCTTGGAGGTGTATTTGGGGTCATTATCATGTTGGAATATTGCCCTGCTGCCCAGTCTCCGAAGGGAGGGGATCATGCTCTGCTTCAGTATGTCACAGTACATGCTGGCATTCAGGGTTCCCTCAATGAACTGTAGCTCCCCAGTGCCGACAGTACTCATGCAGGCCCAGACCATGACACTCCCACCACCATGCTTGACTGTAGGCAAGACACACTTGTCTTTGTACTCTTCACCTGGGTGCCGCGACACACGTTTGACACCATCTAAAGCAAATAAGTTTATCTGGGTCTCATTGGACCACAGGACATGGTTCCAGTAATCCATGTCCTTAGTCTGCTTTTCTTCAGCAAACTGTTTGCGGGCTTTCTTGTGCATCATCTTTAGAAGAGGCTTCCTTCTTGGACGACAGACATGCAAACCAATTTGATGCAGTGTTCTGCGTATGGTCTGAGCACTGACAGGCTGACCCCACCACCTCTTCAACCTCTGCAGCAATGCTGGCAGCACTTATATGTCTATTTCCCAAAGGCAACCTCTGGATATGACACTGAGCATGTGCACTCAACTTCCTTGGTCGACCATAGCAAGGCCTGTTCTGAGTGGAATCTGTCCTATAAAACAGCTTTATGGTCTTGCCCACCATGCTGCAGCTCAGTTTCAGGGTCTTGGAAATCTTCTTATAGCCTAGGCCATCTTTATGTAGAGCAACAATTCTTTTTTTCAGATCCTCAGAGAGCTGTTGAACTTACAGCGACCAGTATGAGAGAGTGTGAGAGCGATAACACCAAATTTAACCCGCCTGCTCCCCATTAACACCTGAGACCTTGTAACACTAACAAGTCACATGACACCGGGGAGGGAAAATGGCTAATTGGGCCCAATTTGGACATTTTCACTTAGGGGTGTACTCACTTTTGTTGCCAACGGTTTAGACATTAATGGCTGTGTGTTGAGTTATTTTGAGGGGACAGCAAATTTACACTGTTATACAGGCTGTACACTAACTACTTTTCATTGTAGCAAAGTGTCATTTCTTCAGTGTTGTCACATGAAAAGGTATAATAAAATATTTACAAAAATGTGAGGGGTGTACTCACTGTTGTGAGATAAAATATATATATATATATATATCTGTGCTGCACGGTTTGTATTAGGTAAACAAAGAATAAATCTATTAAGACAGATTACAAGTAGTGTACAAAAGCACAAATGGTATGGAGCACCAATACTGTAGGTGCAGTATTACAGAAGTTTTGTATGAAATCCTGTGAGATTATGGCGAAATCCCAGAAAGTAGAGTTTCAACTAGAGTTTTTTTTTGTTTGTTTTTTAAACCAGGCAGATTGTAATGTTATTAATATGTCATGTGATGTGTTTGTTAATTTGCATACAGAATGTTGATCGGCTGTTGGTCTTTCTACCATATATGGTAACAAGTTCAATTAGGATAATAAACAGTTAGTGACTAGATGCAGCTCTGTGTTATTCCTTGGTAAGACATTAATTTGAGTGACTAGACAAGAACAATACACGGTGAGCTAGACAATATGGAAAAATTAGGGATTATTGTCAAAGTGCTTGAACCCACTGACTGGTTCAATGCCCTGGTAGTTATGGAAAAACTCTGCACTAGAAAACTCAGGTTTTGTTTAAATCCCAGAGACTTGAATAAAGCAATCAAGAGGCCACATTACCCTCTTCCAACTTTGGATGACATCACCTAAAAACTTGCTGGAGCACAATTTTTCAGTGTACTGGATGCAAAATCTGGATACTGGGCGAACAAACTCTCAGAAGAATCATCCAAGCTAACAACATTTAATACAGTGGCCGGAAAATACAGATTTCTCTGTTTACCCTTTGGACTGATTTCAGCTAAAGACAAATTTCAGAGAAAGATTGAAGAGACTTATGATGGGCTTGAGGGGGTGACAGCCATTGTTGACGACATACTCGTGTTTGGAAAAACAAAAGAGGAACATGATGCAAACTTGTACGCCATACTGAAGAGAACCCGTGGAAAAGGAGTGCGCCTTAATCCAGAGAAAAGTATGATATGTGTCTCAGAGGTCAGTTATTTTGTGCACAAGCTAACACGTAAAGGCATCAAACCTGATCCAGAGAAGATCAATGCCATAAAAGATATGCATCCTCCCAAAAACAAGTCAAAGATGGAGACCATCCTAGGTATTTTTAATTATCTGTCCAAGCTCACACCAAACTTATCTGACATTAATGCGCCATTGAGGCAGCTTCTGAAACAGACAAACAAGTTTGTATGGGACGAAACTCACGCAAAAGCATTTGATAAAATGAAAGAGCTGATTACAAAGGAACCTGGTTCCATTCTATGTTACTATGATCCTAGCAAAGAGCTCTGCCCGCAGGTTGATGCGTCAAAGAGTGGCCTAGGTGCATGTATTGCTCCAAGAAGGTAAGCCAATTGCCTATGCTTCTAAATCTCTCACACCAACAGAAGAAAACTATGCTCAAATTAAGAAGGAATTATATGCTGTGGTGTTTGGATGCAAATGTTTTCGCACGTATGTCTAAGGCAGAAAACATGTTGCTGAATCTGACCACAAACTTTTAATACCCATAATGAAGAAACCCCTTGCAGCTGCACCGCCACGTCTTCAGAGAATGATCTTGCAGCTACAGAGGTATGGCATTGAAATAGTACATTGTTCAGAAAAAGATATTCCAATAGCCGATACCCTGTCCAGGAAATCAATACCATACAGACTTGACTCACTGAAAGAAGGAATGGATGCACAGATTGACACAGTCATAACCAATCTCCCTTTTAGTGACAGGAAACTGACTGACATTCAAACAGCTATAGAACAGGATCCTCAACTCATTATGCTGAAAAACAGCATCAAATCTGGATGGCCTGACGTAAGGAAAATATGTCCTTATAGCCTTGTTGAATACTGGAATCACAAAGATGAAATTTCAGAGATTGAAGGGATCCTATTCAAAGGCAAGAAAATCATTGTCCCAGGTGTGCTGAGGCCAAACATGCTAGATCGTATACACATTGGGCATATGGAAATTGAGAGAAGTATGCAAAGGGCCAGAGACATCTTATTTGGGCCAGGAATGAACAAACAAATTGAGGATATGGTAGAAAAAATGTCCTACCTGCCTAGAACATCGAAAGTCTAACCCTAAAGAGCCCATGATGTCTCATCAGATTCCAGAGCATCCATAACAAATCATTGCAACGGATCTGTTAATGTGGAATGGTCAGGACTACTTAATAGCTGTTGATTACTATAGCAGATTTTTTTGAATGGGAAAGACTCCACTCAACCACATCAGCGACCATAATCCGCAAGCTAAAGGCTATATTTGCAAGACATGGTATACCTGAAAAGGTAATTTCAGATAATTGTCCGCAATATAAATCATGTGACTTTGAAAACTTTGCAGTTCATTAGGACTTGCACATGTAACATCAAGTCCCCACCATCCACAAAGAAATGGTCTTGCAGAAAAGACAGTGCAAACAGCAAAGACCATACTAAACAAAGCTAAAGCTGAAGGAAAGGACCCATACCTCAGCCTGCTGGAACACAGGAATACCTCTGTTGATGGATTCAAGTTTCCCTCACAATTGCTCATGAGTAGACGTCAACGTTCTATCCTGCCTACAACTGGGGAACAACTGCAGCCTCAGGTAGTTGATCACAAATGTGTGTGTGCCAAAAGAGAACATAAACAAGCTAAACAAAGACATTACTATAATCTCACTGCACAGTCTTTGTCCACATTGACACAAGAAAATACTATTCGTTTTCAGCAAGCCAGTGGTCAATGGGTGCCGGCCACTATCCTGCAGCCTGCAGTCACAAAAAGATCTTACTTCATCCGCACCAGCGATAATCAAGTTCTCTGTCGCAACCAACGACACCTGATGGAAACTAAAGAACCACAACTTGAAGCACATGAGCCAACCTTTGAGAACCCCAGCACAATCACAAATACACCTGCAATCCCAGAACAACTGAAAGAAGACACTGACAATGCTGAAACATGCACAGCAGGTTTTCAATTCACACGTTGTGGTTGTATGGTGAAACCTAGAACCATTCTGGACCTTTAATATAAAATATAATTGTGATATTCTAAAATTTCATAAAAAGGGAGATGTAATGTTATTAACATGTCATGTGATGTTTTTGTTAATTTGCATACAGAATGCTGATTGGCTGTTGGTCTTTCTACCATATATGGTAACACGTTCAGTTAGGATAATAAACATTTAGTGACTAGATGCAGATCTGTGTTCTCTGAGTTATTCCTTGGTAAGACACTAATTTGAGTGACTACAGAAGAACAATACACAGATGATTTTAATCTACCTGTGTGCTTGCAAGAAGTACCAGACTTTCTATGCGTTAATATTTTTGTTTTTCTATTTTCCCTATGTACTTTGCACCCAGGCCAGCTGTGCAGCTGTCTGAGTGCTTTTGAGTCCCCAGGGCTGTAAATTTTGGTGTGGAATGGGGCATACTTCTGGTCTAGTATGGGGTTGCAGTCCATTTCCGTGTTTAGTAAATTACAAAAGGCCTGTGTCACCCTTGTTTTTGTATCCCAGTTTCTTTGTTTCGAGGCATGCATTGTGTGGCTGTATGTTAAGAACCCAGGGAGAAAGAGACATGACTTGGTCCTGGTCTATCACCATTTGGCCAACTGTTGTAACTAGAACTAGCATTTTGCTTTTAATCTAGCTGTGTGCTTGCAATAGAGTGCATTACTTTCTGTGTGCTGTGTGTATATAATGCAGTTTTTCATTTTATTGCAGCCCCCAAAATGTCTTTTTGAGCTGGCTCCTTTTTGATACCAATGAGGTATCATGTTTAAAATTGGGCAGCTCACGCATATGACAAGTAACTCTGCTACCCATGTTGCCACTGATATTATTACGCATAGAGGGCCAGATTACAAGCAAGCGATATTAGCACTCCATTTTGTAATACCAGCACACAATAATGTGCGCTGGTATTACAAGTAAATAAAAATGCTAGGAAGTATTGCACTCACAAACGGCATCAGAATCTGGTCCAGCAAAGGGGGTGAGTAGCGGAGCAAACTTAAATATATACAGTGGGGCAAAAAGTATTTAATCAGCCACCAATTGTGCAAGTTCTCCCACTTAAGAAGATGAGAGAGGCCTGTAATTTTCATCATAGGTATACCTCAACTATGAGAGACAAAATGTGGAAACAAATCCAGGCAATCACATTGTCTGATTTGGAAAGAATTTATTTGCATACTATGGTGGAAAATAAGTATTTGGTCACCTACAAACAAGCAATATTTCTGGCTCTCACAGACCTGTATCTTCTTCTTTAAGAGGCTCATCTGTCCTCCACTCATTACCTGTATTAATGGCACCTGTTTGAACTTGTTATCAGTATAAAAGACACCTGTCCACAACCTCAAACAGTCACACTCCAAACTCCACTATGGTGAAGACCAAAGAGCTGTCGAAGGACACCAGAAACAAAATTGCAGACCTGCACCAGGCTGGGAAGACTGAATCTTCAATAGGCAAGCAGCTTGGTGTGAATAAATCAACTGTGGGAGCAATAATTAGAAAATGAAAGACATACAAGACCACTGATAATCTCCCTTGATCTGGGGCTCCACGCAAGATCTCACTCCGTGGGGTCAAAATGATCACAAGAACGGTGAGCAAACATCCCAGAACCACACGGGGGGACCTAGTGAATGACCTGCAGAGAGCTGGGACCAACGTAACAAAGGCTACCATCAGTAACACACTACGCCGCCATGGACTCAGATCCTGCAGTGCCAGACGTGTCCCCCTGCTTAAGCCAGTACATGTCCGGGCCCATCTGAAGTATGCTAGAGAGAATTTGGATGCTCCAGAAGCGGATTGGGAGAATGTCATATGGTCAGATGAAACCAAAGTAGAACTGTTTGGTAGAAACACAACTCGTCGTGTTTGGAGGAGAGAGAATGCTGAGTTGCAAACAAAGAACACCATACCTACTGTGAAGCATGGGGGGTGGCAACATCATGCTTTGGGGCTGTTTCTCTGCAAAGGGAACAGGACGATTGATCCATGTACATGAAAGAATGAATGGGGCTATGTATTGAGTGCAAACCTCCTTCCATCAGCAAGGGCATTGAAGATGAAATGTGGCTGGGTCTTTAAGCATGACAATGATCCTAAACACACCACCCAGGCAATGAAGGAGTGGCTTCATAAGAAGCATTTCAAAGTCATGGAGTGGCCTAGCCAGTCTCCAGATCTCAACCCCATAGAAAACCTTTGGAGGGAGTTGAAAGTCTGTGTTGCCCAGCGACAGCCCCAAAACATCACTGCTCTAGAGGAGATCTGCATGCAGGGATGGGCCAACATACCAGCAACAGTGTGTGACAACCTTGTGAAGACTTACAGAAAACGTTTGACCTCTGTCATTGCCAACAAAGGATATATAACAAAGTATTGAGATGAACTTTTGATATTGACCAAATACTTATTTTCCACCATAATTTGCAAATAAATTCTTTCCAAATCAGACAATGTGATTGTCTGGATTTGTTTCCACATTTTGTCTCTCATAGTTGAGGTATACCTATGATGAAAATTACAGGCCTCTCTCATCTTCTTAAGTGGGAGAACTTGAACAATTGGTGGCTGACTAAATGCTTTTTTGCCCCACTGTATGTATGTGGGTTTTTTAAGTTTTTATTGCTGAAATCAAACATAACAACATAAGTGATAAATAAGCATTGATAAAAATGGGGACACACAGTTATGAAATAGAAATGGTTAACAGATACTCAGAGTTCCTTAAGCGTATAAAATAGGGGGTTCAGGTTAAATAATGTAAAATAAGAACCTGGTTACATAGGTATGTTCCAATCAGGGGGAAGGGGGGAGGGGAAGACAAAGTTGGGTGATGATGTGGGGTAAGGGAATGCATTCTGATAGATACATGTAGCTAATTGGAAGGGTGGCAAGGTGACAGGAGGTGCCCAGGTTCTGGGTGGGCACGTACATTAAGACACTCATGATGGGTTTGGCAACCACATAGTATTACATTTGTCTTTCCAGTCAACCCATGTGAGCTCAAACAAGTCAGTTTTGTTAAGTGAATAGAATATATATTTTCCATTGAATATAGGTAGGCCATGATATTTAGAATCACAGGCCATGCCGGGGGTAACTCTTTTTTCCATGCTCTAGCTATGCTGGTTTTGACTGCTGAGAGGAGGAATATTCAAAGAAGGCTGTGGTGTTTGGGTAGTGTGTGTGTGTGCCTACGTGCAATAGGGCTAGGGCAAGAGATTTCTGGATTTAGATTCCCATTTTGGATAAGGTGAGAAAGCTTATATTCCAGATGGGTTTGATCTTGGGACATGCCCACCAAATGTGGAGAAGGTCCCCTGGGAGGCCACAATTTTGACAGCATAAAGGTGACGAGTTCTGGTACATTCTGGCTATCCTAGTAGGCACAAGGTAACAATGTGAGATGAGTTTATAGTATGTCTCATAGATTGTGATGCAATGTAGGTTTTTTTTGTTGAGCGTGAGTGTATGTTGCCAGGTTTGGGGAGGGATGGTAAGTTCAGTTGGGTTTCCCAACTGTGTAGGTGGGGAGCAAGCTCAGGTGGAGAGGTACCTTCCAGTATGCTATAATGAGCAGACAGAGGTTTCCACAGTCTATCCCCATTTTGCCAGGTAGACTCTCAAGGAGTGAGGGGTCTGTGTGATGAGGGGGTGAAACCCCCAACTAGTGAGGAAACTTTTTATTCTCAGGAATTCAACGTGGAGGTATATGGGGATGCTGGCAGAGTTTTCCCCTTGTTCTAGACTAATGAATCTATCTGGCGAAGTCGGGGCCTAGTATTCAGAGACCTGTTTTATGCCTAATTGGGCCCATCTGTTGGGGTGTGTTTCTGGGAGGCCTGTAATTCAGTGTCATTTTATTACACCCCACTCCCACCAACTTTAGACCCCAAAAACTGCCTAGTGCATTTGTTTTTCATTTTTAAAAAATGGTGATTTTTTTTTTATTTAAAACTGCAATGCCCTCTATTTTGAGGGCATTTGGGGCACTTTTAGAAAATTAACCAGAGATCTAATCTTTTCGGAGCACTAATTGCTACCACTTGTAATGGCTGGTTAGTTATCGCGCTCCCGCAAATGGCTACATTTTCCAGTTTGCGAGAGTGCTATCATTTAGCACCATTTGTAATTTAGCCCAGAGTATTTTATTTATCTTTTTGCCCCCCCTCCCCTGGAAAAATGAATGCGGGCCTCCATGCATATACAGTATATTACTCTATATATACACTGTAGGCTACCATTATATTACTGAGAACAAGGGAAGGAAATAACAATGTTAGTCTGTCATTAGAACCATGAGGGATATAGAGAAAAGACACTGACAGTCTGGGCTCTGGGGAATTCTTCAGTATTGTGCTTGTCTGCTATTTCAGCCTGCTCCTGCTCTGAGTGCAAATAATAAGCTGAGCTTTGGCTAATACCCTAAAATAATACAGGGTTCGGCTGACAGCATAGCCTAATATATGCACCCATTACATTCCATAAGAATTCCTCTGTAAAAAATGCTGATTGCGGCTTGTTGTTCTTTTTTTAAAGGGATAGAAAGGTAAAAAATAAATATGCATAGATACATTTCAATTTGAAATAGAAGCATTTTTGTATTATACTTCCATTAGCAAAAATGCTTCTTGGAATAGGTAAGATTGCTTAAGTAAACAATATAACAGAAAAATCTACTTAAATATATGAAAAAATACATAATAAAATATAATGTATTAGCACTTACTTTGAATCTCAAACAAGTACATTTTGGCTAATCACATATATCATCATATACGTATATACTGTGCGCTCAGTAGGAGTTGATGTCTCAGGTGTGCACTTAAAACGACTGTATAATTTGATACAGGTATAACTCACTCATACAGCGGGTTAGGGACCAGAACCCTGCTGTTAAAGTAAAAATCGCCATAAAGTGAAACAAGGCAGTTTTATGATACGCTGTAGCGCATCATGTCCACCAGACATCGTTGAATGCCGACAGCATACGGAGTCGGCATTTAACATTACACAAGCAGTTCTGGTGAACTGCTTGTGCAAAGCCGCCCCCTGCAGATTCGCAGCCACTCATCGACTAGCAGGAGGTGTCAATCAACCCAATCGTATGCAATCGGGTGGATTGAAGACCGCTGCTTCTTAACTCCTGTTTCCGGCGAGCCTAAAGGCTCGCACGAAAGCAGGGGTATTTGACCCCATTCGGGCCATGATAAATCGGCTCCATGGAGTGCACTGCAATGCTGTAAACAGACTAAACTGGGCATCACAAAATGGTTGCAGTCGCCTTTCTCGCAATCTCACGATGAGTACAGTACTGTTTCAAAATCCTTGTAGGTTAAACCTAAGCTCCATATTAGCGCTGTAATAGTAAAGCTCTGTAAAGTGAATTGCAGTAAAGCAAGGTATACCTGTATTGGAAGTAAAATGGAAAGTTTTATTTATTTTTATTTTTTAAAATTGCTCTTTTTGAATCATGAAAGTTTAATATTGACTTACATGTCCCTTTAAATTAAAGACACTTCTTTCTAATTGTAAATTATTCTGATATCTTTACTTAAAGGGACATATTACTCATATTCAAAAGTGATGCAGCATATCTGTAAATTTCCTCAGCACACACAAGTAAGTGCACTGTGACCCAGAGCTACTCATTTTGCTGTTGTTTGCGTGTTGAAAGAAAACAGCCAACAAGCTTCATCAGTGCTGAGCTCACACTTTGCTTTACTATGATCTCATGGGATTTCACTAAAATCTCTTGACAATTCATAGTAAACTTCTATAAACCATAGTTGCCAACATTTAAAAACAAAAAATGGTATGGTTTGCATAGCTCTGCCGACTCTGATCGACCCCCAAAACAAGCACATTATATACTAGTAGTATAATTTAGCCATACTGATTGCTTAAAATGATATGAGTGAAAATTGATCTTTAATGATTCAGATAGAGCATGCAATTTTTAAATTCCCTTCTACTAAGAAATGTAGTTTGTTCTCTTGGGTACCTTTGTTGAAAAGAATATGTACATATCCTCAGCAGAAGCAATGCACTATTGGTGACTGGTGGCTACGTGCATTTGTCTTTTGTCATTCGCTCACCAGATGTGTTTGGCTAGCTCCCATATGTGTTCAGCAACCTACCATTGCTGCACTGGAGATGACTTTAACCTTTGCATGGCTTAGACTCATAGTTATATGCAAGCAACAGTGCCGTAATAAGTATGATAACCTAACATATAAGCCAACATATTCAAGCGTTTACTTCCTGCACTGTTACAGCCCTTTAATGCAGGTTAAATCAAGCTCTTAATCACCGCACTTACTCAGTCTCTGAAACACATAGCATAGTTGCCAACATTTCAAAACAAATTCCAGGGACACTTTGCAGCAGAGCAAGCATGCAGGTTACTGGAGTATTGACGACCTACTGTTCAACTGCTCCGTCCACTCAGTTCTGCAATCAAAACACACCCAGTAATAGTATAATTTAGACTTATCCATAGTTTATTATACAGAATACAACACCAAGCTCTTATATCCACACAGTCTCTGGAACACATTCTGGGCATATGGTTATTTTTATAACACAGCATTAAAATTAGGCAGACAAATAATATGTGAACCCATTCAATAATAATAACACTATTGCATTAGGAGTTAATTATATTTAAATAATAAACTACATCTATCTATCTATCTATCTATATATGTATATGTGTGTGTGTATATATACTGTATATGTATATATATATATATATATAGTAGCAAGTGGTGAAGGATCCAAACGGATGGGTTCCGTATCCAGCAAAAACTTCACACAGCAGGCACAGCAGGAATTTATAATCCGTTTAATGTGTAAATAACCAAACGTTTCAGCCCTCACATGGGCTTTTGTCAATGGTAAACATAAGCCAGGACAGACATAACACATACAGCTACCCTCCACCTATAAATACCAACCACCCTTAAGTCATAGCCAATCAGGACAGCTGCAGAGACAAGATGTATCACCTGGAAACGGGTCAGCCGGCTCCACCCCAAGCGTGTTATGCATAGACAAATGAGACAATGTGCAAAGCGTATTACTGAGCAATGCAAGCAAACACGTGAAATGTGGGCGGTACCACAAGCGGCGAATACTGACAGTGGCCAATATGACAGCAACCATAAGCACCCAAAACAGTAAAAGTGTAAATAAGGAAACATAGTTACAGGGGCTCAGTTAAACATATTAATATAAATCTAGAAGCGCGGGTAGCACCCTCTATACACAGAGGTATCAAGGTGACAAACCCACAAAAATAGATGACACCCCAGCATATCAAAAACGATAGATGCAAGAACATAGAGCGTATTACTTAATACATATCAACTATGCAAAGGGACCAATACCGGCCACATCTGTGTCTGTTTGTTATATGATTTTGATTGCGCGGTCTCGCCATTCTATGATGATAGCCACCAGAAGAAGGTCATATTAGCACAGTCCTGTCACTCGTGGCAAGACCCGTGCTACTATGGCCTGTAAAACCCTTAACGACCAGCGACTGACTTGTTTTTTTGTAAATATTTTTATTTTATGAAAAATTCTTTAAAATACAATAACGGTTATACACAATTGAGTAATTGTAAGCAAAGCGATATTTTAACAAATTGTAGTCCCAGTGTATAACCAGTTGTTAAAGATTTTCCACTGCTTTACATATCTCAACTGAGTCAGTTTTAATAATAAATATCAATAATATTTTTGTAATAGTAGTCACATGTGACAATTGGAAGTTCTAAAGAGTGAGTACGTGGGAAAAGGAGGGAAAAGGAGAAAAAAGTAAAGAGAGAAAAAAAAAGGTTGAGGGGGAGCAAAAAAGTAAAGAGAAAAATAAGCTTCCAACCCTCCCCCTCCCTCAAGCCTCCTCTAAGCCACAGCGTTTCAATTCAATTTCTGGGAGAATTTGTGTAATTTTAAGTTCTAAGGTTGGCTCTAAATAGATAATGCGCCTGCCCCAGATTGCAACAGATCCTTCAATGCCCCTGTATTTATAGAACTTGGTATCATAGGACTCCCAGATAGCTTGCTTACAAAGCATATTTTTTACTGCGCCAATCGATGGAGGCCGTCTATCAATCCATTTATTAAAGATGAGTGTTCTCGCTAAAATAATTGTCCAATGTATAAATTTATGAAAAGTTCCCCAATTTACACCTCTATTCAAAAAGAGTACATTTTCTATTGTTTTATTAATTTTTATCTCTAGTATTAATGAGAGCAGGAACTCCTCTTTACCCCAGAATTGATGCAACTTCGGGCAATTGTATAATAGATTAAAGATATTAGGGTCTTGCTTTAAACATTTAGTGCATTGTGTGCAGTCGCCCTTTTCGTGTAGGTGTAAGTTAGCGTTGTGTTAAGGCTTCCATCCGATGCCGGATTTCTTGAAAATTAATTGGTTACTATGGTAACACGATCTTACACTATGGGACTCGATCACATATACTGCGCCACATACAAGTGTGCCGCGTATATTTTACCCGTCGCTCACTGTTATGATAAAAGCAAACACCTAACGCATGCGCAATATCTATCCACTAAATCGCCATCCCCCCACATCGCAACTAACATTAAAATGTATTAACCACTAAGCCGCCATCCCCCCACGTCACAACTAACAATAAAATGTAACATATTTAAACTATTAACCCCTAATCCGCCACCCACCCACAATCCAAAGTACATATTTAACCTATTAACCCCTAAACCATCATCCCCCACAACGCAAAGTATTAATCTAATTATTAAGCCCCCTAAATTAACCCCCATTACATAAAATTAAAAAAGCCTATTAAACTAATAAATTAATTAAAATACCAAAATTAAAAATCATAATCTAGGATTAAATTTTTTTTATTTTGGATAATTTTGTTTATTTTTTTATGTAATCTTAATTTTTTTTATTTTTTGTGATCTTAGATTTTTTTTATTTTATGTAATCTTAGATTTTGTATTTAAATTAAACCTTAGGTTTTATTTTTATGTAATGTTAGGATTTTTAATTTTAGATTAGGATTTTAATTTTATTTTAATTAATTTATTAGTTTAATAGTCTTTTTTATTTTATGAAATGGGGGTTAATTTAGGGGGTGTTATGTTAGGGGGCTTAGTGATTAGATTAATACTTTGCATTGTGGTTTAGTGGTTAATACATTTTATTGTTAGTTGCGATGTGGGGGGATGGCGGTTTAGAGGTTAATTCATTTATTATTAGTTGTGATGTTGGGGGATGGCGGATAGATTGGTTTGGACGTGTCAGGTTTATTTTTGGGAGGCGGGTTAGATTTCAATGGGAAATAGGTCTCAAAAGCTCCCTTTTCCTATTTTACACCTAGTTGAGCTGGGTGTAATTTTTCTCAATGTATTGGCCTCGTCCGACAGTGTATTAACTGTTTGCACTGTCATTGGAGACCTGGTATTATTTATAGATTAGCGGGTTCTGATACTTTCTATAGGGACACAAAAAAAAAATTGGCAGCCGGAGTCCAGTTGCCGAAATTGAGGTATAACGGACCATTGGAAGCAGTCGTGAACGATATTGCTTCCAACAGCATATTTATTGTTTTGCGAGCGCAAACAAACCTAATTATGGCTCAATGGAAATAAGCCTATTGTTAAAGCCCTTATTGTAGAAAACCTTTTTTAGAATAAGCGAGTCATTATTTTAATTAGATAAGATTCTATCCCATCTGTTTATATATTCTTTAATTATTTTCCCCTCAATAGTCGCTTGTAGAAGATTATATATATGGGATAATAGACAGGGGATGATTCTGACAGAGATTGGGTGAAATTCTTAGTGTCTGGGATAAATAATGTTTTGCTTGCAAAAAAATAAAAGCCATCCTTAAAGGGAGAGTTTACTCAAAATGTTTATCCCCTTTAATTTGTTCCCAATTATCCACTTTACCTGCTGGAGTGTATTACATTGATTACAAGTACTTCCATTACATTTATATTGGCATTTGAATTAGTTTATTTAGCCTGTGTTATCACCACCTATTCTACAAGTTTTTGGCCTTGAGGCCAAACTGTGTTAACACAGTCAGTAGAAGAAATTACACTCCCGGTGGGTTATAGAAGAGATAAGGTAATAAAATGTTAATTTTCCATTGTTCTCTCCAAATATTGGTGATTAAGATCTGATTATACCTACAAGCTCAACCCATTTTATTAGGTTGTGGCTTCAAAACACAAAATCAGCTAATTCATATACACAAATAAGCCTTAAAAAAGCAAATCTCATACATTTCATACTATGCAGATGGTAAAATAAGTCATTGGAAACACATTAAGGGAAAAACTATTTTATAGTATACTGTCCCTTTAATGGGGACATTATATTTTTTCTGAAATTCTTTAAAGTTATAAGGTTGCTTAGTTAAGGGATCCAGCAAGTGATTCAGAAAGAAGATATCTTCCTTTTTTACATAGAGATGTTCAGGCGATATTTACTAGTCAGCTTTTAACAGCTATGCTGCATCACTGTCATGTGCTTCAACATTTGGGTATCATGTCCCTTTAAAATGCTGTTTAATCTCAGGATTATTCTGGGTCTTCGTGTTGTTCCCTTATGTGACCTGCTCGGTTACACCAGCTGGTTTCTCTTGCACTTGTCTGGATTCTGTTCTTACTTTTCTTTTTCTCTGAGGTCAATTTCTCTAGAATATTTCTCAATATATTTATTTTGGTGTTTTTTTTCACAGATATTTCATTCAGCAGCTCCACCTGGTGTTCTCTATGATATGCGGTTGTATAGCAGGAGACACAGAAATTAGCAGCATCTTTAGAACAGTTATATTTCTGAAGATTGTTGTGAACGAAACATTATCTTTACCTGTTTTTAAAAAAACAAAATCCCACTTTTATGCATCTACTACAATTCAGCTGTTATTAATCCTTTTCCTGGATATCCAGCCCTGACCGCAGTTATGCTAATAGCTCAAAGATACAGGATCTGCATGAATGCTCATACAGAAAGGGCAGATTAGCTTCTCTCTTAAAGGGATAGTAAAGTCCAAATTAAACTTTCATGATTCCGATAGGGCATGCTATTTTAAACAACTTTTTAATTTACTTTTATCATCAATTTTGCTTTGTTCTCTTGGTAATCTTAGCTGAAAGCTAAACCTAGGTAGGCTCATATGCTAATGTCTAAGCCCTTGAAGGTTGCCTCTTATCTGCATGCATTTGACAGTTTTTCACAGCTAGAGGGCCTTAGTTTCATATAAATAAAGTTTGGCAAAATTACAAGTTGTGTGCTAAACTGTAAATAATGCAAAATAAATTAGCGGTATCGCAATCTTCATAGCGTTGCCATTACAAGTTACTGAAAAACTTTCTTTTGTTGTGCAGTATGGTGCGATAAGCTCCATAACGCACAAAACCCAAGGCCTGACCTGACTTGTTCGTGCACGTTTTCCCCCATAGACATCAATGGAGAGAATGTGTTAGAGAAAAAACGAACACTGGCGATCACTATAACGCAATCCCCATTGATGTCTATGGGGAAAAGAGAGTTATGTAAAAACCTAACACCCTAACATAAACCCCTAGTCTAAATACCCCTAATCCACTGCCCCCGACATCGCGGACACTAAATAAAGTTATTAATCAATAAACTGCCACCCCTGCATCACTTCCACCTAAATAAAGTTATTAACCCCTAAACCGCTAGCCCCCCAAATTGCTACTACTATAATAGACCTATTAACCCCTAAATCGCCGGCCCCTACATCGCTACTAATAAACCTATTAACCCTTAATCTGCCGGGCCCCCACATTGCTACTAATAAAAATAAACCTATTAACCCCTAAACCGCCATTCCCCACAACGCAATAAACCTAATTAAACTATTAACCCCTTAACTGCCATCCCCCACAACGCAAATAACTAATTTAATCACTAAGCCCCTTAACCTAATACCCCCTAAATGAACCTCAATTACATCAAATAAAAAAATACTAAGTTAAAATTAAATTAAAAAGTCTTAACATTACTAAGATTAAATTAAAATAAATAAATCTAAAATTACAAGAAATAAAAAATAAAAAAGTTTTAAAGTCTAAAAACCTAATCTAATATCCCAATAAAAATAAAAAAGCCCCCAAAATAATAAACACCGCCTAATCTAACACTAAGCTACCAATAGCCCTTAAAAGGGCCTTTTGTAGGGCATTGGCCGAAGTTAAACAGCTCTTTTACCTCAAAAATACAAATTAACACCTAACAGTATAGTAAACCCCCCAAATAAAAAATAAAAAACAATAAAAAAACCTAAGCTACCCATTGCCCCTAAAGGGGCATTTGTATGGGCATTGCCATTAAAAGGGCAATCAGCTCTTTTGCAGCCCATTAAAATAAAAAAAAAATCCCTAATCTAAAAAAAAAAAACACCTCAAAAAATAAAAAAAAGCCTAAGTCTAACCCCAAAATAGGTACTCACCATTCCTGAAGTCCGGCGGTGAAGGTCTTCTTCCAGGCATCGACATCTTCATCCAGCGTGGGGACCTTTTCTATCTTCATGCAGGGCGAAGGCAGCTGCGGAACGGCCCAGGCGGAGCAGCCCAACGTGGAGTATCCTCTTCATGCGATAACTGCCGCACACTGAAGCGTCAATGCAAGGTACCCGTTTTATATTTGGGGTACCCTGCATTCCTATTGGCTGAGAGCTACTGAGATTTGCGTTGTGGGGGATGGCGGTTTAGGGGTTAATAGGTTTATTTTATTAGTAGCGATGTGGGGGGGGGTTTAGGGGTTAATAGGTTTATTTTATTAGTAGCGATGTGGGGGACGGCTGTTTAGGGGTTAATAGGTTTATTATAGTAGTAGCCATGTGGGGGGCAGCGGTTTAGGGTTTAAAACTTTATTTAAGGTGTTAGCAATGTGGAGGGCTGGCGGTTTAGGGGTTAATAGGTTTATTTAGGTGTTAGCAATGTGGGGGGGTCGGCGGTTTAGGGGTTAATAGGTTTATTATAGTAGTATCTATGTGGGGGTGGCGGTTTATGGGTTAATAACTTTATTTAGGTGTTAGCTATGTGGGGGGGGGGCAGAGGTTTACGAGTTAATAGATTTATTTAGTGTTGGCTATGTGGGAGGTCAGCGGATTTTGGGGTTAATAGGTTTAATATAGTATTTGCAATGCAGGGGTGGTGGTTTAGGGGTTAATGGGTAGTTTATGGGTGTTAGTGTACTTTGTAACATTTTAGTTATGAGTTTTGTTAAACATTTTTGTTTCGCAAAATCCATAACTACTGGTTTTAGATAACGGAATAGATTGCGGCGGTATAAGCTATAACGCTATCATTATAGACAGACTGCACAACCTGTAATAGAGGCGCAATGAGAATCCTGCACTCAAGTCATTTTTTTAGTGCAGAATGGAGGGTTGCGTAAAGGCTAAAATGCTAGCGGTATAGCTGTACCGCCACAACTTGTAATATGGGAGACCTGCATATTCCTTGTGCAATGGCCAATTTTTAAGCGGTATAGCTGTACTGCACAACTTGTAATTTTGCTAAATGTTCTAACGCACGTGGAGTTATTTTAGAGTCAGCACTAATTGCCGGAAATGCAAGTCTGTCAAAATAACAGAGATAAGGGGGCAGTCTGCAGAAGCTTAGATACAAGGTTATCACAGATGTAAAAAGTATTTTTCTATAACAGTGTTGGTTATGCACAACTGGGGAATGATAGAGGTGTTATCTATCTTTTTAAGCAATAACATTTTTGGTGTTTACCATCCCTTTAATCTAGCAGACACTATGTTTATATCCAGTCACACTAAAGGAAACTGAAAGTCTCAAGTTATTCAGCTCTGGGTGTGGTGAGTTTATCTCTGGCATGGTAGCTCACTAGCTTCCTTACTTTAACCCTGTAAGCTCCAGGCTACATAGTCTAGTGCATTGAGTAGTAATTATTTGCAGATAAAAGCAAAGTGATAAACACACCACACACAAAGAATGATAACACACCAAACACAAAAAATTATAATACACACATACAATACATACACATATACAAACACACTCACAAACATACACTACATACTACACACACCTCTAGATATTTTTTTAAATGGTACCGATGACTTACCATTTACCTATTCCAGTAGGTCACAATCTTCTATGTTTACATCTTTGGTTTGGTTTTAGTGTATTAAAATGCAAATTATAGTCTAAATTTAGTCTGATTACAGTACTGTACTATCTTTCTGAGGTTATCAGGGGCTTATTTTGGCCTAGGCAAAAAAGGCACTTGCCTAGAGCGACAGATTTGGGGGGGGGGGGGAGCAGGTTTAGACCTGTAGTTAGGGCTTTCATCTGTCCACTACAAAAAATAGGTGTGGGTCACATAAGTCCCCCCTCCCAAAGCCCCCATCTGGATCAAATTATGTATATTTTTCACGCCTGAGCAGTTATTTTACCCAATGGCTGACAGTAACATACAAATTAACCGTTTTACTGCTCCAGCTGCTGTGCAGGAATGATTTGACACTCTTGAGTGTCAAACATCTCTTTCTGCTCTATATTTGTAATGCATTGAGGCATATAAGGCCTTTTAAATTTAACTAAAACCCATGAACTTTAAAAAACACTGGACTGATTTACCTAAGGACTTTGCCTTGATAGAGACACTGTTTTCTGTCACTTTCTGTATTGACAATTTACTGACTTGATGTACCAGGATTCTGGATATATGCAATAAAATTTGTCCAAGTGGAAATTAGGAGATATTTATGACAGTGTGTCTGTTTTTAAAGGTAAACAGGGAAACTACTCCTCTAAAACAAAATTAGCACACAGAGAAAAAGTTAACCCATTACACCTAAAATCATGAGGTTCTCATAACAATCACCGTTACCAGATAAGAGTTAGAGCAGCCATAATCTAGTGCAAACTATACTTTCAATAGATATCACGAACAAACTAATTTGAGTTAAAATTACAAGTTTAAAGTTATAGTTTAAACTCAAGTAAACTCAATACACTGGAACCCTATGGCATGTATTTATCAAGCCGTCAACCGCAAATACGCTGGAATTCCGCAGCGTATTTGTGGCTAGCCTGATTTGCCTTAGTTAACAAACCCTACAAACCGTCAAAAGTAGAATTTAGTGACGTAACATACAATCCGCCGGTCTCAGTCCGTCACAGATCGATGCTTACGTCACTACAGATGTTACGAACGCAAGTTCGGCACAATCTGACTACTTTTGGAAGTTATCAAATAACTACCAGGTACGCTCTGCACTATTCCGGCCCAGTGTACCTGGTTTTCAATCCGCCGCCCCAGAGGCTGAGGATGCCATAGGAATCAATGGGAGTCGGAAAGCAGCGAAAGCTCATGTTCACTGCTGCCCGATATCCCATTGATTCCTATGGGAATGTGTACACCTAACACACTAACATGTACGCCGAGTCTAAACACCCCTAATCTGCCCCCCTACACTGCCGCCACCTACATTATACTTATTAACCCCTAATCTGCCGCCCGACACCGCCGCCATCTAAATAAAACTTATTAACCCCTAATCTGCCGCCCGACACCGCCGCCATCTAAATAAAACTTATTAACCCCTATCCCGCTGCTCCTGGACCCCGCTGCAACTAAATAAACCCTAAAATAGCTACAATATAACTAATAGTTACATTGTAGCTAGCTTAGGGTTTAAATTTATTTTATAGGCAAGTTTGTATTTATTTTAACTAGGTAGAATAGTTATTAAATAGTTATTAACTATTTAATAACTTCCTAGTTAAAATAAAGACAAATATACCTGTAAAATAAAACCTAACCTAAGTTACAATTACACCTAACACTACACTATAATTGAATAAATTAACTAAATACAATTAAATACAATTAAAAAAATTATCTAACGTACAAAAAAAAAAAACACTAAATTACAGAAAATAATAAAATAATTACAAGATTTTTAAACTAATTACACCTAATCTAATCCCCCTAACAAAACAAAAAAAGCTCCCCCAAAATAAAAAAAAGCCCTACCCTACACTAAATTACAAATAGCCTTTAAAAGGTCCAATCGGAATTAAGGTAGGAAAAATCCTATTGGCTGATGCAAACAGCTAACAGGATTGAAGTTCAATCCTATTGGCTGATCCAATCAGCCAATAGGGCTGAGTTTACATTCTATTGGCTGCTTGGAACAGCCAATAGAATGCGAGCTCAATCCTATTGGCTGATTGCATCAGCCAATAGGATTTTTCCTACCTTAATTCCGATTGGCCCTTTTAAAGGCTATTTGTAATTTAGTGTAGGGTAGGCCTTTTTTATTTTGGGGGGGCTTTTTTTCCTTAATTCTATCAGCCAATCAGAATTCAAGGGACGCCATCTTGGATTAAGTAATTTAAAGGAATATTCATTCATCAAGAAGACGTCAAAAGAAGAGGATGCTCCGCGTCGGATGTCTTGAAGATGGAGCCGCTCCACGCCTGATGGAGGAAGATAGAAGATGCCACCTGGATGAAGACTTCTGCCCGTCTGGAGGACCTCTTCTGCCCAGCTTGGATGAAAACTTCTGCCTTTCTGGAGGACCACTTCTGCCCGTCTGGAGGATCACTTCTGCCGGCTTCGTGAAGGACTTCGGCCCGGTTGGGTGAAGACTTCTCAAGGTAGGGTGATCTTCAAGGGGTTAGTGTTAGGTTTTTTTAAGGGGGGATTGGGTGAGTTTTAGACTAGGGTTGGTTATGTGGGTGGTGGGTTTTAATGTTGGGGGGGTTGTAAATTTTTTTTTTACAGGTAAAAGAGCTGATTACTTTGGGGGCAATGCCCTGCAAAAGGCCCTTTTAAAGGCTATTTGTAATTTAGTGTAGGGTAGGGCTTTTTTTATTTTGGGGGGGCTTTTTATTTTGTTAGGGGGATTAGATTAGGTGTAATTAGTTTAAAAATCTTGTAATTATTTTATTATTTTCTGTAATTTAGTGGGTTGTTTTTTTGTACTTTAGATAAAAAAAATTATTGTATTTAATTGTATTTAGTTTAGTTAATTTATTTAATTATAGTGTAGTGTTAGGCGTAATTGTAACTTAGGTTAGGTTTTATTTTACAGGTATATTTGTCTTTATTTTAACTAAGAAGTTATTAAATAGTTAAAAACTATTTAATAACTATTGTACCTAGTTAAAATAAATATAAACTTGCCTGTAAAATAAAAATAAACCCTAAGATAGCTACAATGTAACTATTAGTTATATTGTAGCTATCTTAGGGTTTATTTTATCGGTAAGTATTTAGTTTTAAATAGGAATAATTTGTTTAATGCTAGGAATATTTATTTAGATATATTTAAATTATATTTAAGTTAGAGGGTGTTAGGGTTAGGGTTAGACTTAGGATTAGGGGTTAATAAATATAATGTAGGTGGCGGCAGTATAGGGGGTGGCAGGTTAGGGGTTAATAAGTATAATGTAGGTGGCGGTGGGCTCCGGGAGCGGCGGTTTAGGGGTTAATAATTGTATTTAGTTATGGCGGGGTCCGGGAGTGACGATTTAGGGGTTAAACACTTTATTTTGTTGCTGCAGGGTCCGGGAGCGGTGTTATAGGGGGTAAAACAGTATAGTATAGTGTGGGTGTTTAGTGACAGTATACCAAGAAAGCTGTAAAAAAGCTGAATAGCAGCGAGATTGATGACTGTTAGTTAACAACAGTCCGCTGCTCATCGCACCATACTTGTTGCACGGCTTTTAGACAGCTTTTTTGGTAACTTTGGAGAGCGTATTCAGGTCCGCGGCAGCGATGTTAGGCGATCTTAGGCGAGCATATTGGTGCCGTCGAATGCAAAAAAGTTGATGCTTTGATAAATAGATGCCCTAGTCTAAATATGCATGTGTGTGTGTGTGTGTGTGTATATATATATATTTATATCAACAGTATGTGTATTCATGTGTATTTATGTGTAAATATGTATGTGCACATATACATACATACATATATAAACATATAAACACATAAATATACATGTGTGTATATATATATATATATATATATATATATATGCACAAGCAGGGAACCAGCACACTTTTCTCATGCAGCTGCCGGGGTGCGCTTCCAAACACTCAAATATCACCAAATCAAAGAAGGCACTCTCCGTTAATCAAGCCGTTTAATAGTAAACGTTTTCGGGGTCTCCCCTGTCCTCAGACCACTGACAGGCATTAATAACACATCACCTTAAATACCTACTTACCCCCACCGTGAGATACCGCTATCAGACTCCCAGCTTCCGTGTAGCGCAACTGCGCATGCGCGCCCGGAACTAGGGAGAGCCAACGGGGACAAACTACAAAGTAAAAATTCAAAGTGAATATCATCAAAATAACATACATATACAATGGTGCAGCAATCGATGTACAGGGAGTGCAGAATTATTAGGCAAGTTGTATTTTTGAGGATTAATTTTATTATTGAACAACAACCATGTTCTCAATGAACCCAAAAAACTCATTAATATCAAAGCTGAATATTTTTGGAAGTAGTTTTTAGTTTGTTTTTAGTTTTAGCTATTTTAGGGGGATATCTGTGTGTGCAGGTGACTATTACTGTGCATAATTATTAGGCAACTTAACAAAAAACAAATATATACCCATTTCAATTATTTATTTTTACCAGTGAAACCAATATAACATCTCAACATTCACAAATATACATTTCTGACATTCAAAAACAAAACAAAAACAAATTAGTGACCAATATAGCCATCTTTCTTTGCAAGGACACTCAAAAGCCTGCCATCCATGGATTCTGTCAGTGTTTTGATCTGTTCACCATCAACATTACGTGCAGCAGCAACCACAGCCTCCCAGACACTGTTCAGAGAGGTGTACTGTTTTCCCTCCTTGTAAATCTCACATTTGATGATGGACCACAGGTTCTCAATGGGGTTCAGATCAGGTAAACAAGGAGGCCATGTCATTAGATTTTCTTCTTTTATACCCTTTCTTGCCAGCCACGCTGTGGAGTACTTGGACGCGTGTGATGGAGCATTGTCCTGCATGAAAATCATGTTTTTCTTGAAGGATGCAGACTTCTTCCTGTACCACTGCTTGAAGAAGGTGTCTTCCAGAAACTGGCAGTAGGACTGGGAGTTGAGCTTGACTCCATCCTCAACCCAAAAAGGCCCCACAAGCTCATCTTTGATGATACCAGCCCAAACCAGTACTCCACCTCCACCTTGCTGGCGTCTGAGTCGGACTGGAGCTCTCTGCCCTTTACCAATCCAGCCACGGGCCCATCCATCTGGCCCATCAAGACTCACTCTCATTTCATCAGTCCATAAAACCTTAGAAAAATCAGTCTTGAGATATTTCTTGGCCCAGTCTTGACGTTTCAGCTTGTGTGTCTTGTTCAGTGGTGGTCGTCTTTCAGCCTTTCTTACCTTGGCCATGTCTCCGAGTATTGCACACCTCGTGCTTTTGGGCACTCCAGTGATGTTGCAGCTCTGAAATATGGCCAAACTGGTGGCAAGTGGCATCTTGGCAGCTGCACGCTTGACTTTTCTCAGTTCATGGGCAGTTATTTTGCGCCTTGGTTTTTCCACACACTTCTTGCGACCCTGTTGACTATTTTGAATGAAATGCTTGATTGTTCGATGATCACACTTCAGAAGCTTTGCAATTTTAAGAGTGCGGCATCTCTCTGCAAGATATCTCACTATTTTTGACTTTTCTGAGCCTGTCAAGTCCTTCTTTTGACCCATTTTGCCAAAGGAAAGGAAGTTGCCTAACAATTATGCACACCTGATATAGGGTGTTGATGTCATTAGACCACACCCCTTCTCATTACAGAGATGCACATCACCTAATATGCTTAATTGGTAGTAGGCTTTCAAGCCTATACAGCTTGGAGTAAGACAACATGCATAAAGAGGATGATGTGGTCAAAATACTCATTTGCCTAATAATTCTGCACTCCCTGTATACCTATACAGCTAATATAAGTGCTGAATCACATATTAGTATTCCTGCCTTCAACTAAGCAAACTGTCACTTATAATAATTGTCACTACCCCCTGCTTTGGCTATTATACTATACATCTAATACTTGCCTACACTCCAACCTGTGAGCCAAAATATATTAGAGGGGTTGACTATATGTACTCGATCCACTACAAATGTGGTAATCTATTGCCATCAGCTAGAATTAAGTACATAGTTAAAGCTGTCACATCAGTACACATCATACAGACTCAAATGAAATTAAACACATAGTTGAAACATGCGGACCTGATAATATATCTTATGAGAACTATCTTCAAACCAAAGACCCTATCTGTTTAGTCATATTCAATACATGATATTTAATAACCTATTCCTCAAATTGACATACACATTATTGTTAGGAGCCCTAGGTAAAAATACCCCAATCAATGTCAGAAACTCAATACACAAAATGGCTCACTAGACATGTACCCATGTGTATTAAATACACACTACCCCTATCACCTAAACTAGACGAAAGGAGTCAGCGAGCATATATCTACTACAACCCTTACAGAAAGCACTGGTAGTCCAACTGGACATTGAGTCCCTTTGGATACATGGTATCCAAATTAAAAATCCACTGGGACTCCCGTTGTAGTAGACGTCTGCCCCTGTCACCACCCCTAGAGTTTGTGGTATATGGTCTATGATGATATACCGAAGGTCCGACGCAGCATGGCCACTGGTACAAAAATGGCGAGCCCCAAAGAAGATCTAGGATGTCTTCGTAAAAAAAGGCAAGTTTGATCCTAAAAGCACGAATGCAAGTATTGCGACTTACTCAAGAATGATTAGGGGGGGACATGATAAAGAACAGCATCTAGCTCTCAAAAGTCTACAGAACAACAAAGAGTTGGTGATACGGGAGGCGGACAAAGGAGGAGCCCTGGTCCTACAAGACTATCGTGATTATAAGCAAGAAATTGTTCAGCAGCTATCCGATAGTGATACATACATAGAGACGATTACCGGGCAATCCAACAGGATCTTTCAAGACTAGAATTGACAACTATCTTGAATGTCTATACCAACCAGTGCTTTCTGTATGGGTTGTAGTAGATATATGCTCGCTGACTCCTTTCGTCTAGTTTAGGTGATAGGGGTAGTGTGTATTTAATACACATGGGTAGTGAGCCATTTTGTGTATTGAGTTTCTGACATTGATTGGGGTATTTTTACCTAGGGCTCCTAACAATAATGTGTATGTCAATTTGAGGAATAGTTTATTAAATATCATGTATTGAATATGACTAAACAGATAGGGTCTTTGGTTTGAAGATAGTTCTCATAAGATGTATTATCAGGTCCGCATGTTTCAACTATGTGTTTAATTTCATTTGAGTCTGTATGATGTGTACTGATGTGACAGCTTTAACTATGTACTTAATTCTAGCTGATGGCAATAAATTACCACATTTGTAGTGGATCGAGTACATATAGTCAACCCCTCTAATGTATTTTGGCTCACAGGTTGGAGTGTAGGCAAGTATTAGATGTATAGTATAATAGCCAAAGCAGGGGGTAGTGACGATTATTATAAGTGACAGTTTGCTTAGTTGAAGGCAGGAATACTAATATGTGATTCAGCACTTATATTAGCTGTATAGGTATACATCGATTGCTGCACCATTGTATATGTATGTTATTTTGATGATATTCACTTTGCACTTTTTGCTTTGTAGTTTGTCCCCGTTGGCTCTCCCTAGTTCCGGGCGCGCATGCGCAGTTGCGATACACGGAAGCTGGGAGTCTGATGGCGGTATCTCACGGTGGGGGTAAGTAGGTATTTAAGGTGATGTGTTATTAATGCCTGTAAGTGGTCTGAGGACGGGGGAGACCCCGAAAACGTTTGCTATTAAACGGCTTGATTAACGGAGAGTGCCTTCTTTGATTTGGTGATATATATATATATATATATATATATATATATATATATATATATATATATATATATATATGTATATATATATATATATATATATACATACTTTATTGAACCCTTTACAGTCAAATACCTTAAAGGGTCAGTCTACACCAGAATATTTATTGTTTAAAAATATAGATATTGCCTTTATTACCCATTCCCCAGTTTTGCATAACAACAATGGTATATTAATATACTTTTTACCTCTGTGATCACCTTGTATCTAAGCATCTTCTGACAGCCCTCTGATCACATGACATTTTATTTCTTGTTTGCCACAAGCCACGGGCGTGATCACAATGTTATCTATATGGCTCACATGAACTAGCACTCCCCTGTTGTGAAAAGCAAATAAAAAAGCATGTGATAAGAGGCGGCCTTCAAGAAATTATCATATGAGCCTACCTAGGTTTAGCTTTCAACTAAGAATACCAAGAGAACAAAGCCCATTTGATAATAAAAGTAAATTGGAAAGTTGTTTAAAATTATATGCCCTATCTGAATCATAAAACTTTATTTTTGACTAGACTGTCCCTTTACACATGCAATATCATTTTTATTCATTTTTAATGAGTTTTAATGTGCTTTGAATAGAAATACCTGACATTCCTGTGTTATTCACTTAGAAACAACATTTATTTTTATGTTTAAATATATATATATATATATATATATATATATATATATATATATATATATATACAAAACACGGAAGGGAACTGCACTCTCATACCGGACCGGGTACACATCCCATGACCCTGCAACATGCTCAGCCCTGGGTGCCACTGGCACTCACAGGAAGCTGTGCTGTCCCCAGAGTCACAGGCAGTTAACCCCAGACAGGTCTGGGTGCAAGAACCATAGGGAAAATTACAAAACAAATAAATACAACACACAGAGAAAACCCAGCACTCACTTACAAGCTCTCAGCTAAGATTTAAAAGCAAAAATGGAACGGTTAGTTACCTCATCTGGCCAAATGGGACAAGCCCAGGTATCTCGTTAAGGTCCTTTCCAATACCTGGGACCCTAAAACAGCCACACAGTGCAAGCTCTCAAATCCAAACAAACTGGGAACAAGGGAAGGGTGCACAGGCATATGTAATCACCCTAGACATATACAAAACACGGAAGGGAACTGCACTCTCTTACCGGACCGGGTACACATCCCATGACCCTGCAACATGCTCAGCCCTGGGTGCCACTGGCACTCACAGGAAGCTGTGCTGTCCCCAGAGTCACAGGCAGTTAACCCCAGACAGGTCTGGGTGCAAGAACCATAGGGAAAATTACAAAACAAATTAATACAAGACACAGAGAAAACCCAGCACTCACTTACAAGCTCTCAGCTAAGATTTAAAAGCAAAAATGGAAAGGGTCATGGGATGTGTACCCGGTCCGGTATGAGAGTGCAGTTCCCTTCCGTGTTTTGTATATGTCTAGGGTGATTACATATGCCTGTGCACCCTTCCCTTGTTCCCAGTTTGTTTGGATTTGAGAGCTTGCATTGTGTGGCTGTTTTAGGGTCCCAGGTATTGGAAAGGACCTTGACGAGGTACCTGGGCTTGTCCCATTTGGCCAGATGCGGTAACTAACCATTCCATTTTTGCTTTTAAATCTTAGCTGAGAGCTTATAAGTGAGCACTGTGTTTTCTCTCTGTGTTTTATATATATATATATTTCTGTATATACAATATATATCTATATATACAGTATATCTGTATATATTCATATACTGTACATACATAGGTGTATATTTTACTAAAAAAAATAAAAAAATAAAAAAGAAGTGCCTTGTTCTTTCACACTCGAACAAACTTTTTACGTTTGACTTGCAATACGCATGGAAATGTGGCCATGATAATTTTTTACTTTGAGCTAAGTTTGACCTAAATTACAAGTTTTGCGGATTGTGCGGTACGGCTATATTGCTGAAAAATTTACCTTTGCGCGCGGAATATGCAGGTCTCCCGTATTACAAGTCGCTGTGGTACAGCTATACCGCAAGCGTTTTGCCTTTATTACAGGTTGTGTTATAGTCTATACTGCTTGTGTTATAGTCTATACTGCTGAGATCCGTTCCACTATCTGAGACCAGTAATTATGGATTTTGCAAAAAAAAAAATCTTTCACAAAAAGTACACTAACACCCATAAACTACCTATTAAGCCTTAAACCGCCATGCCACTGCATCGCAAATACTATATTACACCTATTAACCCATAACCCGCCACCCACCCACGCCAACACTAAATAAACCTATTAACACCTAAACCGGCGACCCCCTACATCGCCAACACTAAATAAACCTATTAACCCCTAAACCGGCGGCCCCCCACATCACTACTTCTAAACTACAACTATTAACCCCTAAACCACCGGCCCCCCACATAGATAATACTAAACATATTAACCCCTAAACCGCTGGTCCCCACATCGCATAACACTGAATTAATCTATTTACCCCTAAACCTAACATCCCCCTAACTTTAAATTAAATTTATAAAATAACTATCTTAAAATAAATAAAAACTTACCTGTAAAATAAAAAAACTAAGAATAAACTATAAATAAACCTAACATAACTATTTTAATAAAATAAAATAAATGAAAAATAAAAAAACCTAAATTACAAATGTAAGAAAATTTAACACTGCGAAAAAATTAAAAAAATCTAACATTACCAAAAAAAAAAAAATAATAAGAAAAATAATAAAACACTAACGCCTAGGTTTAGAGTTCTGCGGCCAAAGGGGTGCGTAGCTAATGCTGGCTTTTTTCTGGCCGTACCTTTTAAATACCGCTGGTATTGAGAGTTCACAGAATGGCTGCGTTAGGCTCCAAAAAAGGAGCGTAGAGCATCTTTAACGCAACTTCAACTCTCGATACCAGCGTTGCTTACTGACGCGGCCAGCTTCAAAAACGTGCTCGTGCACGATTCCCCCATAGAAAACAATGGGGCTGTTTGAGCTGAAAAAAATCCTAACACCTGCAAAAAAGCCGCGTTCAGCTCCTAACGCAGCCCCGTTGTTTGCTATGGGGAAACACTTCCTACGTCTGCACCTAACACTCTAACATGTACCCCGAGTCTAAACACCCCTAACCTTACACTTATAAACCCCTATTCTGCTGCCCCCGCTATCGCTGACCCCTGCATATTATTATTAACCCCTAATCTGCCTCTCCGTAAACCGCCGCTACTTACATTATCCCTATGTACCCCTAATCTGCTGCCCTTAACACCGCCGACCCCTATATTATATTTATTAACTCCTAATCTGCCCCCCACAACGTCGCCTCCACCTGCCTACACTTATTAACCCCTAATCTGCCGAGCGGACCACACCGCTATTATAATAAAGTTATTAACCCCTAATCCGCCTCACTAACCCTATAATAAATAGTATTAACCCCTAATCTGCCCTCCCTAACATCGCCGACACCTAACTTCAAACATTAACCCCTAATCTGCCGACTGGAGCTCACCGCTATTCTAATAAATGTATTAACCCCTAAAGCTAAGTCTAACCCTAACACTAACACCCCCCTAAGTTAAATATAATTTAAATCTAACGAAATAAATTAACTCTTATTAAATAAATTATTCCTATTTAAAGCTAAATACTTACCTGTAAAATAAATCCTAATATAGCTACAATATAAATTATAATTATATTATAGCTATTTTAGGATTTATATTTATTTTACAGATAACTTTGTATTTATTTTAACCAGGTACAATAGCTATTAAATAGTTAAGAACTATTTAATAGCTAAAATAGTTAAAATAATTAAATAATTTAGTTAAAATAATTAAATTACCTGTAAAATAAATCCTAACCTAAGTTACAATTAAACCTAACACTACACTATCGATAAATAAATTAAATAAACTACCTACAATTATCTACAATTAAACCTAACACTACACTATCAATAAATTATTTAAATAAAATACCTACAATTACCTACAATTAAACCTAACACTACACTATCAATACATTAATTAAATACAATATCTACAAATATTGTACTAAAGTACAAAAAATAAAAAAGAACTAAGTTACAAAAAATAAAAAAATATTTACAAACATCAGAAAAATATTACAACAATTTTAAACTAATTACACCTACTCTAAGCCCCCTAATAAAATAACAAAGACCTACAAAATAAAAAAATGCCCTACCCTATTCTAAATTACTAAAGTTCAAAGCTCTTTTACCTTACCAGCCCTGAACAGGGCCCTTTGAGGGGCATGCCCCAAAGAATTCAGCTCTTTTGCCTGTAAAAAAAACACATACAATACCCCCCCCCAACATTACAACCCACCACCCACATACCCCTAATCTAACCCAAACCCACCTTAAATAAACCTAACACTAAGCCCCTGAAGATCTTCCTACCTTATCTTCACCATACCAGGTTCACCGATCGGTTCTCGGAAGTGTTGATCCAAGCCCAAGCGGGGGGCTGAAGAGTGACGTCCATCCTCGGGCTGAAGTCTGGATCCAAGCGGCGGCTGAAGAAATCCATCATCGGGCTGAAGTCGGAAGTCCATCATCGGGATGAAGTCTTCTATCAAGCCGCATCTTCAATCTTCTTTCTTCTGTAGCGGAGCGGAGCCATCTTCTTCCAAGCCGACGCGGAACATCCTCTTCTAACGATGCCTACTCGCCGAATGACGGTTCCTTTAAATGACGTCATCCAAGATGGCGTCCCTCGAATTCCGATTGGCTGATAGGATTCTATAAGCCAATCGGAATTAAGGTAGGAATATTCTGATTGGCTGATGGAATCAGCCAATCAGAATCAAGTTCAATCCGATTGGCTGATCCAATCAGCCAATCAGATTGAGCTTGCATTCTATTGGCCGATCGGAACAGCCAATAGAATGCGAGCTCAATCTGATTGGCTGATTGGATCAGCCAATCGGATTGAACTTGATTCTGATTGGCTGATTCCATCAGCCAATCAGAATATTCCTACCTTAATTCCGATTGGCTGATAGAATCCTATCAGCCAATCGGAATTCAAGGGACACCATCTTGGATGACGTCATTTAAAGGAACCGTCATTCGGCGAGTAGGCGTCGTTAGAAGAGGATGTTCCGCGTCGGCTTGGAAGAAGATGGCTCCGCTCCACTCCAGAAGAAAGAAGATTGAAGATGCGGCTTGATAGAAGACTTCATCCTGATGATGGACTTCCGACTTCAGCCCGATGATGGATTTCTTCAGCCGCCGCTTGGATCCAGACTTCAGCCCGAGGATGGACGTTACTCTTCAGCCCCCCGCTTGGGCTTGGATCAACACTTCCGAGGACCGATCGGTGAACATGGTATGGTGAAGATAAGGTAGGAATATCTTCAGTGGCGGCGATGTGGGGGGGCCTCGGTTTAGGGGTACATAGGTAGTTTATGGGTGTTAGTGTACTTTAGAGCACAGTAGTTAAGAGCTTTATAAACCGGCGTTAGCCCAGAAAGCTCTTAACTACTGACTTTTTTCTGCGGCTGGAGTTTTGTCGTTAGATTTCTAACGCTCACTTCAGCCACGACTCTAAAAACCGGAGTTAGAAAGATCCCATTGAAAAGATAGGATACGCAATTGACGTAAGGGGATCTGCGGTATGGAAAAGTCGCGGCTGGAAAGTGAGCGTTAGACCCTTTCCTGACTGACTCCAAATACCGGCGGTAGCCTAAAACCAGCGTTAGCAGCCTCTAACGCTGGTTTTGACGGCTACCGCCAAACTCTAAATCTAGGCCTTAGATTACAAAAATAATAAACAAAATTATCCAAAATAATAAAAATTAAACCTAATCTAATAGCCCTATAAACACAAAAAAACACCCCAAAATAAAAACACCCCCTAACCTAACAATAAACTTTCAGTAGCCCTTAAAAGGGCCTTTTGTAGGGCATTGCCCTAAGTTAAACTGCTCTTTTACATTAAAAAATGTATATAGTCCCCACTAACAGTAAAACCCCTCACCCAACCCATCCCCCAAAATAAAAAACCCTCTAAAAAGTCTAAAAAAAACCCTAAGCTACCCATTGCTCCTAAAGGGGCATTTGTATGAGCATTGCCCTTAAAAAGGGCATTCAGCTCTTTTACTGCCCATTAAAATAAAAAAGCCCCAATCTAAAAAAAAATCCCACCCAAAAACCCCCCCAAAAAACCTAAGCCTAACCCCCAAATCCTCACCGTTCCTGAAGTCCAGCATAGAAGGTCTTCTTCCAGGCGGTAAAGGTCTTTTTCCAGGTGGCGACATCTTCATCCAGCGCTGGGACCTCTTCTATCTTCATCCAGAGCGGAGGTGACCGTGGAACAAGACCGGTGACCGCAGAGCCATCCAGCGTGGATCCTCTTTGTACAATTGTCGTTGCACACTGAGGATTAAATGCAAGGTACCCCTTTTATATTGGGGTACCGTTGCATTTTTCTATTGGCTGAAAAATTCAAATCAGCCAATAGGATGAGAGCTGCTTAAATTCTATTGGCTGATTTGAACAGCTAATAGGATTTAAGCCGCTGTCATCCTATTGGCTGTTAGGGGTTAGACTTAAGTTTTTTGGGGGTTTTTTTGGGTGATTTTTTTTTAGATTAGAGCTTTTTTATTTTAATGGTCAGTAAAAGAGATGACTACCCTTTTAAGGGCAATGCCCATACAAATGCCCCTTTAGGGGCAATGGGTAGCTTAGGTTTTTTTTATTTTGGGGGATTGGTTGGGTAGGGGGTTTTACTCTTAGGAGGGACTTTGTAATTTGTTAATGTAAAAACTGTTTAACTTAGGGCAAGGTCTTTTTTGTAATATTAGTGTCATGCCGCGCTGCTCAGGCTGTTGCCAGGGATGTGGCGGTTCCTGTGACCGTGCAGTGGTTCCTGTGAGCGTGCAGGGATGATTTCATCGTTGCATGTCTCTCCCCTTCTGAAGCCGGTCCGGATCTCCTGTGGCACGAATTCTGCGCCTATGTAAGTCTGTCACTTACTATCTTCACTGCCCAAGTATAGGTGTTGCTTTGTGTGCTTCCTGGGTGTTGTATTGCTTTATGCTGGACTGTTATATTGTTGCTGAACTCTGCTTGTCTGACCACTCTGTCTGCTTAGCCCCTGATCTGCTGGATTGCTATAATGTTGCTGAACTCCACTTGTCTGACCACTCTGCCCGCTTAACCCCCGAACTGCTGGATTGTTATACTGTTGCTGAACTCTGCCTGTCTGACCACTCTGTCTGCTTAACCCCTGAACTGTTGGATTGCTATACTGTTACTGAACTGTCTGTTCCTGGTCCTTCTATTGGTTTACCCCTGAACTGCTATACTGCTGGATTGTCTACCTGTAACTGCCATGGACTACCATGCCTATTGTGAGTACTGCTTACCTCATTTTACAAACTCTCTCTGCTCTGGGATATTTCCTATCATTCCCCTTGATGCCAGGATAAGAAAACTACTGGCCAAGTTTGGTCTGATAGAGGAATATCCCACGAGCATTACATTATACTTGGGCTATGGACCCAAATGAGGTAGTAAGAGCAGTCTCTCTTCAGGGACAGATGCTGGGAACCCATACCATGCACTTGCAGAATTTGGATTCTAGACTAAACTAGGGACTTTAAACAATATGCTTTCCTCACTGGTTGCAGAGAAGAACGCTTCTCCTGTTGTTACACAGTTGGTCCCTGCTGCTAGTGCTGCATCTCCTTTCCCTTCTTCTGGAAGTATACCCCAGATACCATTACCTGACAAGTATGATGGTTCTACCGACTGTAGGGGTTTTCTCAACCAGTGCAGGCGGCACTTTTGCAATGATCCTCACACCTTCCAGTCTCATCAGTCAAAAGTCACTTTTATCATTTCTTTATTGAAAGACAAGGTCCTAGGAATGCTCAACTCCTGAATGATGCTGTTGCCTTCATTTCTGCTTTATCTTCTGTGTTTGGGACCTCCGGCTGCGTTTCTGCTGCAGAGTACTCTCTCTTGGCTCTCCGCTAGAGCAATAGATCTGTGGCACAATATGCCATCAAGTTTTGCACCTTGACACTTGAAACCAGTTGGGATGACAATGCTCTTAAGGCGGCCTTTAGGAGAGGTTTGCATGAGCGCATGAAGCGCATCAAGGACAAGCTTACTTATCGTGATGTTCCTTCTTCCCTGGATGAATTCATAACACTTTGTATCAGTCTAGATTCTTGTCATCTCATCCTCCTACTCGTCCGGTCTCTAGACTATCCTCTTCCCCTTCAGCACCTCCAGTTAACCTCTGTAGAGGAAGCCATGGATCTCTCCTCCCTCAAGCACACAGAATTTGAAAGACAGAGAAGAAGGAGATTGAGACTGTTTCTGCCGGGAAAAGCCAATGCTTAGAGGATAAAACTGGGGTACCTCTAAGCGTGGGCTCTACTAAAATCCCCTCACTTCTCTCGGATCCTGGTATCTGTTACCCTTACCTTCCTTCAGAATTCTGTCCACGCTCAAGCCTTCATTTATTCAGGAGCAACTGGAAATTTTCTTGTTCACCGTTTTATGATTCAGGCAGGGTTGCCTCTTTTGCAGAAAAAACAATGTCTCAAAATAACTACTCTGGATGACACTCTCCTTGGATCAGGATTAATAAATTTTTAATCTGGACCCCTAACCATGACTGTGGGAGTCCATTATACCGAACATCCTTGGTCTTCCTTGGCTTTGTATACACAACTCGCAATTCGACTGGACTGAGGGACAGTTGGCCTCCTGGAGTACTTCCTGCTTCCACTCCTGCCTGGCTAATGTTACTCCTCTGTACCACATCCCCATAGCCAGTCTATTGACTCCTTCAAGTCTTCCCTCAGTATACGCAGATTTTACAGATGTGTTTGAAAAGAAAGAAACTGTTGTGCTGCCACCTCACTGTCCTTATGACTGCAAAATTGACCTCTTTCCTGGAGCACCACTTCCTAAAGGGAGGACTTATCCACTCTCCAAAGCTGAAACCAAGGCCATGGAAGACTATATTCAAGAGATCCTAGCTAAAGGTTTTATTCACCCTTCCTCTTCTCCTGCCGAGGCAGGCTTATTTTTCGTCAGTAAGAAGGATGGTGGACTCAGACCCTGTATTAACTACAGAGCCCTAAACAACATCACTATCAAGAATCGCTATCCTATTCCATTAATCACTGAACTTTATGATTTGCTCCAAAATGCTCGCTACTTCACTAAGTTGGATCTACGTGGGGCGTAGAATCTTATTTGTATATTCCCAGGGCATGAATGGAAGACTGCCTTCAACACGAGATCAGGGCATTACAAATACCTTGTAATGCCTTTTAAGCTGTGTAATGCCCCTGCAGTATTTAAAGCATTTGTCAACAATGTCTTCTGTGACCTCTTCAATCGCACTGTCATTGTCTACCTGGATGATATCCTTATTTTCTCCTCCACTCTTTGCCTCAGAGACAATTCTCTGGTAGCCAAACTGGAGAAATGTGAGTTCGATCAAGTTCAAATCCAGTTCCTTGGCTATGTCATCTTGAAGGAAGGTTTTGCCATGGATCCTTCTAATCTCACAGCAGTTCTGGAATAGCCTCAACCCACTTCACTAAAGGAACAGAGATTCTTGGGGTTCTCCAATTATTACCCCAAGTTTATAAATAACTTTTCCCAGATAGTTGCTCCACTCACTGAGTTGACTAAACGGACTAAAGGACTGCAAAATTGGCCTCCTGAAGCCATGGAAGCCTCCTCTCATCTGAAAAAGGTCTTTTGTTCTGCTCCTGTGCTCCGCCATCCTGATTCTGACCTGCAGTTCACTTTAGAGGTTGACACCTCCGAGATTGGAGCTAGAGCAGTCTTACCCCAAATGGATCCTTCAACCTCCAAGTTGCACCCTGTAGCCTTTTTCTCCAAACTCTTTACTCCAGCAGAGAGGAATTATGATGTGGGTAATCGTGAACTTTTAACCTTTAAGATTGCCTTGACTGAATGGCGTCATTAGCTAGAGGGTACTGCCAACCCCATTCAAGTTCTCACTGACCAAAAGAATCTGACATACCTAGAGACTGCTCATTAACTCAATCCCCGACAGGCCAGGTGGTTCTTGTTTTTTTCCCGTTTTAACTTTGTGGTCTCTTATCTTCCTGGGACCAAAAATAAAAAGGCTGACGCCCTTTCCCATCTGTTTCCTCTAGTGATTCCTCTGAAGCTCCTATTGAACACATCATACCCCCCTACTGTGTGGTTGCTCAACGTAACACCTCTCTTCTTCAGAGACTGCAATGTGCCCAGTCTAGAAAGCATCCTGAAGCCCCCGTGGCTCCCGATATCTTCTTTGTATCTCTGAAACTACGCACCTCTGTGCTATCCTGGGCTCATGATAGTAAACTTTTAGGACATCTTGGTTTGACAAGAACTTTTAAGCTTCTTTCCCAACATTTATGGTGGCTTATCATGAAATCTGATGCTCAGGACTATGTGAAAGCCTGCACGACTTGTGCTGCCAATAAGACTCCCTGATCCTTGCCTCCTGGCTTACTCCAACCATTTTCCATTCTCAAACAGCCTTGGACGCACATTACAGTGGATTTCATTGTGGACCTCCCTCATGCTGACCATCATACAGTTATCTGGGTTGTGGTGGATTGAGTTTCCAGATTGGCTCATTCCCACAATATTCACATTACCGTGAATATTGTTTCCGACAGAGGTCTACAATTCATCTCAACTTTTTGGAAAGCCTTTTGCAAATTGATTGGAACCACTGTTTCCTTGTCTTCTGGCTACCATCCTCAGACTAATGGGCTGACTGAGAGAGTGAATCAAGATCTCAAAGCCTATCTCAAAACTTTTGTTAATACTCTCCAAACCAACTGGTCTTAATTGTAATCCTTAGCTGAACTGGCAAAGAACACTCATTGGCACTCTTCTCTACGATGTTCTCCATTTCAAGCCACAGCAGGTTACCAACCTTGTATCTTTCCTCTTTCTGCTCAGTCCACAGGGGTTCCTGCTGCAGACTGACACGTTACTAACCTCACTACTCATTGGCAACGTATTTGCTCTCAGTTACATTCAGCTGTCTCCAGATACAAGAGGTTTGCTGATCATCACAGAGCTTCTGTTCGTGACTTTTCGGTAGGTGAACGTGTTTGGGTCTCTGTTCGACATATTCATCTATGTCAACCCAGTCTGGGGCCTAGGTTTATTGACCCTTACAAGGTCCTTAAAAGACTGTCTCCTGTTGCCTATACAGTGGCCTTGCCCAGAACCCTGCGCATAAACCCAGTCTTCCACATCTCACTACTCAAGCCCTACATCAGGAACAGATATACTCATCTTTGACCTCCTCTTCCACTCCTGATCCATGGTGACCCTGAGTATGAGGTTGCTAAGATCCTGGACTCCAGATACAGGTGCAGGCAACTATAGTACCTTGTGCATTGGAAGGGTTACTCTGTGGCAGATTGTTCCTGGGTTCCTGCCCATGATGTACATGCTCCATTATTGGTCTCCAGATTCCATGCTACTCATCTTTTGAAACTGACTCTGGATCACGGAGGGAACCCTTGAAGGGGGGGGCTATGTCACGCCGCACCGCTCTGGCTGTTGCCAGGGATGCAGCGGTTGTTGCTCTGTCTGTTGCCAGGGATGCAGCGGTTCCTGTGAGCGTGCAGCGGTTCCTGTGATTTAATTGCAGCACATCTCTCCCCTTCTGAAGCTGATCTCCTGTGGCGCGAATCCTGCGCCTATGTAAGTCTGTCACTTACTATCTTCACTGCCCAAGTATAGGTGTTTCTTAGTGTGCTCCTGGGTGTTGTATTGATTTATGTTGGACTGTTATATTGTTGCTGAACTCTGCTTGAATGACCACTCTGCCTGCTTAACGCCTGAACTGGTGGATTGCTATACTGTTGCTGAACTCTGCCTTCTATTGGTTTATCCCTGAACTGCTATACTGCTGGATTGTCTTCCTGTTGCAGCCAAGGACTACCCTGTCTATTGTGAATACGGCTTACCTCATTTTACAAACTCTCTCTGCTCTGGGATATTTCCTATCATTCCACTCGACGCCGGGATAAGAAGACTACCGGCCAAGTTTGGTCTTATAGAGGAATATCCCACAAGCATTACAGTTAGGTTTTTTTTGTTTGTTTTGTTTTTTGTAGTGTTAGCAATTTTTTATTTTGTAACTTATTTTTTTATTTTTCGGTAATTTTTTTGTTTTTTTAAATATAGGAATGTTAGGTTAATTTATAGTTTAATCTTAGTTTTTTTTTTTTTATTTCACAGGTAAGTTTTTATTTATTTTAAGATAGTTACATTGTAAATTTAATTTAAAGTATAGTTAGGTTTAGGGGTTAATAGTTTAATTTAGTGTGTTGCAATGTGGGGGGGGGGGCGGCGATTTAGGGGTTAATAACTTTATTATAGTAGTAGCAATGGTGGGGGCTGGTGGTTTACGGGTTAATAACTTTATTTTAGTAGTAGCAATGGGGAGGGGGGAGGTGGTTTAGGGATTAATAGGTTTATTTAGTGACGGCGATGTTGGGTCGGCAGTTTAGTGTTTTATCTTAGTTTATATAAGGAGATCAAGCACAGGTCTTCGTAACTGTAAACTGTATTCAGAAGCTACACACACACACACATAATGCAAGAGGTACTTCCTGACCATTGTGCACATAACAATAGTTTGATTTGGCTCATACCAACTGATAATCTCAATATCACAAATTTCCCTTTTTTTTTTTAAACTGTAGTCTGTGTCAAAGACCTTCAGTCCCATTTAACATTGTTCAATGAGATGATTAGGTTTTTATGTATCAACCTGACCTTGTTTGCATTGCATCACTGACAGGCAAAGTCAGTCGAGCTTTGCAAAGTTTCTCTGGCATCTTCATTCTCCAACTGCAATTGAGTGTTCAATGTATCCTCACAGGTTTTCTTCACTGTCGAAGTGTTGTGAACTGATGGAATAGCCATCAAAAGTCTACAATTCCTACGTAAACATTGCCCATCATTGGTTTGAACTACATACGATTTTGGAGAATTTTGCTGGATAACTGTCCCTTTAGTATTCCAGCTGTTTGAACCTTGTACTCGCACAGGAGTTTGTACCTGAAGATTCTCCAAAGGCTTTGCAGCTCGGTCATAGTATACATTCCTTTTTTCTCTGAGTTTTAATTTGGTTTCTATTACATGTTTTTGTGGGAACCTTTTCCCAGGTTTCAAAACTGGTACTTGTGTGACCAGCTGTCTGCCAAACAATAATTCTGCCAGTGACTTCCCACATTTTAAAGGAGTAGCTCTATAGCTAAGAAGAGCCAGACATGGATCCTCATCTGTTTCTGTTGCTTTACAAAGTATGATTTTCACTATCTTTACTCCAGCTTCTGCTAATTCATTTGCTTGTGGATATCCCGTGCTGGATGTTCGATGTTCAAATTCGTAGGTACTGGCAAAACCCCTAAACTCTCTACAATTGAATTGAGGACTATTATCTGATATTACTCTTGGAATGCCATGTCTCGCCAAAATTGGTTTTACTTTTTTGATCACTGTACTTGCTGACTCATCTTCCAAAAATGCTATCTCTGGCTAATTAGAGAAATAATCAATTACTAAGATATAATGCTAATTTTTGAAAACAAACAAGTCCATTCCTAACTTTTCTGAGGGTGCCAACGGGAAATTCGTATCCAGTATAGGCTCTTTAGGTAACTCCGGTTTGGATTTTTGGCAAGGTCGGCATTGAATGATCATTGTCTCAATGTTTTCATTCATGTTTGGCCAGTACAAAATGTCTCTAGCTCGTCTTTTTGTCGTTTCTATACCTGAATGACCTTCATGTAGTCTTTTCAGTATTTGACTTTGCAAACTCGCTGGTACAAAAATCTTTTGTCCTTTCAAAAGTACGCCTTTTATCAAAGAAAGTTCAGAAATGTATGGTCTATACAGTGATGATATTAGTGTCTTAGATTTGCAACTAGAAAGTGATTTTTCTTCACTTGACTTAGAAGAGCATCTGTTTCTGTAGCCTGTTCTATTGCTGCCCACATTGCATGACTAAACTGGGCTATCTTCAAGATCAGATTGACGTGAACAGTCTCCTCTTTCTGCAACTGCAAGTCCTCATTGTTAAATGGTAAGTAAACTTGTGACAAAGCATCCGCTACCACCAACTCCTTGACAGGAGATATCATTAGAAGTATTCAGAAAGTAGAAAACGCCACATTGGCAGCGAGTTGGCGAGAAAGCCATTTTAAATTGATAAATAGGAGTTATATTTCACCCGCCACTTTAAATAAATGGTTCCCTAATTCACAGCACAGCTGTGCGAGATGTACCAACACTAGTGCCGACATATTACATATGTTTTGGTCGTGCCCCAAAATGCAACAGTTCTAGGGCAAGATAAGCCATTGGTTAAGTAAAATATTACAGGTTCCATATTTTTTTTCTGGTCGACCCACATACTCGTAGGCATCTAAATGTGCGGTTTATTAACTGTACGATTTTAGGAGGCCGCTATGTGATTCTTAAAAATTGGAAAGACAAAAAGCCCCCATCAATCCATAATCTAATACATTTAATGATAAAGCAAGCTGTAATGGAACAATTTGACTGTACCGCAGGTTCTGAACAGCGTATAAAGAAATATTGTAACAAGTGGTATAGTTTCATAAAGACATATGATAAAAATACTCAAGCTCAGTTTTTAGCTCCATTCCTTACATGCAACTATGTGGATCGTCTATTGCAGAGGATTTCGAAATGAATAACTAAATATTACACCTAGATAGGGGAGGGCGAGAGATACCCCCCCTTTTTTATTTTTTTTTCTCCTTTAATTCATATGATTTGTTTTGTGTTATGTTTTAACTGCAAATACAAGCACGCCAAATTGTAATTATTAGTATGATTCTAGATACAACCCTGTGTAAGGACTAGTTCACTTGGATTAGGTGGCTAAAGCCTAATCGAATATAGGTTAAGTCTGGAAAATAGAGTTAGACTGGGGATGTAGATAAACTATATTGCTTTATTGTTTTTTGGGGAAAGTCTCTATGTGATGATATAATGGGCTTACTGAAGTATTATATTTAATTTTTATACAGAATTTTGTATGTATAATTAACGCTATTATTTAACATAGTAATTTGACGTGAGTAAGTAAATGGCAATACGGTTCAAAATATGTAAGCAAGAAGATAAATTACTAGTTGGCAATATGTTGAAAATAGGAAGACTTTTTTGTTAAGATATAAGGATTTGAATTTTTTGTTAATGTTAAAAACTGAAGACTCTGTACAATATATATTGCTTTCTTTGTTTTTAAAAAAAAAAAAACTCCTTGACAGGTATAAAGTCCAAGGTGAAGTCATACCTTTGAAGTCTCAGCAACAAACATTGAATTCTTGGAGGTGCATCTATCAAGCCCTTTTGGTAGATGTGAATCAAAGGTTTGTGATCAGTTTCTGCTGAAAATACTCTCCCATACAAATAAGCATGAAATTTGTGTTTCCTTTTCAATTTGTGCATATCATTTTTGCCCTAGATGCATAAGCCACAGGCATCCATCCCGAGCCTTGATTTTGAAATAGAACTGCTCCCAATCCATTATGTGAAGCATCAGTTGAAAACTTTGTTTTTTTGCTGTTGGATCAAAGAATTGCAGAGTTGGTGCAGTAGTAAGCATTTCCTTCAAAAATGTCTATTCTTTCTGGTGAGTCTCTGAAAATTCCCAGGCATAGTTTTTTCTGAGTAGTTGTCGCATTAGTACAGTTTTGTCTGGTAAATTAAGTATGAACTTGCCAAGGTAAGTCACCATTCCTAGTAAGCGTTGTATATCTTGCATATTTTATGCATGTGGCCTTTCTGTACTTGCTTTAATCTTTTTAATGTCTGGTAAACACCACCTCCAGTGAGTTGTTCTCCTAAATATTGAATTGAAGTTTTTCTGAATTGACACTTTGTCTTATTGAACTTCAAGTTATTCTCCTTAGCAACATCTAAGACCATCTTTAGTCTTTTATCATGTTCTTGCTTGGTTTTACCCCAGATAAGAATATCATCAATGAATATGGTTGTGCCTGGTATTCGTTCAAGAAGTTGCTGTATGGTACTATGAAACACTTCTGGTGCTGAACCCAAGCTGAAGGGCAGTCGTTTGTAACACTACCTCCCATAAGGAGTATTGAAAGTGCAGAGTTTCATGCTTTCCTCCTCCAGTGGAATCTGCCAAAATGCTGATGATGCATGGAGTTTACTGAATACAGTTGCTCCACTTAGCTCCCCAAGCAATTCTGGTTTTGTTGGTGTGTTCTCTTAAGATGCTTTAATTCAGTTCCTTGAGATCAATACAGATTCTGAGACCCCCCATCCGCTTTTTCCACTAACACCATAGAACGAACCCATTCAGTAGGTGTCTTGATTTTCTTTATAATACCTTTTTTCCTCCATCCTGGCAAGTTCCCTTTTAAGACGATCCCTTAGAGCAACTGGAACATTTCGCATGGCATGCACTACTGGATGAGAACCTTCTTTTAGTTGCATTTTGTGTTGCATTGGAAGACATCCTATTCCTTCAAATACTTCAGCATAGTCTGTTAATAAATGTTCTATGTCCTCTTCTTTATTAGTTTTATCAAACGCATTGACCCTTTTAATCAGTCCTAAAGTTTCATACATTTGAGGACCCAGTAGAGCTGGTTTGTTTCCTGGAACTACCAGAATGTTAATTTTATACGTTTAAATTCCATATTCCAGGAACACACTGCACTTGTCAAGCACTGGGATAAAATCCCCATTATATGTCTTTAGTTAAACTGAGCTTTTCAGAAGTTCTGGTTTGTTCTTTAGTTGGTAAAACTTGCTCTCAGGCATCAAATTAGCTTGTGCACCTGTATCTACTTTGTAAGCAATATTAGTGCCATTTGTAATAGCTTCAATGACCCACTCCTTATCTGTAGCTTTGGTTAAGTCAAGTATTCCAATAAAGAATTCTCCTGATTCCTCACTTTCTGACTGGCCAACAATGTGAACCATTTTTTTAGCTTTACACATCCTTTGAAAGTGATTCATTTTTCCACATTTTTTGCAGATTTGCCAAAAGGCCTACATTGTCTTATACGATGCTGCTTTCCACATTTGGTGTATAGCCAGTCTGATGCAGGCTGTGAATTTTCTGTTTGTGTGATAAAACTTTTTCCTTTCATTTTATTTTCATAATGGGGATTTAATTTGTCCCACTGTAACTGCCATTGCTGGTGTTGCTGCTGTACTTTGGCAGAGTGTGCATACTCCTGTGCTGCCTCTGAACTTTGACAAACTTCTACTGCCTTTACCAGTGATAAACATTTATCTCTGAGCAAGCGTTCTTTAACCCTTATATTTCTGCAGCCCATGACTAGCTGGTCTCTGATTAATGAGTTACACATTGCTCCATAATTACATGATCTACTCTTCAGTTTTAAGTCAGTTACATACTCCTCAGTAGTCTCTGTTTCATTCTGCATTCTACATCTGAAAAGATACCTTTCATATGTTTCATTGCATCTGGGTACACAGTACTTTTCAAATTTGTCTAGAACAACCTGATAAACATCCCTTTCTTCATCTGTAAATGTGAAGGTGTTGTATACATCTATATACATCTGCTGATCCTGCTACAGTCAGAAAAAGTGCAATCTTTTGTTCATCATCTTGCTTCTGAGCTCCTATAGCATCAATAGTCTGTCTACGCGTTTCAGCGCTCTCCTTGTCTTTATAAAGGCGTAGGAGAGCGCTGAAACGTGTAGACAGACTATTGAGTGTGGATTTTCTAAGCAGCATAAGAACCAAGCAAGCCAGGATTACAAGGAGACACACTCCCCCCACAATCAGGTTACCTGATTGGCCTCCAACGGAACACGTGGAACATACGACGTCAGGCCGCCGGGAACTTTAAACGGAGAGACGCTGATCCTCCATTAAGGTATAACAGTAGCGAGCTGCTTCCCAAGACCCCTACACAACGAGGTAAGACACGATCAGAAGTCCGGCTAGGGGGAGTGCAACACTAGCATAACATTGCTCAATTTGGAGACACGAAAGAAATCCAAAGTACTCAGTTGTGGCCACAACTTTTTTATACACCTCTTTGCAACATTGTATACACAATCGATAAGTTCAATTCGAGACACACAGGGAGTGCACTCCGGAGTTTTTGATACTACTTCAAAAAGCCTTACCTAAGTAGCCTTTTTTAGAACAACATGTTTTTATATGTATGCATATGCAATTAGTGGTTAATGATACCATTTTGATTTTATTTTGTGCAACATTTTTATCTGTGTAACATTGTATTTATTATGTGAATTGTCATATAAATATATTTGAGTATACATAAGTTTAGCGTCATCCCTATATATTACGAAGGAGTGTAAATATATTTTTTTCTGATACAGGAACTCATAGGTACACCATGGTACCAGGTTGTTAAAGGTATATAACGATAGCACAAATATAGCACTGGTGTTAAGGTACAAACAGTACCAGGTTGCCAAAGGTATAAAACTAGCACAATACATATAGCACTGGGGTTACCACTATGATACACTAAGGAGTTTTTATAACATTTTTTTGATAAATTTCAGATACAGGAAATTTAAAGGTACAACATAGTACCAGGTTCTTAAAGGTATACACATAGAACAAAATACATTCCACTATCACGAAGACACATGACAGGTTGATAAAACACAGGAGTATTTTGTGAATAATACACACAATTAATTAGATAATATATACAATTATCACTAACATCTAGTCCTACTCACAGCTAATACTACTAGCGCTCCCCACCCCCACCACGTACACAGCGTTATTTACGCACCCAGTTTAGCGCACAACTTTTAATTTTGGTGTAAGTGCACAATAGAAAATAAAATTTAGCGCACCAAAAAAGTTCTGTGCACTCTTATCCCTCTCTGGCATGTAAGGAAGTGTCAGGGTTGCTTACCCTACCTTGTTTCACTTGGAGTGCAGGTTTCTGGTTTCACTTGCAGTGTTTTGACACTGTGAGTTCCTCCCACTCACCCTCTTATGGACAAACTTGTTAATCACTGCTGGCAACTTCTGGCAATTTCCTGTCTCTCAGGGATGATGTAACACCAGTTTACTATACTATATAACCATCACTTTGTCTCCTCCCTTGCGTGAGTCCAGATCTACTAAGTGCACTCTTGTATTTTGTTCCTGTTCTCCGTGTATGACTTTGGCTTTGACTGACTGTTTTCCTGGTTCCTGGCACTGGCTATGGTTCCTGTAGTTCCTGTTCTCTGACCTGGCTCGGCTGACTACCCACTTTGGCATCTATCTGTTGGCTTGGTACTGATTTCATCCTCGAAATCCCTATTGCTGTTAATTGTTATTTTAAGTAAACTTTATTTATTTTCTAACCTGCACTTTCTGATTCCATTTCTTTGTTTACTGACAGGAATATACCAGTCGGCCACCCCGTGTTACACCCACCACATGATATGAAAGTGAAAGGCATGTCAGCTTCCCTACCTGCCAAGCCTCTTCTATTAAGCACTTTCACTTGTAAATTTTAATGATACATTGAGTGAGTATGGGAGGGGGTTTAGTGGCAGGTGGGGAATAAAACTGGGGAATTATTATAATTATTAATATTAACAAACGCCAGATTTAGAGTTCTGCGTTAGCCGTCCAAACCAGCGTTAGGGGGTCCTAACGCTGTTTTTTACCGCCCGCTGGTATTTAGAGTCAGTCAGGAAAGGGTCTAACGCTCACTTTCCAGCCTCGACTTTTCCATACCGCAGATCCCCCTACGTCAATTGCGTATCCTATCTTTTCAATGGGATCTTTCTAACGCCGGTATTTAGAGTCTTGGCTGAAGTGAGCGTTAGAAATCTAACGACAGGACTCCAGCAGCAGAAAAAAGCCAGGAGTTAAGAAGAGCTTTCTGGGCTAACGCCGGTTCATACAGCTCTTAACTAGTGTGCTCTAAAGTACACTAACACCCATAAACTACCTATGTACCCCTAATCTGCCCCTATTAAATTTTTTTAACCCCTAATCTGCCGACCGCACACCGCCGCAACCTACATTATCCCTATGTACCCCTAATCTGCTGCCCCTAACATCGCCAATCAGATTCAAGTTCAATCGGATTGGCTGATCCAATCAGCCAATCAGATTGAGCTCGCATTCTATTAGCTGATCGGAACAGCCAATAGAATGCAAGCTCAATCTGATTGGCTGATTGGATCAGCCAATTGGATTGAACTTGAATCTGATTGGCTGATTCAATCAGCCAATCAGATTTTTCCTACCTTAATTCCGATTGGCTGATAGAATCCTATCAGCCAATCGGAATTCGAGGGACGCCATCTTGGATGACGCCCTTTAAAGGAACCTTCATTCGGACTTAGGACGTCGTTAGAAGAGGATGGATACGCGTCGGCTGCTTCAAGATGGTCCCGCTCCGCGCCGGATGGAAGAAGATAGCAGATGCCGCCTGGATGAAGATGTCTACCGGTCCGGATGCCCTCTTCTTGCCGGATAGGATGAAGACTTCGGACCCTCTTCTGGACGGATCGGTGATACCCGGCATGGTGAAGATAAGGTAGGAAGATCTTCAGGGGCTTAGTGTTAGGTTTTTTAAGGGGTGTTTGGGTTAGATTAGGGGTATGTGGGTGGTGGGTTGTAATTTTGGGGGGTATTGTATGTTTATTTAAATGCAAAAGAGCTGTTTTCTTTGGGGCATGCCCCGCAAAAGGCCCTTTTAAGGGCTGGTAAGGTAAAAAAGCTTTACAATTTTTATTTTAGAAAAGGGTAGGGCATTTTTTTATTTTGGGGGGCTTTGTTATTTTTTTAGGGGGCTTAGAGTAGGTGTAATTAGTTTAAAATTCTTGTAATCTTTTTTTATTTTTTGTAATTTAGTGGGTTTTTTTGTAATTTAGTGTTTGTTTTTTTTGCAATTTAGTTTAGTTGATTTAATTGTAGATAATTGTAGATAGTTTATTTAATTAATTTATTGATAGTGTAGTATTAGGTTTAATTGTAACTTAGGTTAGGATTTATTTTACAGGTCATTTTGTAATTATTTTAACTAGGTAACTATTAAATAGTTATTAACTATTTAATAGCTATTGTACCTGGTTAAAATAAATACAAAGTTGCCTGTAAAATAAATATAAATCCTAAAATAGCTACAATATAATTATTATTTATATTGTAGCTATATTAGGGTTTATTTTACAGGTAAGTATTTAGCTTTAAATAGGAATAATTTATTTAATAAGAATTATTTTATTTCGTTAGAATAAAAATTATATTTAACTTAGGGGGGTGTTAGGGTTAGGGTAAGACTTAGCTTCAGGGGTTAATACATTTATTATAGTAGCGGTGAGGTCCAATCGGCAGATTAGGGGTTAATAATTGTAAGTATGTGGCGGCGACGTTGGGGGTGGCAGATTAGGGGTTAATAAATATAATATAGGGGTCGGCGGTGTTAGGGGCAGCAGATTAGGGGTACATAGTGATAGCGTAGGTTGCGGCGGTGTAAGGAGCGGCAGATTAGGGGTTAAAAATAATATGCAGGGGTCAGCAATAGCGGGGTCGGCAGATTAGGGGTTAATAAGTGTAAGGTTAGGGGTGTTTAGACTCGGGGTACATGTTAGGGTGTTAGGTGCAGACTTAGGAAGTGTTTCCCCATAGGAAACAATGGGGCTGCGTTAGGAGCTGAACGCTGCTTTTTTGCAGGTGTTAGGTTTTTTTTCAGCTCAAACTGCCCCATTGTTTCCTATGGGGGAATCGTGCACGAGCACGTTTTTTAAGCTGGCCGCGTCCATAAGCACCGCTGGTATTTAGAGTTGAAGTGGCGGTAAATTATGCTCTACTCTCCCTTTTTGGAGCCTAACGCAGCCCTTCTGAGAACTCTAAATACCAGCGTTGTTTAAAAGGTGCGGGGGGAAAAAAGCATGCGTAGCTAATGCACCCCTTTGGCCGCAGAACTCTAAATCTAGCCAAAAGTAACTTATGTAAGAGGAGGAAGACCTTGGTCCAAATAGCTTACAGTGTAGACCTATTTAAGTATAACCACACTTTGTTCTATTATCCATAATTTCAGGACCTCCATTTCTATCCTACCTCATTTCTTCATCTCTTTCCATATCTAATGATATGTAATGAGTCATCTTTCCAGTATCATCTTATGAGCATAGGCACAAAATCTGATTCCATCAATAATTATGTTTTTGTATTTTTTATTTTCCACTGGCAATGGGTTAACTGTGAAAGGGGACATATCCCTGTTGTAAAGAGAAAATGATGAGGGAAATTTATCACTGAACTCTTTACAGACATTCCGCATTCTATATTAATGTAATCTGGAACCTTTCTATACACACTCTGCCTTATTGTGGGATTTCACCATAATCCCACTGGATTTAAAAAAACTAAAAAAAAAAATAGAAGGGAAATAAAGTGACTGTGTCTATAGTATTGGTGCTCCATATCATTTGTGTTTTTGTGATCTACTTGTCTGTCCCAATCTGAAACAATATACACTATATGGTCAAAAGTATGTGGACACCTAACTATTACACTCATATGAGTTTGTTGGACATCCCATTCCAAAACCATGGTCATTAATATGGAGTTGACCCCCCACCCCTTTGCAAGATTTTAGAGTGTGTCTGTGGGAATTTGTGCACATTCAGCCAAAAAAGCATGAACGAGGTCAGGCACTGATGCTAGACGAGAAGGTCTCGCTTGCAAGCTGTGTTTCAATTCATACCAAAGTTGTTAATTGGAGTATCTCACTTTGTGCACAGGGACACAGATATGCTGGAACAGGAAAGGGCCTCTCAAAACTGTTGCAATTGGATGATCCCAATTGTATAAAATGTCTTTTTATCATGTAGCATTAAGTGACTTCACTGGAACTAAGGGGCCTAGCCCAAACCATGAAAAATAGCCCAAGACCATTATCCCTCCTCAACCAAACTTTATAGTAGGCACTATGCATTCTGGTAGGTAGCATTCTCCTGGCATCCACCACAAGACGATTCTTTCATCAGACTGCCAGATAGTGAAGCGTGATTCATCACTCCACAGAACACGTTTCCACTGTGGGTGTATGTTTTGCACCACTCCAGCCGAAGCTTGGCATAGCATAAGTTGATGTGAGGCTTGTGTACAGTTGCTCAGCCATGTAAACCAATTTCTAATGCCTAGATTTAGAGTTCTGCATTAGCCGCCCAAACCAGCGTTAGGGGGACCTAACGCTGGCTTTGGCCGCCCGCTGGTATTTAGAGTGAGTCAGGAAAGGGTCTAACGCTCACTTTCCAGCCGCGACTTTTCATACCACAGATCCCCCTACGCCAATTGCGTATCCTATCTTTTCAAAGGGATCTTTCTAATGCTGGTATTTAGAGTCTTGGCTGAAGTGAGCGTTAGAAATCTAACGACAAGACTCCAGCCGCAGAAAAAAGCCAGGAGTTAAGAGCTTTCTGGGCTAACGCCGGTTCATAAAGCTCTTAACTACTGTGCTCTTAAGTACACTAACACCCATAAACTACCTATGCACCCCTAAACCGAGGTCCCCCCACATCGCCGCCACTCTATTCAATTTTTTTAACCCCTAATCTGCCGACCGCACACCGCCGCAACCTACATTATCCCTATGTACCCCTAATCTGCTGCCCCTAACATCGCCGACCCCTACATAATATTTATTACCCCCAATCTGCCCCCCCCCAACGTCGCCGCTACCTACCTACAATTATTAACCCCTAATCTGCCGACCGGACCTCACCGCTACTATAATAAATGTATTAACCCCTAATCCGCCTCACTCCCGCCTCGCAAACCCTATAATAAATATAATAAATTGGCTGATCGGAACAGCCAATAGAATGCGAGCTCAATATGATTGGCTGATTGGATCAGCCAATCCGATTGAACTTGAATCTGATTGGCTGATTCAATCAGCCAATCAGATTTTCCTACCTTAATTCCGATTGGCTGATAGAATCCTATCAGCCAATCGGAATTCGAGGGACGCCATCTTGGATGACGTCCCTTAAAGGAACCTTCATTCGTCGGGAGTCGCCGGAAGAAGAGGATGGATTTGCGTCAGCTGCTTCAAGATGGTCCCGCTCCGTGCCGGATGGAAGAAGATAGAAGATGCCGCTTGGATGAAGATGTTTGCCGGTCCGGATCTCCTCTTCTTGCCGGATAGGATGAAGACTTCTGAGTCTCTTCTGGACCTCTTCTTGCCGGATAGGAAGAAGACTTTGGACCCTCTTCTGGGCGGATCGGTGATACCCGGCGTGGTGAAGACAAGATAGGAAGATCTTCAGGGGCTTAGTGTAAGGTTTTTAAAGGGGGGTTTGGGTTAGATTAGGGGTATGTGGGTGGTGGGTTGTAATGTTGGGGGGGGTATTGTATGTTTATTTAAATGCAAAAGAGCTGTTTTCTTTGGGGCATGCCCCGCAAAAGGCCCTTTTAAGGGCTGGTAAGGTAAAAGAGTTGTTAAATTTTTATTTTAGAATAGGGTAGGGCATTTTTTTATTTTGGGGGGCTTTGTTATTTTTTTAGGGGGCTTAGAGTTGGTGTAATTAGTTTAAAATTCTTGTAATCTTTTTTATTTTTTGTAATTTAGTGGGGGTTTTTTGTAATTTAGTGTTTGTTTGTTTTTGTAATTTAGTTTAGTTGATTTAATTGTAGATAATTGTAGATAGTTTATTTAATTTATTTATTGATAGTGTAGTGTTAGGTTTAATTGTAACTTAGGTTAGGATTTATTTTACAGGTAATTTTGTAATTATTTTAACTAGGTAACTATTAAATAGTTATTAACTATTTAATAGCTATTGTACCTGGTTAAAATAAATACAAAGTTGCCTGTAAAATAAATATTAATCCTAAAATAGCTACAATATAATTATTATTTATATTGTAGCTATATTAGGGTTTATTTTACAGGTAAGTATTTAGATTTAAATAGGAATAATTTATTTAAAAATATTTATTTTATTTCGTTAGAATAAAATTAAATTTAACTTAGGGGGGTGTTAGGGTTAGAGTTTGACTTAGCTTTAGGGGTTAATACATTTATTAGAGTAGCGGTGAGGTACGGTCGGCAGATTAGGAGTTAAAAATTGTAGGTGGCGACGACGTTGGGAGCGGCAGATTAGGGGTTAATAAATATAATATAGGGGTCGGCGGTGTTAGGGGCAGCAGATTAGGGGTACATAGGGATAACGTAGGTTGCGGCGGTGTACGGAGCGGAAGATTAGGGGTTAATAATAAAATGCAGGGGTCAGGGATAGCGGGGGCGGCAGATTAGGGGTTAATAAGTGTAAGGTTAGGGGTGTTTAGACTCGGGGTACATGTTAGGGTGTTAGGTGCAGACTTAGGAAGTGTTTCCCCATAGGAAACAATGGGGCTGCATTAGGAGCTGAACGCTGCTTTTTTGCAGGTGTTAGGTTTTTTCAGCTCAAACTGCCCCATTGTTTCCTATGGGGGAATCGTGCACGAGCACGTTTTTGAAGCTGGCCGCGTCCGTAAGCACCACTGGTATTTAGAGTTGCAGTGGCGGTAAATTATGCTCTACGCTCCCTTTTTGGAGCCTAACGCAGCCCTTCTGAGAACTCTAAATACCAGCTGTATTTAAAAGTTGCGGGGGGAAAAAAGCATGCGTAGCTAACGCACCCCTTTGGCCGCAGAACTCTAAATCTAGCGGTTAATTTCTTAAAGCTCCCAATTTACAGTTCTTGTGCTGATCTTGTTTCCAATGGCAATTTGGAACTATGTAGTGAATGATGCAACAGATGATAGGTAATTTTTATGTACTTCATGCTTAAGCTCTTGTGGCGAGGCTGTAGTTGCTCCTAGATGTTTCATAATAGTTAAATATTCAGGTAATTTCAACTAATAAAAAATATTTCTTAAAAGGATGCAAAATAAATACACCTCCCACCTCACTCATACCTCAGTTTAACATATATCCAAGTTAATGAAGTGTATAAGAAGTAAAAGCTCAAAAAGAGAAACAGGATAAATAATGTGGTTTATACAAAAGAATAATAACCCCCCAAAAATGGATTGGTCCCGTGGACTCTCGCCACCATGAAATAAATTAATTTATCATGTAATTTCTTACATAAATTATGTTTTCTTTCATATAGGTGGCGAGAGTCCATGAGCTAGTTACTGATGGGATATAATACCCCAGATGTGGAAGTCCACGAGTAACTATAGAGGGAGGGATAAAATAAAAACAGCTATTTCTGCTGATAAATTAAATCCCCCCAAAAATTAAGTTTTCTTAAAAAATTCAAAAAACTTAAATCATAGGCACTAGAATCAAACTGAGACAACTGCCTGAAGCACCTTTCTACCAAAAGCTGCTTCTGAAGAAGCAAAAACATCAAAATGGTAAAATTTAGTAAATGTATGCTAAGAAGACCAAGTGGCTGCTTTGCAGATTTGATCAACTAAAGCTTCTTTCTTGAAAGCCCAAGATGAGCTGTTATTCTCTGAGGTGGAAACTGCCCCATCTCCAAATAAGCTTTGTGAATCTGAAATTTCAACCAAGATGCCAGAGAAATGGCAGAGGCTTTCTGACCTTTTTCTGGAACCAGTAAAAATAACAAATAGAATAGAAGTCTTTCTGAAGTCTTTAGTAGCCTCAACATAATATTTCAAAGCTCTTACCACATCCTAAGAATGTAAAGATCTTTCAAGAGTATTTTTAGGATTAGGACACAAGGAGGGAACAATAATTTCCCTATTAATTTTGTTAGAATTCACAACTTTAGGCAAAAACAGCTTTATTTTAATGGGAAATCAGATAAGGAGACTCACAAGAGAGATCAGACAATTCAGAAACTCTTCTAACAGAAGAGATGGCCAAGAGAAATAACACTTTCCAAAAAAAGTAGTTTTTTAAAAAAATATTTATTTATATCCAACAAAGTGTACAATCAAAATGAATTCAACCTCTTTGTGCCACGCAGGGCCAGGTAAAACATATTGTAGAACAAGACAAAACAATTTAGAACAGCAGATTCACTTTCTCTTAGCAAATAAATGATCCCCTTATATAAAGTTTGTACACTTAACTGGGGTTTTTCTATTTTAATTACACAAAGAAAACAAATAAACACTCAAGTAAACAAAGACACACAAAGAAAAGGAAGAAGAAGAGAAAAAAAATTGGGGGAGGGAGGAAGGGAGGGGAAAAGGAGGAAGACCCTCTCCTCCTCCCCCCCACGACAGACCACCCAACAAATAACCATTCCAGGGGGGCTTCCCTACTCCACTCCCCTGCTTAATCCCTACCAAGCACCCAGGAGCACCAGTTCCGAATTCCTAAATGGAAATATAAGGTCGTGCATTTCTGTATCTGGTAGAGACTCAATAAAGACTGACCGTTTACCAAAGAATCGTCTGATGTCTAAGTCATTGTCTAAATTAGTGTCCCTTTATTCTAAGAGACATTGTTTTTTCAGACAGTTCTTTATCTCTGGGATAGATGGTATTGCACTCGTCTTCAATTTTTTGAAGATAAGGTATCTGGTTGCCAGGCTAGAAAGAAATATCAATTTATCATTTGGGTTGTGTTCCCTGAGGCCAAAAACGATCTGTGGCTGTGTGAGACCCGGATGGGAGATTTTGAGAGTTTTATTGATCCAAAACTCTAATTTACACCAGAGATGCCTTATTCTAGGGCCAAAAAAAGTAGTTTAATGTGTGTTTGCTCTTGTTACAAGGCCAAATGAAAAAACAGGTAAGAATTTAGTTTGTATATACAAAAATGTACCTAAATAAAGCCTAATGGATACTTCTATTATACTGAATAAAAATGTGATTATCAACATTCCATGAGACTAACATAATACGTAGCATCCTAATTTATAAATAAATTACTAGTTTAAAAAAAAAAAACCTGTATGTTTTACAGACTCTACCAACCTTGACAAATAAAATCGCTAAAAAAGAGCACTGAATCACTGACTCAAGGCATGTATACAAACAATATATAACAACTTTCCATTAAAATTGCCCAATCCATAGCTGAGAGTGTCTTATATAATAAAAATATATACTTACCGTGTAAGACACCCATCTACATATAGCAGACAGCAAAACCAGTACTGAAACATATCAGCAGAGGTAATGGTACAAGAGTATATTGTTGATCTATAAAGGGAGGCAGCAGATGATTCTTGAATCCCTCCAACTGATTTACAGAGAACCTTATGAAAAGCTTGCCCATAGGCGAAAACATGGTATCATCAGGCAATACCCCCTTCACACCCCTCAGACAAACACTGCACTTAGAGAGGAACTGGGCTTCAATATGCTTAGAACTTACACTGAAGAAATTAAGCACATCTTGCTTCACCACCTCCTAAGGAGGCAACGTTTTTAAAACTGAGGTATGAGTGAGGTGGGAGGTGTATTTATAAGCATTTGAGGTTTGGGAAACTTTGCCCCCTCCTGGTAGGAATGTATATCCCATCAGTAACTAGCACATGGACTCTCGCCATCTATATGATAGAAATAGAGTATTTTATATTTATTCTACAATGTCCCTTTATTTTTAGTGGCATATAAATATTGTATATGAAATGGAAACAAATTGACCAATGTTAATTATTTTAATGCTACCAGGGATAGTGGGGTTTATACAGAAAATATCTCCTTTTTTAAGAAAATAATATAAATTGCTCCTATTTTCTGTCATTAAATAGTCAGTAACACAGAGCTAGATTGCACAAAACCTCATAGTAAACTCATTTAGAAGAAAAATGACTTGTCATCTTATACAAAGTACAGGTAGTACTTGTGGCATTTTCAGTGTCAATGTAGGTGAAAATTTCATAAGCCGAAAAGAACTGAACTGTTACTATAGTAACACCAAACCTCTCTTCTAACTACAATATATACACTATAGACAACACTCCTAACTATATATTGTATTGAATGTAGTGTTTTATGCTGGGATATTAATAGTCATAAAGTGGTCTCATGTACACTATAAACCATCTTAAACCAGTTTAGACTCTTGGGACCGATTTATCAAATGTTTGTCCAACATGATCCGCTCAGCTGATCATGTCCGACAGACATCGCTGAATTTAACATTGCACAAGCAGTTCTGGACAAATGCTTGTGCAATGCCTCCCCCGGCAGACTAGTTAAGGAGCAGCAGTCTTAACGGAAACAGGGGCATCAGAGGCCGTTCAGCCCTTGATAAAACGGCCCCTTGGTATAGATTATGATGTCTGGAACAAGGAGCTCTGCTAAGCTGTCCTCCATTTCTGATTGCAAAATAAACATTTAAATGCAAATAAAATATTGAAGGAACAAATTGCTGCTACAATTGTCTTTCTAGCTGTTTTGTTAAAAAAAAAAAAAGCATAAGAAGCTGAGCAGGCAGAAGATTGAGACTTTTGCTTCTAAACTGACCACCATCCTTTTTGAAAAGTATAAAACTCACTGGTATCATGAGAACCCAATAAAGGGAAAATCTTTTACGTGCATAAGGGTTAATCAGCACCAAGCTATAAAGTCTATGCTGGAACAAGATCATGTGCTGAGAATGATGTGCACTATAACGACCTTGGATTGCCCAAGGAAATGACTATCTGGGTAGACCCATTTGAAGTATGCTACAGATATGGTGAGAAAAACAACTATTTCACCATAGCAAACTTTGGGCTAGATTACGAGTGGTGCACTAAATATTGCACGCAAGCAATAAGGGTTTTATCACGGCTCTTTGCGTGTGTCGGAAGTAGTGTGCGTATTGCAAGTGGAATTCAATTGCATTAGCTCGAGATCAATTGAATTGAATGCACGTCGGTATAGCACAACCTCAGTGCTCTGGTTAATTGTTACGGTCGACTAAAAGGTTAACATTGAGTGGACTACTAACTTTTTCCCTCTGGGCTAGTAGATTTTAACCTCTGACTAGTAAACCATAGTAATATTTTTCCACCTGTGTGTATATATGTATGTATGTATGTATATATATATATATATATATATACATATATATTTTTAAAGCCCTTCCCAGTCAAACATGCATTTATACATATGTATATAATTATATAGATTTATATGTATAGATATATATTATACAAAAAAAAATAGTGTATATATATATATATATATATATATATATATATATATATATAAATATATATTTAAAAATAAATGTGATCAACCCCTATGTGTTTAACCCCTGCAAAGAGTTTAAACACATTGTTAAAGGGAATTTGTACTCTGACATTTCCTCCTATTTATGGCCAAGTTTACAAGTGGAACGGTATTTAATGCTCCCTACACTATTTAATGCTCGTGCACTAACTACACGAGCGCACGCATTACAAGTTGAAAGTAAAATTTTATCGCTTATGCGATAACCCGGCACACGTAAAAAGCAGGAGCTAGAATATTGCGCCTGCGTTAACGTATTCCCCCATAGAAGTCAATGGAGCAAAAAAAATCCTACTCGCACACAAACACGATTGCATATTCTCAAGAGCGCTAACCCCGACATGAAAATATGAATATTTCACATTCCAATATTCTACACATAGAAGAATATGTTCTATTAATTTATAAATACATAGTTCTAGATTTATCTGATTTTTTTTTTTGTGGTACAATATATATCTATACCATATATATATATATATATATATATATATATATATATATATATATATATATATATATATATATATATATATATATATATATATATATATATATATATATATATATATATATATATATATATATATACTAGTCCTAAAGCCTGTATACACAGGCCATTTTTTGCAGTACAGCGGTCCCACCTCTTGCTCTCTCTCTCTATCCCCCCTCTCTTTTGCTCTCTCTTTCTCCCCTCTCTTTTGCTCTCTCTTTCTCCCCTCTCTTTTGCTCTCTTTCTCCCCCTCTCTTTTACTCTCTCTCTCCCCCCTCTCTTTTGCTCTCTCTCTCCCCCCTCTCTTTTGCTCTCTCTCTCCCCCTCTCTTTTGCTCTCTCTCTCTCTCCCCTCTCTTTTGCTCTCTCTCTCTCCCCCCTCTCCTTTGCTCTCTCTCTCCCCCATCTCTTTTGCTCTCTCTCCCCCCTCTCTTTTGCTCTCTCTCCCCCTCTCTTTTGCTCTCTCTCCCCCTCTTTTGCTGTCTCTCTCCCTCTCTTTTACTCTCTCTCTCCCTCTCTTTTGCTCTCTCTCTTCCCCCCTCTTGTTTGCTCTCTCCCCTCTTGTTTGCTCTCTCTCTCCTCTTGTTTGCTCTCTCTCTCCTCTCTTTTGCTCTCTTTCCCTCTCTTTTGCTCTCTCTCCCCCTCACTTTTGTGCTCTCTCCCCCTCTATTTTGTGCTCTCTCCCCCTCTCTTTTGTGCTCTCTCCCCCTCTCTTTTGTGCTCTCTGCCCCCCTCTATTTTGTGCTCTCTCCTCCCTCTCTTTTGTGCTCTCTCCCCCCTCTCTTTTGTGCTCTCTCCCCCTCTCTTTTGTGCTCTCTCCCCCTCTCTTTTGTGCTCTCACCCTCCTCTCTTTTGTGCTCTTTCCCCCCTCTCTTTTGTGCTCTCTCCCCCCTCTCTTTTGTGCTCTCTCCCCCTCTCTTTTGTGCTCTCTCCCCCCTCTCTTTTGTGCTCTATCCCCCTCTCTTTTGTGCTCTCTCCTCCTCTCTTTTGTGCACTTCCCCCCTCTCTTTTTTGCACTCTCTTCCTCTCTTTATCCCCCCTCTTCTGCTCTCTATATCCCCCCTCTCTTTAGAGCTCTCTGTCTCTCTGTAGTCGTCCCTGGCATCTGGCCCAACCCGGCCCCGGCTGCGTCACGCCCGACCCCGCCCACGTCATGCCCGGCCCTGCCCACGTCGCACCCGCCTGGCCACGCCCACTCCACCACACGCCACCAGGTGCCAGGTCAGATGGAAGGCCAGGTGTGTTTGTCCTCGCGTGCAGTCTCTACTGCGCATGACAGCTTCGGACAAACACACTTGGCCTTTTATTATATAGGATATATAATTATATATAGGTATAGATATATACATATATATATATATATATACTTATAAATACTTCTACGTGCAGAACATTGGAATGTGAAATATTTACAGTAAATATACAGTATAATACCTTATAAAATATGAATATTGCAGTACATTCTCCCTTTAAAGGGACATTAAACACATACGGCTAGATTACAAGTCTTGCGTTATTAGTAAAAAAGCAGCGTTAATCCTCATAACACTGCTTTTTTACTACCGCTGGTATTACGAGTCTTGCAGATTTAGGGTCACTGCACACTTTTTTGGCCTTACCGCAAATCAACTTACGCAAATTACGTATAGTCTTTTTTCTATGGGACTTCCATAGCGCTGGTATTATGAGCTTGTCCTGGGAGGCCAAAAAGTGAGCGGTACACCCTATCCCGTCAAGGTTTGTACCGCATTCTAAAGTCAGTAGTTATGAGTTTTACACTACAAAGCTGTAGCATAAAACTCATAACTAAAGTGCTAAAAACACATAACACACATAAACTACCTATTAACCCCTTAAACCGAGGCCCTCCCGCATTGCAAATACTAAAATAAAATGATTAACCCCTAATCTGCCGCTTCGGACATCGACGACCACTATAATAAACATATTAACCCCTAAACCGCCGCACTCCCGCCTCGCAAACACTAGTTAAATATTATTAACCCCTAATCTGCCTCCACTAACATCGCCGCCACCTACATACAATTATTAACCCCTAATCTTCCACCCCCAACGTCGCCGCCACTATACTAAAGTTATTAACCTCTAAGTCTAACCCTAACACCCCCTAACTTAAATATAATTTAAATAAATCTAAATAAAACTTACTATTAATAACTAAACAATTCTTATTTAAAACTAAATACTTACCTATAAAATAAAGCCTAAGCTAGCTACAATATAACTAATAGTTACATTGTAGCTATTTTAGGATTTATTTTTATTTTACAGGCAAGTTTGTATTTATTTTAACAAGGTAGAATAGTTACTAAATAGTTATTAACTATTTACTAACTACCTAGCTAAAATATATACAAATTTACCTGTAAAATAAAACCTAACCTAAATTACACTAACACCTAACACTACACTACAATTAAATAAATTACCTAAATTAAATACAATTAAATAAATTAAATACAATTACCTAAATTACAAAAATAACCACTAAATTACAGAAAATAAAAACAAATTACAAGATATTTAAACTAATTACACCTAATCTAATAGCCCTATCAAAATAAAAAAGCCCCCCCCCCCCCAAAATAAAGAAACCCTAGCCTAAACTAAACTACCAATGGCCCTCAAAAGGGCCTTTTGCGGGGCATTGCCCCAAAGAAATCAACTCTTTTACCTGAAAAAAAAACCAATCCCCCAAATAAAACCCTAACTAAAAAAACCTAAGCTCCCCATTGCTCTGAAAAGGGCATTTGGATGGGCTTTGCCCTTAAAAGGGCATCTAGCTCTGTTGCGGCCCAAAGCCCTAACCTAAAAATAAAACCCACCCAATAAACCCTTAAAAAGGCCTAGCACTAACCCCTGAAGATCCACTTACAGTTTTGAAGATCCAAAATCCATCCTCAATGAAGCCGGGAGAAGTCCTCATCGAAGAGGCAAGAAGTCCTCAATGAAGCCGGGAGAAGTCTTCATCCAAGCTGGGAGAAGTGGTCCTCCAGATGGGCAGAAGTCTTCACCCAGACGGCATCTTCTATCTTCATCCATGCGGCACGGAGCGGGTCCATCTTCAAGACATCCGACGCGGAGCATCCTCTTCTTTCTGACGACTAACGATGAATGAAGTTTCCTCTAAATGAAGTCATCCAAGATGGCGTCCCTTAGATTCCGATTGGCTGATAGAATTATATCAGCCAATCGGAATTAAGGTTGAAAAATCCTATTGGCTGATGCAATCAGCCAATAGGATTGAACTTCAATCCTATTGGCTGATCCAATCAGCCAATAGGATTGAGCTTGCATTCTATTGGCTGTTCCAATCAGCCAATACAATGCAAGCTCAATACTATTGGCTGATTGCAACCTTAATTCCGATTGGCTGATATAATTTTTATCAGCCAATTGGAATTATATCTAACAAAACTGTATACACTATGACACAGAACCAGACATCTGCCCTATCTTAACGCCTATAAAGTCGTCTCTATTACCTAACTCTCCTAAGCGAATCCTGAAAGTTCCTTTGTTAAGATAGGATCTTTAACCATGCATATACAAAGGGAAGGGAAGAGAGAGAAAAAAAAAAAATCACTCCGTACCGTCCCCCTCCGCCCCCCCCCTCTCCCAACTACGACTCCAGAGTCAACACCCCATGCACTAGGGAACATACCGGCCAATACTTGCAATTGCACGTATGCAGTATCCCTAAGTGGTTTAACCAACATAATTTGTGTCTCTAGTGGGAATGTTAGAATAAATCTTTTCCATTGTTTGAAAAACTCAGCTAACCGTCTATCTGTCGGATTTTGTAAATTTATCTGATCATGCATAAGTTGCATGGTCAGAACATTCTTAAGCTCTTTCAAATTCAGCACACTTTTAGATTTCCAAGCTCTCAATACCATAGTACGTCCCAACAATATGACCAAGTTAATTAATTTGACATTCTTAGGGGTTACTTGAGATTGCACCAAAAAAAATACATCTATCGCTTGTATATAATAATCTAACCTAAGAGTTGATCGCATCCAATATGCTACTTTCAACCAAAATTGGCTGATTTTTGGGCAGGCCCAAAAACAATGCATAAGATCTGCTTTGACAGCAGAACATTTAGGACATAGACTCAATACCTTATACCAGCTCTACAACCTGGCAGGAGTCAAATAAGACATAAGAGATATCTTGACCTGCGATTCTCTCCATGATGTCAAAACCCAGCTTTTATCCATAATTTTAAATGTATTTATTATAATTTGATCATTTACTTCAGGCAAAATTTTTATCCATTTTGCTACAATATGTTCCTTTTGCTCAATAGAGGGTTTCAGGTTAAGGTGTACATAAAACGGAGCTATCGAGTATAGGCCCGTTTGAAAGTTATTAATTTGTGATTGAAACAAAAGAGTCCACTCCCTTCCATACTTTTGCCTGAGCTCAAGTATGAAATGCCTTAACTGCAAATATGCATAAAACTCTTTATTCGAAAGACCAAATTGATGTCTTAATTCGGCAAAAGATAGAAATGAGGAGTCTGGTTTTACCATTTGCACAACAAATATCAGTCCTTTTAGGAACCATGATCTGAAGATTTCTGTTGACAATCCCAGGACGAAATTTGGATTCCCTGTAATAGGTAAATATTTAGATACAAACGGAGAACAACCTAAGAGCACACAGAATCTTTGCCACGCGGCAATAATGTTTCTAAATGTTATAAGCGCAAAAAGCGCAGAGGGAAAAGCAGTCATTGGACAATGTAGGATAGCATCCAAACGAAACGGTTTCACTAAGGCAGTTTCCCAAGGAACTGCTGCAACCTGGTCTTGTTCGGTTAACCAGTCAACTGCAACCTTGACGCAAGCTGCTAAACTATAATGTTGTAGATTCGGAAGGGACAAACCGGCCGCGTCTTTATTACACATGAGCCGCGTAGCCGAGATGCAAGTTATAGCTCCTTTAAAAAGAAAATTTGAGCATACCTTATTGTAACTATTTATATCCGTCTTCTTAATAGGGATCGGAATATTTTGCATAAGATAGAATACTTTATGGAACAAGATGGTTTTTATAAGGGTAACTCTCGCTGATAAGGAAATGGGCAGATTTTTCCATCCCTCCATCCTTTCCCTGCATTCCCGAAAAAACTTACTAAAATTAAGTTTGTACCACTCCTCCGGATTTGTTCTTAATTTGAAGCCAAGGTACGTAATTTGAGACGATTCTGAAAACAGGTGTTTGATGTCTTGTTTTTCCTTATTGATCCATAGCAACTCGGACTTAGCGAAATTAATTTTATATCCCGAAATTGAACTGAAAAGTTCGGTTGATTCTAATAACAGGGAAAGACTTTGAGCGATGTTGCTCAGACACAAAATTATGTCATCTGCATACATTAATAATACAAGTTTCTGATCTCCAATACGGATCCCGTCTAATTGCTGATAAACAGCAACAGCAAGAATTTCCAAAGGGATCTTTGGGGTCTTAATCTTATCCCAGAATTGCTTCTGTCTTCCTATATCATATACCTCAGCTTTATATAATTCACTAAAATACTGATGAAAGGTTTTAATGATATCTGAGTTACTTGTGAATCTATCTGTCTTAGTTCTAATAGCCCTCACTGCGTTACGATTGGTTGCTTTGGTTACCTTTGCCAAGAATTTGACAGATCTCCCGGCAAAACCACCATATAGGGCCTTTTGCCTTTGCAGTTCTAAAGCTGTTTTTTGATGGATAAAAATATCTTGCGCTGTTTTGGCATCTATATACTTAAGCTACTTCTCATTAGAATGCTCACACAGGTAAGCCGCAAACGCATTTTTCACCCGATTATTTGCTTGAGTCTCTTGTTGTTTCATTTTCTTATTACGCTTGCATAGATAAGCCTTAATCTTGCCTCTAATTACGGCTTTAGCCGCTTCCCAATATACCTCCGGTTTCTCTTTATAAGATCTATTGAAGGACTCATATTCTTGCCATTGATTAATCAACCAATTCTGAAATTTACTGTCATTCACTAAATATTTGGGGGGGAAAATGGTTTGATTGGGGGCTATTCGCCTGTGCGGTGCATTAAGTAGTAATGTGATTACTGCATGATCTGAGATTGTTATATCTCTGATGTCCGCTTTCCAATCTAAACCTGTCATATTATCTGAGACCAGAAAAAAATCTATCCTTGATAAAGAATGATATCCTTTGGATAAATATGTAAAGGATCTTAAGTCTGGGTTTTCAGCACGCCAGATATCTATTAGCCCCAATTGAGAGCAAAATTTCTGAAGTATACAAGTCTTCCTGTCCCGTGGGAAGATATATGCTTTATTATCTCTGTCTAGTATAGGATCTGCTACAAGATTAAAATCCCCTGCAACTATCAGCTGTTGTCCTATAAATTTATGTAACTGTAATAACATCTTATCCCAAAAAACTTTATCTACTTTATTTGGCCCATAAATATTACACAATACATACCGAATTTTATTAATACTGACTTCTACAATTAGAAAACGCCCCTCCTGATCTCTTATAATAGATTCTGTTTTGTATTCTAAATTTTTATTAAAAAGGATGGCAACGCCTCTTTTACATGATTTAAATGGGGCCGCGATAACCTCTCCTACCCAATTAGTCTGAAGCTTCAACGATTCTGTTTCTTTTAGGTGTGTCTCTTGGAGGAAAGCTATATTTGGTTTAAGTTTAGCCAAATGTTTGATTATCGCTTTCCTTTTTATTGGAGAGTTTATGCCCCCTACATTCCAAGACACTAACTTAAAAGTATCTAGCATAGACCCTGAAGGAAAGATTTAATTAGTCGCCCCATTCTACATATAACAATTATGAAAGCACAAAGGTGCACCAGTATAAAGAGGGCAGTCACGGGAGAGGGAGAGGCGGGAGAAAAAAAAAAAAGGACATAGTAAGAACTTACAGTTAAAACCTAAACAATAAACACCATTCTATACATTATTGATTGACATAATAATAACGTTCCCGTTACTTATAATACCTGCTCACTGAATATCCATTTTTTTACATAGAGACAAAGCTTCCTCACTATTATTCGTTACATAGGAGGTTCCTGCCTTATTAATTATACGTTTGGCGGGGTATACCAATCTAACGTTACATTCAGCTTTCGAAAATTTATCAAAAAAAGGGGCCATTTCCTTTCTCTTAGCCCTAGTTTCGGCAGAGAAGTCTTGGAATAACCAAATTCTGTGAGAATTAATATTAAGAGCATTAAGTTTTCTATAATGAGTCAAAAATAATATCTTGTCCTGGTAATTGACAAACTTAAAAATAATAGGCCTTGGTTTGGAAATTGCACTATTTTCTCTGAGAGGCCCAATTCTGTGGGCTCTCTCAATCAAGAACGGTGTAGGAGGAGGAGGAAGCAAGAGTGCCTGAGGGAGAGTGACCAAGACAAATTGTAATAGATCTTGATATTCAAGCGATTCGGGTAAGCCAATCACTCTCAAATTATTTCTCCTCGACCTATCCTCTAGGTCCTCTACCTGGCTCTGTAATTGTGCAATGGTCTTATCCTGAGTATTTATTGTAGGGACAATAGAGTTTACTCTATCCTCCAAATCCGACACCCTTGTCTCCACCTCCTCCAGTCTGGCAGTATATTGCCTAATCTCCTCTGTAAGATTAGTTATCTCGACTTTGATTTCCTGTTTAACTGCTTCTAAGTGAGGGGCCATCATTTTGGCCATCTCTGCTGCTTCTTGGGATGTATCCTGGGGCATCTCTATGTGTTTAGTATTACCTCTCTTGTCCTTTTGCTTGGGCGGCATTATAGGTGAGGAACCCTTCTGGTGGGAGATGTATCTCTCCATTCACCACAGTGCAATGTGAATTTATCTACAGATAATAAAAAATCACTAATATGTGTCTGTGTATCTTACTCACTGTCAGCCCCGCGGGCTGGCTGACAGAGTGTTGTATAAAAAGAAAAACAAAAAGAAAAAAAACGGTGTGTGATATATATCTATAAAAAGTGAATAATTAAAAAAAAACAAAAAAAACGTGGAGAGGGGAAAAAAAAAAAAAAAGTGATATGACACCTACAATGCTATGCGGTAAAGATTTTTAAAGATAGGAGCTCACGAAATGCCCCTTACAATTTTTAGATATTTTGGGATCAGTCTAAAAAAAATCTTTAAAGAAAATCAGGGATGTGAAATCTGCATTTAACTACTGGATGTATTATCTTAATATTCAATGACACTGCTAGTTCCAAGCTTAGGGGCAGCAGTTACTTTACCCCTACCTAGATCTGAATTGTATTGAATATATACACTTCTATTTGTAGAGCGCCACCAAATTCCGCAGCGCTAATGCTTTTTAATGCCGGGAAGAGTGATATAGTAATTTTAAAATGTTCTCTATGAAAAGTTAATGTTTTTATTATTATTATTATGAATTATTCAAGTGTTTAATTCCGTCACTGCATTAGGATGTTCAGTGCCATCCTAACTTCGCTGGACTTTAATGCCGTAAGGATGGCAAGGAACATCCTACCTTATATGGAGTCCTGCAGCCTCCCCTTTTGATGAAAGCAGGAATCAGACTGGGATGCGTGCCTAGCATCATAGGCAGTCCCCCCATGATCCGATCCTGGCCTTGAAATCACGCGATACCATTGACGATCACGTGATTTTCTTTTTTGAGCAAATGTTTACAACAGAACTTTGTTCCGATGTTAAACATTTGCTCCCAGCATGAAGTGGTTAATACGGATAGTTTGCTCAGAATGGAGCCATCTTAGTAAATAATTGTAGAAATAGAAAAAAAAATGTCAGTGCCCAGTTAACTTTTTGAGAGTTTTAGTTCATTCAGTGATTCATTTCTGATTATATTTCATAAAGGGGATCTTTAATATGGTGTGAACTTTGTTTAAGCTAAATTCTATAACAAATAGACACAAATAAATGAATAAATGTCCGATTCTGTATGAAAAACAATAACACACTTGCTAATGCACACGTTCTGGCTATGTGACACATGATTGTCACATGGTCACCCAGTGGTTAGCATACATCACATGGTATCCTGGGACCAGTGACAACAGCTGCAGACACTCCCTGATACACAGTGTATTTGCTGCAGTTGCAGCTTCCAAACTGCCTGTGTTTCCTCCTGTCTCAGTGTAATCTCCTCCTCTCCCACATCTCTGTACTTGTTAATAGTGTTTCCTCCTCCCCTATCAGCACTACAGCCTTTCCCCACCCTTGTGCTCAGTGTGAGAGCTGGCTGCTTACTAATTATGTTCCCTCTTCATTACTGTCCTCTGCAAGTTGCCCCCTGAAACTTAAAGGGAAAGTACACTCTAAAAAATGTTTATATCAATGTTTTTTCAATGACCTGTTATACCAGCTGCAGAGTATAAAATGTATGAGAATTTGCATTTTCAGCTTTATTTGTGTATATGAAGTAGCTGGTTTTGTGCTTTTAAGCCAGAGCCTATTACAATGGGTTGAGCTTGCAGGTAATGTCAGATCTCATTATGTTATCACTTTGTGTACACACATTTGATTCATTATCTTATATTTGTCTGTAAACCAAAGATCAATACTTAGAGAGAACAATGGAAAATGAACATTTTGTTACTTAAAGTGAATGTCAATTTAACATGACATCCGTACGGCATTGCATAGACTTGTAAAAATTAGCATCAGTTTAATTCATGAATTTTTTTAAATCGATTTATTTTCTTAAATTTTTACCTTGTTACTGCACCGATAAGCGCAGCTCTCCCATCCGCCATACTGTCTAATTGATTGACAGATGACAATTCTTCAAAAAACTAATCCTTGTTTCCCCCCGGGTCTTGATGTTTATGCAAAGGGCTGAAGGCCCCAGGGGAAACAAGGATTAGTTGTTTGAAGAATTGTCATCTGTCAATCAATTAGATAGTATGGTGGGCAGGAGAGCTGCGCATATCGGCAGGACAGTAACAAGGTAAAAATTTAAGAAAATACATTTATTTAAAAATAATGCATTAATTAAACTGATGCTAAAGTCTATACCATGCTGTAAGGATGTCATGTTAACTTGACATTCACTTTAACTAACCTGCACCCCACTGAGAGTGCAATTTCTTCTGCTGGCTGTGTTTACTTAGGATATTCAATAGCATAGACTCCAGTATACAAACTTTTACTATAGGTGGGGATACCACAGACTGCTATTTCAAATGCTAAAATAGGGGTAAATGAGCTACTTGTAAACATTTAAATCAATTCAGCAGGTAAAGTGGATCATTGGGAACAATTTAAAGGGGAGAACATTTTTGGGTGAACTGTCCCTTTAAGAACTGAGTGCTAATGTAAGAGAGGGGCACAAGGCAAATTACTCTTTCCAGCACTCAGCCAAGTCCTGCACTGTTATAATCACACATGGAACATAGCATTTATGTTTTATATTAAAGAAGAGACTGAGGCATTTCATTTGTTTGATCAAGTAGGATGTGCTAAAGGTGTTAACTCGTCTTTAAAAAATATATATATAAAATAAAGTCTACGACACGTGTATGTTGTGTAAACTTTATGCTCTTAGTTCATTACTATATATATTTTATCAAATTTCTTAAAAAATATTATGCCCATCAATATAGTTTATTATGCCCATTAATAAAAGATTTGTAAATATGCTTCAGTTTAACTTTATTTTAACTTTCAACAAAGGACACCAAGATTACAAATTAATGGCTAGATTACGAGTTTTGCAGTACGGCTATTACCGCTGAAAAATTGGCCATTGCGCTGGAATAGCCGGGGATGCATATTACGAGTCACGGTGGTATAGCTATACCACAAGCATTTTAGCCTTTAACGCAACGTCCATTCCGCACAAAAAATTACAAAAATTACGTTTGAGTGCAGGATTTTCCATATCGCTGTATTACAGGTTGTGCAGTCCGGCTAAAATGCTTGCATTACAGCCTATACCGACACGATCCATTCCACAATCTGAGATCAGTAGTTATGGATTTAGCGAAACAAAAATGTTTCACAAAATTCATAACTAAACTGTTACAAAGTACACTAACACCCATAAACTACCTATTAACCCCTAAAGCACCACCCTTCTGCATCCCAAACACTATATTAAACGTATTAACCCCTAATCAGCTGCACACCCACATCGCGACTATTAAATAAATATATTAACCCCTAATCTGCCGCCCCCTGACATCGCTGACACTAAAAAACCTATTCACCTCTAAACAGCCGGCCCCCCACATCACCAACACTATAATAAATTATTAACCCCTAAACCACCATCCCCCCACATCGTAAATAATAAACTAAACCTCTTCACCCCTAAACCGCCAGTCCCCCACATTGCAAAACACTAAATTAAACTATTAACCCCTAAACCTAACACCCCCCCTAATTTTAAATTAAAATTACAATATAACTATCTTTAAAAAAATAAAAACTTACCTGTGAAATAAAAAAAAACTAATATTAAACTATAAATTAACCTATTGTAATAAAATAAAAAACTACCAATTAATAAAACATAATTTATGTAAGAACTTACCTGATAAATTCATTTCTTTCATATTGGCAAGAATCCATGAGCTAGTGACGTATGTGATATATAATCCTACCAGGAAGGGCAAAGTTTCCCAAACTTAGAGAGGGAGGGATAAAAATAAAGACACTAGAGAGGGAGGAATAAAAATAAAAACAGCAATTTTAATAACTCGGAAACTCTTCTAGCAGAAGAGATAGCCAAAACTAACAACACTTCCAAGAAAGTAGTTTAATAGCCAAAGAATGCATAAGCTCAAAAGAAGGAGCCTGTAAAGCTTTCAAAACCAAATTAAGACTTCAAGGAGGAGAGATTGATTTAATCGCGGGCTTGATACAGACCAAAGCCAGCACAAAACAGTGAATATCAGGAAGTTTAGCAATCTTTCTGTAACATAAAACAGAAAGAGCAGAGATTTGTCCCTTCAAGAAACTTGCTGACAAACCTTTATCCAAACCATCCTGAAGAAACTGTAAAATTCTAGGAATTCTAAAAGAATGCCAGGAGAATTTATGAGAAGAACACCATGAAATATAAGCCTTCCAAACTCGATAATAAATCTTCCTAGAAACATATTTACGAGCCTGTAACATAGTATCAATCACTGAGTCAGAGAAACCTCTATGACTAAGCACTAGGCGTTTAATTTTCATACCTTCAAATTTAATAATTTGAGATCCTGATGGAAAAACTGGCCTTGTGACAGAAGGTCTGGTCTTAATGGAAGTGGCCAAGGTTGGCAACTGGACATCCGGACAAGATCCGCATACCAAAACCTGTGAGGCCCTGCTGGTGCTACCAGAAACACAAACGATTGTTCCATGATGATCTTGGAGATCACTCTTGGAAGAAGAACTATAGGCGGAAAGATATAAGCAGGTTGGTAAACCCAAGGAACTGTTAATGCATCCACCGACTCCGCCTGAGGATCCCTGGATCTGGACAGGTACCTGGGAAGTTTCTTGTTTAGATGGGAGGCCATCAGATCTATTTCTGTAAGACCCCACATCTGAACAATCTAAAAAAACACATCTGGATGGAGAGACCACTCCCCCGGATGTAAAGTCTAAAGGCTGAGATAATCTGCTTCCCAGTTGTCTACACCTGGGATATGTACCTCAGAAATTAGACAAGAGCTGGATTCCGCCCAAGAAAGTATCCAAGATACTTCTTCCATAGCTAGGGGACTGTGAGTCCCTCCCTGATGATTGACATATGCCACAGTTGTGATATTGTCTGTTTGAAAACAAATGAATGGTTCTCTCTTCAACAGAGGCCAAACCTGAAGAGTCTTGAAAATAGCACGGAATTCTAAAATATTGTATGGTAATCTCGCCTCTTTAGATTTCCAAACCCCTTGTGCTGTCAGAGATCCCCAGACAGCTCCCCAACCTGAAAGACTTGCATCTGTTGTGATTACAGTCCCGGTTGGACAAACAAAAGAGGCCTCTTGAACTAAACGATGGTGATCTAACCACCAAGTCAGATGCAAGTAAGAGTAAGGATATTAATTGTGATATCCTTTTATAATCCCTGCACCATTGATTCAGCATACAAAGCTGAAGAGGTCTCATATGAAAACGAGCAAAGGGGATCGCGTCCGATGCTGCAGTCATGAGACCTAAAACTTCCATGCACATAGCCACTGAAGGGAATGATTGAGACTGAAGGTTTCGACAAGCTGAAACCAATTTTATTTGTCTCTTGTCTATTAGAGACAGAGTCATGGACACTGAATCTATTTGGAAACCTAAAACAGTGACCCTTGTCTGAGGAATCAAGGAAATTTTTGGTAAATTGATCCTCCAACCATATCTTTGAAGAAACAACACTAGTTGATTTGTGTGAGATTCGGCAGAATGTAAAGACTGAGCTAGTACCAAGATATCGTCCAAATAAGGAAACACCGCAATACCCTGTTCTCTGATTACAGAGAGTAGGGCACCGAGAACCTTTGAAAAAAATATTGGAGCTGTCGCTAGGCCAAATGGAAGTGCAACAAATTGGTAATGCTTGTCTAGAATAGAGAATCTCAGAAATCAATAGTGGTCTGGATGAATCAGAATATGAAGATATGCATCCTATAAGTCTATCGTGGACATATAATGACCTTTCTGAACAAAAGGCAGAATAGTCCTTATAGTCACCATTTTGAAAGTTGGCACTCTTACAAAACGATTCAAAATTTTCAGATCCAGAACTGGCCTGAATGAATTCTTCTTTCTTTGGGGACAATGAAAATATTTGAATAAAACCCCAGACCCTTTTCCTGAAACGATACTGGTATGATTACCCCCTTGAAAAGCTCTAGATATGAAACACACCTTCAGAAAAGCCTGAGCCTTCACTGGATTTGCCTGAACGTGAGAAAGAAAAAATCTTCTTACAGGAGGTCCTTACTCTGAATCCTATTCGATACCCTTGAGAGACAATACTCTGAATCCACTGAATTTGAACAGAATCTGCCCAAATGTCTTGGAAAAATTTTAATCTGCCCCCACCCAGCTGAACTGGAATGAGGTCCGCATTCATGCAGACTTGGGGGCTGGCTTTGGTTTCTTAAAAGGCTTGGAATTATTCCAACTTGAAGAAGGTTTCCAATTGGAACCCAATTCTTTGCGGGAAGGATTGGCTTTCTGTTCCTTATTCTGTCGAACAGAACAAAAACGTAAGAAGGTTTAGATTTACCCTTAGATCTTTTATCCTGAGGCAAAAAAAAACCTTCCCCCCAGTGATAGTTGAAATTATAGAATCCAACTGAGAACCAAATAAATTGTTACCTTGGAAAGAAAGAGATAGTAATCACTAGACTTAGATACCATGTCAGCATTCCAATATTTGAGCTCTTCTAGCTAAAATAGCTTAAAGACATAGAATTTAACATCATTTTTGATTATATAAAAAAATAGCATAACAGATAAAATGATTAGCATGTTGAAGCAAGTGAACAATGCTTGACAAATCAGAATCTGTTTCCTATTGTGCTAAACTTTCCAACCAAAAAGTTGATGCAGCTGCAACATCAGCCATAGATATAGCAGGCCTAAGAATATAGCCAGAAAATGTATTTATTTATAAAATATTTTACCAGGAAGGATACATTGAGATTTCTCTCGTTTCAAGTATGTCCTGGGTAAAATAAATAAGCTTTTCTTAGATAGATTTAAGTTTCCGATATAAAGGATCCTTAAAAGAAATACTATTTTCCAAAGGAATAGTAGTATGTTTGGCAAGAGTAAAGATAGCCCCATCAACTTTGGGGATTTTTCCCAAAAACTCCAATCTAGCTGCTGGCAAAGGCTACAACTTTTTAAAACCTAGAAAAAGGAATAAAATAAGTACCAGGCCTATCCCATTTCTTTGAAATCATATCAGAAATCGCATCAGGGAACTGGAAAAACCACAGGAGGTTTATAGATAGAATTTAAACGTTTACTAGTTTTAGTATCAAGAGGACTAGATTCCTCAATATCCAAAGTAATCAACACCTCCTTTAACAAGGAACGTATATACTCCATCTTAAAGTGATAAGTAGATTTGTCAGTGTCAATATCTAAGGAAGGATCTTCTGATCAGATAGATCCTCATCAGAGGAGGATAATTCAGTATGTTGTCGGTCATTTGAAATTTTCATCAACTTTATGAGAAGTTTTTAAAAGACCTTTACGTTTATTAGAAGGCGAATAGCAGGCAAAGCCTTCTGAATTGCATCAGCAATAAAATCTTTTATATTCACAGGGATATCATGTACATTAGATGTTGAAGGAACACAGACATTGTAATAGCACTGTTGATACATTCTCTGCATGTAAAAGTTTATCATGACAACTGTTACATACTACAGCTGGAGATATATTATCCGCTAACTTACAAAAGATACTTAGCTTAGGTAGAACTGTTATCAGGCAGCAGGAATCCATCAGTTATTTCTGAGACAGGATCAGACAGGATCAGATTGAGACATCTTGCAAATGTAAGAGAAAAAAACAACATATAAAGCAAAATTATCAATTTCCTTATATGGCAGTTTCAGGAATGGGAAAAAAATGCAAACAGCATTAAAAAAGGCAAGAGGCATATAGGAAGTGGGGTTTAAATAATTAAATTATTTGGCGCCAAGTATGACGCACAACGCAAAATTTAATTTTTTGGCGCTAACAACATCCGGAAATGACGCAACTCGTGTCATGGCAGACGCAACCTTGTGCAAGTAAAACTGGTGTCAACTAAGGCGCCGGAAATGACGATTTTGCGTCACCAAACGTATCTTCTCGCCAAAAAAAAAGGAAAAGAAAATATCAGCGTTTTGCAAATTTTCTGAAAAAGCAGTCAATTTGAAGAAAAATACTATACCCCAGGTAAGAAAAAATAACTTCCTAAATATTTTCCCAATTTGAAACTAAAAGCATGCAAAAGGAAATATACATAAACCTGACTCATGGCAAATATAAGTACAATACATATATTTAAAACTTTATATTAATACATTAAGTGCCAAACCATAGCTGGGAGTGTCTTAAGTAATGAAAACATACTTACCAAAAGACAC